>NC_056731.1:154479228-154596728 GCF_019279795.1 Protopterus annectens
AACCCCACCAAGACCAAAACTATGCTTTTTGAAACTCCATAAAAAAGTAATCAAGCACATGACTCTTTAACTATTGTTGACTTACACAACCACGACATAGAAACAATCCACCTTCAAATACTTAGGACTATGACTTGATCAGTCACTAAGCTTCCATTTCCGCTTAGGCAAAGTGAAAGCCAAAATAAACTCCCTCCTCTTCTGGGTCAAAAATGTCTCACCTTTTCTATCTTAACCAACCAGAGCAGCCGTTGGAAAAAGGTGTCCTCCTTTCTCAACTTTAACATAGGCTCCCAATTTTTGCTTCTGCCTCCAAGAAAAGCATTGCCACACTCCAGACTATCTCTAACAGCACCTGACAATTTGTTAAAAACTCACCTTTCTGTGAGCATCACTATATCACTCTAGGAAAAAGCCAAATGGCTACTTATAAAGCATAGATATAACCAACTCTACAGACTACTCTAGCTCCACAAATTTACTCACTTTGCCACTAGACCTCATGAAAAGAACTCTTCATACAAGCAAAACACTACTCACAAGCTGCAGCAACTCTCACTACCCCTAGAACCAAACTCCACAACACTACACATGCTTTCTCCTCTCAGGAACCTATTCTTTGACAAGCTCTACCATCCCTACAGACATTAAGGAACTCAACACTTATTCCAGATTCAGAATTCAACTCAAAAAGCACTGTCATCCAAGCCACATGCTACTGCTTCAACACAAGACATATTACTTAACCTATCTCCTTTCTGAGTTTCTTCTTCTCACTCAAGATTTACTGAAGATTGACCCACTTTTCAAACTAATGTATATATTGTACATTACACTCTGATTGTACATTGCACTAGGATGTATATAAACATTTTCTTCTGTGTAATTAGTCTGAACTATTTGGTTTTTGCTTGCATTTCTGTATATTTTGTTTGTTAAATGTTTTGTATTTCACCTGAGCTGAACCTGAAATTGGTCAGTATTGATCAGTGCATTATCCTGGTGAGGAAATATAAATAAATAAATACATTAATGAACTTATAATATGCATAGAAAAAATAAAAAAATAAAATCTGGCAGAGAATACATACTTTTTCTCCTTGGCTGCTAGATTTAAATTATCGTACAAGGGCACACATGCCATGCCTATTGATACACCCAAAACTTGATGAAAGTATTTACCCTCAAAATACACAAAATTGATCCTAAGGAAGATGTCTAAAAATCGGTACCTTCCCAGAATCACATTACTAGAAAAGTCTTGGTTCTCCCTTGTCGTTTCCAAAAAACATTCCAATCTAATATCATGTGGAATGATGGAAAACAGATTAACAACATCTATAATAATGAACAAGATATTCTAACTAAACACAATGCAGTTTAAGTCCTGCCACAAATGTCAGGAGTCTTGCAGCATGTATGCTTTACCACCCAGCAGATGTTTATACTGCTGATCAATGCATATTGCCAGTGGTTCCATTTTTGACTCAGCTGTGGCAACAATAGGCCTCAGTTGGTGAATCGCTCACACCTTTGTGAATTTTTGGGATCCCAAAAATCAGTAGTATGACTGATTTATTGACCCTCATAGGTTCATAGGTTCATACTAGGCTATCTGCCCGAGGGCATTTACAAGCCTAGCCCATCGTTTTGTGGCTTACGCCACCCCTTTAGTATGGGGAACTATACCCATTATTTTGCTGTGCCTCTGTCGAGCAGTGACACTGAGGTAATCCCTGGGGTATATCTGCGATCTTCCATCCATTGGTCAAGATTTCTCTTGAACAAGGCCAGTGAGGTGCTCTGCCTCACATATACCGGGATTTTGTTCCACAGCATAGGGAGTCTTTGGGTGATGAATCTATCCCTCCAGCACGTCCTATTAATAGCCGTGTTGAGGTTTAAGTCTCCGCCCTTGTGGCTCTGATGGATCTAGATTTTTTGAGGTGAAGCATATTCATCAAATCTGGGTTTGACATGGCCTTGTATGTTAGGCAAAGGTCACCTCTGAGCAAGCGGTGGCGACTGAATAGAGCTGGAGTTCTTTCAGTCGGGCAGCATAGGACAGATTTTTGAGACCCTTTATCCTTTTGGTGAGGAACTTTTGTGGCCTCTCCAGCTGCTGCAAGTGTCGGGTCAGATACATTCCGAATGGGGCATTGTACTCAATCATTGGTCTGATGAGTGATGAGTAAAGGGGGACTATGACCTCCCTTGATCTAGATGAGAATCCCTTCATGATAAGGTGGGCGATGTAGAAGGTCTTCCTAACTACTTTAGCTACATGGGTGTCGAATGACAGACTACTATCAACCTGGGTCCCCAGGTCCCTGATAACTTCTTCTGTGCTCAGTGGATTGCCATCTATTTGGTAGCTAGGGGTAACCTTGTTTTTCCCAAAGGGTATGACTATGCATTTTTTGGCATTTAACTTTAGGCCATGGCTCTGGCACCAGTTATCCGTTTCTGTGAGACCCTTCTGAAGGATATCTGTGTCAGATGTGTTTTCTACTATGGCGCCCAGTTTGCAGTCATCTGCAAACTTTGTCAGCCATAACCCTCCTGTGTTTGTTTGTACTTCGGAAAAGTAGATGCCATACAAGAGTGGGCCCAGGACTGAGCCCTGTGGGACACCACTTGTGACAGGCTTTGAGTCTGACATGGCGCCAGCAACTCTGACCCTGTGGGTTCTGTCACTCAGCCAGTTTGCAACCCATCTTGTGATGTATGGGTTAACATTTAAGCTGATGAGTTTTTCAATGATACCCGAGTGGGGTATTGTATCGAAGGCCTTCGCCAGATCGAGGTAGGCTGTATGGACTGCCTTTCCCTCATCAATGGCTTTGGTGACTGTTTCGAAAAAGTCAACCAAGTTTAAAAGGCATGATCTGCCTTTGACAAAGCCAAACTGGGTTGGATCCAATGTCTGCAAATTCCTATGTCTTTATTTATGAGGTCCATTATGATCCTCTCCATGGCTTTGCAGATAAGGCTTGTCAAGCTAATGGGCCGGTAATTTCCAGGGTCGGTGGAGGCACCGCCTTTGTGAAGTGGGACCACAGTTGCAGTGCGCCACTCCCTGGGTACGTATCCAGAGGTAAGACTTTGATTAAACAGCTGTCCTAGCTGTGGGTTTAATTCATCATTGAGTTCGTGGAGCACACAGCCGGGGACACCATCAGGTCCCATGGATGCTGTGTTTTTTTGCTTTGGAGAGAGCAGTTCTCACTTGGGCGTTGGAGATGTTTGGGGGGGCTGCAATCGTTTGGTATAGATATCTCTCCCTTTGGGGGGGGGAGAAGTTTGCACTGAACCTGTCAGCCAGTATGTTGGCAATGTCTGTAGGATCAGTAATCTTCACATCATTTTGAACTAGTTCTGAGCATATCTGGGAGTTTCCTCCCAGGTTTCTAACATAGCTAAAGAAGGCCTTATGATTGTCTTTTGAGTCTTTAGCTATTTTTCTCTCAAAATTTGCTTTGGATGATTTTATGAGAGCTCTTAGTTTTTTACTTATAGTGATCAAGGGTGTCTTACCTTTTAAGGATTTTGCTCTATCTTGTAGTAGCTTCCTCCTTTTGTTGTAGAGTTTGTTTATGGCTGGGGTCCACCAGACTGGACGCTTGCCTTTGGTACAAAGAGTCTTTGTTTTGCTTGGGATTGCCTTATCCATGCAGTCCTGCAGGTGCTGGTAGAAGGCATTTGTAAGTGATTCAGCGGCTTGAGTACTGTTTTCCCACGGCTCGGGGGCCTTAAAGGAGACCACACTAGTCTTTAGAAGTGTGAAGTCGGCTTCGAGAAGTTCTTTACTGTGGTCTTTTTATTTCAGGTGGGGTGGGATGAGGTCCTCCACCGAGATTAGTTAGTGATCTGATCTCACCAGTGAGGGGTATACTTCCGGTGTTGAACATTGTGCTCCCATGTTCGTGATGATGAGATCAAGTATGTTATCTCCGCTTGTGGGGATGGTGACTAGTTGTTCCATGGCATTTGAGTTTATGAATTCCAGGAACTTTTGGGCTAGGGTGTTTGGGCTTGAGTAGTGTTCCCAGTCTATATTAGGGTAATTGAAGTCACCTAGTATGATGGTGTTTGGTGATACATTTATCCCCTCTAGTGTTTTCAGGAAGGCCATGTGAGGTTCCTGAGTTTGTGAGGATGGCCTGTAGCATGCTACAATTTGCAGAGCAGTCTTGCCTATGGTTAATTGCACCTGGATGGTCTCTGATGCATCGTGCATTGCCACCAGTCTTGAGGTGTGGGTGTCCTTGATGAATATGGATACCCCCCCTCCTTTCTTGGTATTGTCCGGATTTTGGGGCCGGAACACATGATATGAGGTAAAACCTGATAGTGCTGGGGTGCTCTCAGGAGCCTTGAACCAGGTTTCTGTCACAGCACAGACATCGATGTTCTCCATACTGAGAAGGGCCTTGAGTGCATGCATTTTGAGATTTAGACTTCTGGCATTGAGCAGCATTACCCTTAGTTTTTTTCCTTTTTTGTGTTCTAGAGTGGTAGGTTTAGAATTTGAGCTTTGCCTAAAAAAGGCACTATGGGGGTGGCAAGAGCCTTTGCCAATATCCGGAATCCCAGGGGTGACAGGTGCAAGCCGTCCCTTGCGAAGCAGCGTGGCTTGTCCAGCATGTCATCCCAGGCAGACAGACATTGGATCCCCTTTGAATGACACCAGTGTTTAAGCCAATTGTTAAAGCTGATCATCTTATCTCTGTATTGTGGCATCATTCTTGGTGTTTCCTTAAGAAACCATATCAGATAAACATTAATCAGTTTTGGCATAGGATATGTTAACTTTATTCTTTCATAGCCTAATATAAATGTCAGTGTTATTTAGTAATTCCAGCATTTTACTGAAATATTAAAACATTCAACGTGGCCCACAAGGTGCCATACACAATAACAAAAAATAAATAAAATAAAAAACAAACGGACCGCAATCAAACGTAAAAAGTTGCCGTTTATTCCAACTTGATGTTAACTTAAATAACTTAGCACTTTCACCTTAAAATACATCCAGGCTTCTTCAGAGTCATTTAAGCACTAACATCTTTCACTTAATATAGTCAAATGACCATATTCAATGACCAGTCTCTTTCAATTAAATTAAATTAGATTACATCACTCCAATGAATTTCTATGCTAATTATTCCAAAAGAAAATTATTTAACAAATGAAGTGATATAATATCCTAGTTAAATTGTTTGAATTAATTTAAAACTGCAGATGGTGAAGGGATTGAGATTGTATTTGTTTTTGGAATAATTTGCATAGAAATTCATTGGAGTGATGTAATCTAATTTAATTTAATTGAAAGAGACTGATTGGTCATTGAATATGGTCAGTTGACTGTATTAAGTGAAAGATTTTAGTGCTTAAATGACTGAAGAAGCCTGGATGTATTTTAAGGTGAAAGTGCTAAGTTATTTAAGTTAACATCAAGTTGTAATAAACGGCACCTTTTTACTTTTGGTTGAGGTCCGTTTGCTTTTTATTTTACTGAAATAATCGGTGCAATCCATAATAATAATCCCTAACCCCTTGCTGGGATTCATGACACTGATACTTTTGGCAACAACAAGCTTCTTCATAACAGACATCTCCAGGCTACGCAAATTGTCTTTAAAATGGCCCTTCCTGGAGCATACCATTCTGATTTGGTCTTCACAATTAACTTCAAACACTGCAATAATCTGATGTGGGGGAGTGTTAAAGTACTTTTTCCTCTTAATTACTGCCACAGGTACACTTTACCAAAAACACTTTCAAGTTCAGGATGTGAGTAAATAACTTTAACTGTATAAGAACTCTTTCAATGTCCAGTTTTAAGTTGGGGTGCAAAGGTGAATCCTTTCCTGAGAAAACTCAAATGACCTTCAGTTACATTACTATGACTCAGGATGTTATCTTGTTGCAGACCAGCATCCTGAGCTCATGGGCTCCTTTTGATCATGTCTTCCCCTGCGCTGAACTGTCCATTGATGGCCACTTTTCCTGGTCACCATTTTTTGTGGGGTTATGTTTGGACAGTTTGCTAGTCCCTCCAACCTCTAGAAGTGTGTATTTTCGAAAAGATCATCCTGTCTAATTGTTAAAAAATCACCAGCCTCCATTGTTGACTCAGTCTCAAAAGCCTTCTTGCTTTACTTGTTCCTGAAGACCTGTGGTGCTTTGGGGTAAGCCCATTTCTCAGCATATTCAAGTTTGTCCTGTGTCCATTTCTTATGCTTTTCTTTGTTCTGAGATACCAGTTTGTCAGTGTTATTAGAAACACTGGTGTACTCAGCTTTGTAGAACATAAACAGTAAATCATTAGTGATACTCTTGTTTAACAACTTAATATCCTCGTCCAACTTTTTTAAACCTATAATCATTATACTTTGTGATCAAGTTCCCTAACTCACGACTTGCTTTGTCGAAAAGATTGAAAAGCTCCTTGTGAAGAATAAAGTTGACCTCCAGTCCAATCGCTTACTTCCAAAGCTGTAATTCTTTTGACAGTTGCTTAACCTGAACACATTCTGCCAAATACAGATCGTCATTTGGATATTCCTGTATTTGGCTAAGGTCTATTCAAAAGTTGTTAAGTGAGTGTGTAGAGATCCCCTAAGCACGTCTGCTTCACTTAAATTATAATTGTCGGACCTTAACCACATATCCAGGTTGACCAATTGATCCCTCTGGCTCTCAGAGGTACCCTGACAAATAACCACATTCTGAATTGTCCCAGGTCTTCCTGAGACAGACGAAAAAGGATGGACCACATTAACTTCACCGTCAGTGTTCAAGTTAAGCCCTCCCTGTTTACTAGAAATGGGAACAAGCTTTGTCAACTGCTGTAACAATATGGTTAAATCACCAGGTAAAGAGTCCATCAGAGTACTTGAGAAAAAACCTTCTTGACAAGACATCTGGACAGCCACAAGAAATCATTTTTCTGCAACTAGGCCCAGTAATATAAACATTCTATCATACTCAGTACTCATGAGATTAATCACTAAGCATAAAGTTCCTTTCTCTACTGTATGTGTCTGTCAAATCACTTATCACAACTGGAGTGAACATATTGCTTCCTCAGTATAACTATCAAGGGCCTAAATCATAAAAACTATACAGACCATTTCAAACCCTTGTTTCTCTTCTCCTTATCATCCAGGCTGCTGGGAAACAATCTTTGCCTTACATGTAGAGCTTCAACAGATCCTATTCAGTCAAACCTTTTACACATTTGCAAATTTTAGTGGCATCAGAAAGACACTCAATGGCTGAAGGGGCATATGTGTCACAAAGAATACCACTTATTTTAAGCTGTCTTCTACTCCACATAAAGCAAGTATTTCTCTTACTCTATTCAAATGTAATTTGGATGAATGGATGGATAACTTCAAATTCATCCCCAGTTTCAAGCCCCTGTCCCTCATGGGTAGGGGAAAAATGTAAATAAAAATCAAACAACCATAGAATGCCACCAAATCCTGTAACAGCGAAACCAAATGGTACTCTCAAATGCCTAAAGTGCAGAATTACCAAAAATAAATAGAACACAGTTGTATAATCTTTGCCACAGTTTAATCAGTTAGGTGGTTTCATCCATTTAAAACAGCAGGGCGTTATCAGAACTAATACCAGAATTCCACCCCCTACATTTTTATAATCAACAGTGTCACATGACTGTTAAGCGTTTAAAGTTCCTACATCACCATAAACTTCATCCTTTCATTTACTAAGTCTAAAAAATATATGCAATCAAAATAATAAAGCTGTTCAGAATTATATACCAAAATACTAGTGACACAATTCCCCCCATGTAAAAAAAAAAACAAAAAAAAACATGGGGGTCTTTTAATATCATGTTATCCCCTTCATAGAAATACCTATATTGACCATGCACTCCACACTTTTTGCAACCCTTGATCTAACAGTAAGTAAACTGTTACTTATTTCAAGTTTATTCTTAATATTCCAACATTTAAAAAAAAAAAAACTGCACCCAAAAAATCTTGTTGAGTCAGTTCTGATAAAGTCCTACTGTTTTAAATGGATGAAAGCACTTAACTGATTTAACTGCGGAATAGGCTATCTAATTGCATCCTGTGTGGTTTTGGTCATTCCGTACTTTAGGTATTTGAGAGTACCTTTTGATTACTTCAAAAATGTAATGCTCCAACATATCCCTCTTTGGCCTGTCTGTGGGTCATGTGTGTGTGCAGAATATAAGGGCAAAAAAAAAAAAAAACTACCATGGGATATAAGGCTAGACTTCTTAGGATCCTCACAGATGACTGGCCTAGTAAACAAAATACCTGTAAACTTCTGAAAGGTAGATATGATGAGATTTCTTCTCTTGTCATACTGTGTATTTAGTATGTGTATCTATCTATCTATGGAATTAGTGCCATTATTTGATTTGGCATTATGCTGTAGTGATTAATGCTGACACAGAAGCAACAATTCAGAAAACACTGACACGCTTCTGTGCATGCTACTAATATACCCACAAAACATGCATGTTTTTCAGTGTTTCAGCAAGAGGGCAAGCTCCCCTCTACCCTCTACGTTTCCTGCTAATTATAGATACTTACTCTGAGACTGCACAATCTCTTAGGAAAGGGAGTATTCCTCAACCTGGGGATTGTCAATCTTGCACATTGTGTATCACTTTTAAGACATGGCCAATCCTCGAAATCTTGATAATATTTTTAAATAATTCCATAAATTTTGTTCTTCAAAAATCATAAGAATTTCAAAAAATATTATTTTAATGTAACAGTAAATATATTTTCACATTAATTTTCTCAGACAAGAAAAAACAAAACAAAACAAAACATTGAAAGCTCAATTGAAATTGCATTAGCCTTTTTTAATTGTGATTTCATACATCTGCAGGTTTCTACCTGGACCACTTGCTCACTGATGGTGATTATTTTACTATTCTGCACAAACAAAATAAACTTATTCAAACTACTGAAAATCTTTGCATCACTTGGAAAGAATATTTTCAGCCTTACTGGGCATAAAATGCATTTTTTTGGTACTTAGAGCTTTAACCTAAGTCATCTTTTTGTTCCATTGTTTTAAGTGACTGCTGCTCAACATGAAATGCTAATGGTGCAAGAGGTAGCACACCTGCCTTGGGTGTAGAAGGCTATGAGTTCTATTCCTATTCCATGCAGATGGATTGCTGACACCGTAGTGTACCAAAAAGGGCTGTGGGGGCTTACATACTCCTATGTGTGTTGTCCTTTAGATGATACATTAAATGGAGGTCCCATCTGCTTCAGCTGATGTTAGCTCAGATGGATTCAAACAATCCTTTGGCACCTATTGAAAAGAGAAGGGGAATTTGTCTGATGTTCTCACCAAATTTCCTCTGATAATATAAATATCATCTTGGGTATCAGCTGAAAAGTGGCCACAGGCAATTCTTAGTAGTAGCCTCTTATTAAAGAGTGAAGTAAGTTTGACTATTATTGACCTTGTGGTAGCTGATGGATTGTTCAGAGATTTTATAAGAGATCTCTGGGCTTTTTCTATGCCATATAAGTGACCTTTGTGAAGTTTAAGGGGTGTTAACCATGATTACAGGCAACTGAACACTTTATCATCTTCCATCTTCTCTTATGCACCATACATTCTAAGGTTATTAATCCTTTCTCTACTATTCAAGTCTAGTTTGTATATGCAATTCATTTTCCTCTAACCTTCCATCTATATCAGATAGTGATATCTTAATGCCTTTAATTTGAATTCCTTGTATTTGTATCATCTTAAGCATATTACCTTGCTTGTTACTGTTTTCTCATTGTAAGTCTATTCTTTGATAATATTATTTATATTCAAAGATATTTCTTGTACTGTGACCCTTTCTTGCTGCAGGTCCTTCCTAACTGATATACCTTGAACAGAACAGTGCCCATGCTGAATCTGATCCAGATAGGTTATTTAACAGAATAATAAGTTATCCAAAATGCCACACACTTCAATTTTTGAACAAAATCTATGGTATTAGAATGCACTAGTTTTCCTCTTACTAGTTTAATTCTTTTCTAGCAGACTGTACTTGTGGCTAATGATAATTTGTGAGGAGTTACGAACAAGTCTGCCACCTTGGATTCTCATCGATATTCAGCTCATTTCGGAGAGCCCCTGATGCAGAGCAGTATTTTTTAATTAGTGTTATTATTATTTTTGAGATTTGGTTCGAAAGCTGTTAGTTCTGGATTTTTTCTTGTGGCGGGTGCTGGCCATAAGCTTGAGTTAAATGTGATATGACAAGGATCACTATGCAAGAATGGAAGTATAGATACAGATGTGATGTTATTAGTGATGTTGGTAATTAGGATGTTAAGCAATGAGTGACTACCAGATCTGAAGATGAGTTTTGCAAATTCTGCAGTGATCTGGAAAAGACCATTGCCCATGTGGTAGTTTATTAAGTCAGTTTTGACCAGACTGAAGACAGTAACAGTAATATGATAATACCTTAGAATGGTTAAGTAGCAAAGATTATTTTATCATTGAGGATTTAGAATTTTTAATGGTTAGTGCGAATGGGAGTTAAGTCAAGACGTGTGGGATAATGTAATACATTGAAATGAAGGAAAATGAAACATACAAAACCCAATTAGAACATAAACCTTCCAGTCAATCTCCGGTGGATAAAAAAGCCAAGGAATGACATAAATTCTCCAGAAATGAAAATAGTTCTCCACACTTTATTTTAAGCTTAAAACATCCAGCTTTTCATCGGTTAATGAAAACCAACTTCCTCAGAATGAATAACACATCACAAACATTCAAAACGTACTTATAGTTTAAAATCCCCTCACGTGATTAGTGTGACAGGAACTATATAAAACAATTCATGAAAAACATAGAATGAGTTCGAAAACAATGTCTTGAACAAATAAAATGACATGAAAACTGTGGAATTGTAAACTGGTAACATTTAAAACTATCAGTTTGTTAAAATGTTTAAAATATTAGAAAAATATGTATGAACTCTCCGATCTCCAACAGCTGAATACTCCGTTATGCGGTCTTGCTGAGTCGCTACTCAGCAAAAAATGAATCAACACTAATAAATATAGCTGATAAAAAGCAGTTAAATTAAAAATAAAATGAATACAAGGTGCTTAGTTTTAAACAAACATCATGGCCATTTTATGATATCAATAAATATCTGAATATTACTTTACATGTATCTAAATCATAACACAAAATAATAATATTACAAAATAACATTATAACAAAGAACGGAAAAAACAGACGCTGTTCTGTTTAACACTCCGATACATTTTGTACCCTATAGGTCATACCATTTAAGGCTAGCCAAAAGACATGTATGTGGGTATATAAGTGAATATATATATAAGTATAATTGTATACTGGAAGGTTTCTGTTCTAATTGGGTTTCGTACATTGAAATGAAGGGTTGAAATGCTTTTGCCTTTAAGATAAGTCCTTATTTATGTTGCCCTTTATTAATATAAATGTTCTTAATTTGATTTTTTAAAAGATGAACATTAAATATATAATTGCACCTTGGAAAATGATGGCTTAAACTGATATGTTGTCTTTGATCTACAGCTCAGCAATTCCTAAAATATTGGGTTGTATAAGGAGAGAAAGGCATCTAATTGTTCAAGTTCATTTAGCATACTGGGATGTTGCAGAGGGAGAGAACGGTCTCAAGCATGAACCATGAATACCAGGAGCAACCGGAGAGGATGAATGACAAACCAGTATAGAGTGTTTTGGCATAAATTAATTCTACAGTGTTCAGTCTTGTTGACAGAAGTTTTAGAGATGAACATTTGCAAGCCCTAAACAGAGGCTTTACTTTTATACTGGCACAAAGGGCTGATCTCCCAAACTTGCTTTTAGACCTTAGACTATATTTGAGAAAATGAAATCTTAAAGTTCTTCTTGACAATGATACATATGAACCTTCCAACACCTTTGATCTGTGTTCTCTTAGAAGGAAAAGTATTTATAACTCTGAGCTACATAACACACAGCAGATTTTTTGAAATTATGAGACAGTGACTTGCGTGCACTACTTTAGGACAACAAACATAGTAAGTGGTTTAATTTGATTATCGTTGAGTTTAAAGCTTTGCAGGATCTTAGCCTTGATAAAAGTTTACACATTATAAAAGCGGACAAGGGGACAGGGATTGTGCTTATGGAACAGGTTGTGTATATTTTTAAGATTGAGGCTACCTTAATAAACAACACATTCTATAGACTGGTAGATCTTGATTGTATTAATAAACAGTTTGAAGAGATCGATCGCTTATTGCTTGATCTGAAACACAATAACTTCATTTTTCTTGAAGAGAATAAAGAGCAACATAAATCTTGAAGATTATCATTTTATGCATGTTCCTAACCCCAGTCTAGGCAAGTTATTTGGCATACCTAAAATGCACAAGGATGCTGTTAACCCTCCCTTTAGACACATTGTGTCTAATAGAAAAATGAAAATGAAAAAGATTGCTGAGTACATTGACTCAGTGCTGAACCCTGCTGTGCAAGCTAATCCATTTTATTTACATGATTCTTGGGCATTTCTCCATCAGCTATTCTTGCTGGATACCATAGACTCAAACTGGATGTTAGTAACTCTCGATATTGAATCTTAATATACTAACATTCCACACAAAGGAGGTCTAGCATTGATTCACCTTATTTGAATGAACATACTATGTTCTCTAGTGCTAAAATAGATACTATTTGTAAACTTGTGTCCACGGTCCTGTGTAACAATTTCTTCCACTTTATTGGGAAAGCTTATCAGCAGATAAGAGGAGTTACCATGGGGTCAAAAATAACTTAGTTTTGAGTGCATGGAAAATGCACACTTTGGTTCATTTGCCTGGTTTTGATAAAACTAAAACGTATCGTCGTTATATTGATGATGTCCTTTTTATTTGATAGGGGTCCAGAAGTGAACTACATTCATTTATTCAGACTCTGACAGCATTGATTTTCTTAGTTTTGTTATTTCAGGGTATGGTTCTACTGTCCAGTTCCTGGACACAGAGATCACTCTAGTTACTGACTCATTGGAATCAAATGTGTTCCGCAAGAAAACTTACAGAAATAATTTTTTAGATTTCACAAGTCAGCACCCACATTTTATGAAAGCAAACATTATTGGGGGGCAGTTTATTAGGCTGTCTCACGTAGTAAGTGACAATAATGTTTTCCTGCAAGAATGATATTTGTTTAACATGTGCTGCCAGATTCAGGCCTAAGCTTAAATTTGGCTTTGAACCTAAATAATTAAGGGACTCCAATACTGACCGTACACTTAGCTTTCCAATACCAATTAGTGTAGACATATTTTCTATTAGAAATGTTATTTCCAAAAACTGAGACATTTTTAAGAGCTGCAGAGAACTTGCTTTGACTCTGGGCAACAACCCAAGCTTTTCTTTAAAAAAAAAAAAAAAAACTCTTTGCAGCTCTTTTGAAAAGAATTATAAACCATTTTTGATTAAAGACTCTGAAGATAGAAACAAGCACCCAGGTATGTTCTCTTGTGGTGGGTGTGTCACTTGTAAACACATTTGAACAGGAACAGAATATTTTTTCAAGCATTATAACATTAAAGTGCTTTTTCGCAGATAACGTGATTGCCAAAGTAATAATGTTTATGCTGGCATTTGTGACACGTGAGTTCTTTTATGTTGGTAAAACATAGAGGAAAAACATATAGGAAATTATCAGACTGGATAAAAGAGCATTTAGCAGCAATCAGACATAATGATCAAAGGATTGCACTAGGTAACCACGGTTCACTTTGTAATGGATTTCAAACTTTTAAGTTTATTGTACTGGAACAACTTGATTCTTTTTTAGGTAACAGTGAATCCCTTTTAGAAGTGTGAGAATTGAAATGGCAGCTGCTTCTGAATGCTGAAACGTCCCCAGGCATTAAGGAAAACTTGAATATTAAATATGCTTTGCGATAGTAGCGGTAAACTCCACCTACTACATTACACATCTGTTTATCAGTAATGTATTTTGCTACATTGCTTATACATGATGCTTATTGGCTGTGTTTTTAAAGAGAGGCACAACAAGGCTTTATTTCATTCCTTGTTTTTTCTGATGAAGTTCTTATATCTGTTAAAGAACAAAAGTGCTCAACACCTGTTTGGCTCAGTTCTCTTCTTCCAGGTCCTAGAAGTCTGGTAGTTATTTATTTACATACTGCCCATATTTAGCATTCTTATCTTAAAATGTGTTCATATTGGGAGACTGTGACTCATTTCTAGGTGGCTTCACATTTGGAAAATATTTTTAAATTTGGCTGTTGGTTTCAAATGGTGTAGCCATTTTTTGCCTTTGATGCATTGTCAGTCTGTTGGTAAGTATTGAATTAGCTTTACTTCTGGCATGGGAGTAATTTGGGACTGTATTACAGGAGTTTGTCATTTCATTGTGCCTTTTCTTTCTAATATTGGAGTGATTGTTACACCTGAAGGTTTCAGAATAGTTAATATATTACAGAAACTGTTATATGTTGCTGGAGATATTTTTTCAACTAAATCTATAGGGCTAGTTTTAAAAATTAACATTGTGGAAAGCTACAAAACCTTCAGAAAGGAAGATGCAAGCAGTTTTTGAAGAACACCAGAATATTCAGGAAAACCTCATGGTAGAAGTGACTTTGCCTTCTGAAGACCCTGCAAATAACCAGGCAAAAACAAATCTCCAAAAGATTGGTTTCTTGAACTGATGAAGTGAAATAATCCCTTGCACCTTTTCATGTTTAAAATTAGCTACTATTTTGTGATCTAAAGTGGCCTAGTTCAATGTTTCAATGTCATAGCTAAAAGGAGCTGGATGGAAACTTCAGCCACAAGTGCAGATGAAAGGCTTTCAGATTCAGAGACACAAGTGGGGAAAAATACGTAATTCTGGAGTATCTCAATCACAAAAAAAAAAAAAAATCACTCCTGAAATAATAAGGTGTATATCCTGGAGTTGTTGGAGAACCTGGAAGTGTAATGTGCCACTGAGTTTCTACAGAAATGGTTACACTACCCAGAGTTTTGTGATTTCCTTCCAGAACAAGTAAATCAGATTTTAGCCTCTATGCTACCTCTCCATTTTCCAGACCCCATGAAATTGTAGTGCATTTTTTGAGCTTTCAACATAAGCACCACATCTTAATTGTGGCATGGCCTAGCACTACAGTCCATGATAATGACATTGCCACCCAACTTGACAAGTTTGTTTTAAGTTTATGCCTCAGATGAGGAGAGAATTTGCAGGTCTAATTGACTTATTGAAGCAAACAGGAACTAAAACATTTCTGCTATATCCAGCTAAACGGAAAATAATTTCAAAAGTATGATCCCTGCTGGCACTGTTTACCTCTGAATTAGTGACACAGCTGAAACAATGTTCACAGTTAAAAGAGGGCAAGCACAGCTACAATGAACAATTCCTTGTGAATATTGCACTGCCAAGTGATATGGGCATGGGAAACTCGATATAAAACAATTAACTGATGTGAGAATTTTTAGTCAGTTGATAAATTAAGATTGTAGAGCAGAACTTCTTGGAAGATGTTGATGTATATAACTACCAGTATCCAGAAGTGAATTATTTAAAACAGATTGGTCACTAGCCATACTGAATTTTAATTTGCACTGCATTCTTAGTCTCTGAAGGAGAGCGATAGCTTGATATTTACATACAAAGAAGTTTTGCATTCCTGGACAGATGACTTGGAGCAAAACAGGAAAAACTTTTGTTAAAGATTCCTAATTCAGAAAGAAAACCCTAAAGCCTTATTACACAATGTGGTAACACTATCATAGGACCATTGGATCATAGGAGGTTACTAGGCTATTGGCCCTAAGGACTCTACAAGCCTATCCATGTTTTACCCTTGTTCCCTTATGGACCAAGATATATAGTCGATGTTTGCACATGAATCTAAGATCAGCACCAGCATCCCCTGTCTAAGAGGGATGTAGGTGAAACCCTCAGTGTAAATTTATGGTTTCCTGTCCAATTGTCTAGTTTACACTTAAATATTGTCATTGAGGAGCTCTGTTTAACATGAATTGGGAGGGAGTTTGTTTCACAGGAGTGGCAACCTCTGATAGACATATCTGTCTCTCCAGCATGTTCTGTTAATATTGCAGGCTAGGTTAAGATCCCTAGAGCGAGTGAATCTTGTCCCATTGGATTTGCAGATGTGCAACAGCTTCATTAAGGCAGGGTCTGGGACTGCTCTGTAGGCCAGGCACAAGTCGCCACTAAGCAGTCATACAATACTGAGTATAGTGGTAGGGGCTTCAGTCTGTCCTTGTAGGTTATGTGTTGTAGGCCCTGAATTTTCTTGGTGAGAAACCACTGAGGTCTCTCCAGCTGCTGCAGATGTCTGGTGAGGTACACACAGAAGGGAGCATTATACTCTATTACTGGTCTGAGGAGAGCCAAGTATAGCAGAGTTATAACCTCCTTAGCTTTGGATACTATACCCTTGCTTATGAAGTGTGCAGTATAGAAGGCCTTCCTTACTACTGTGGACACCTGATAATCAAAATTAAGGCTGCTATCAACTTGTGTTCCTAAATCTCTCACCACTGGGTTTGAACTTGGGGGAGTATTATTAATGCTGTAATTAGCAGGGGGTTTTCCTTTGCTGAAGGGGATGATAATGCATTTTTTTGCATTTAGTTAAAGTCCGTCGCTTTGATATCAATCATTTGTCTGTGTAAGCCCACTTTGTAGTATGATGACATCTTTGCAGGATTCAATGATTGCACCCAGTTTGCAGTCATCTGCAAACTTAGTAAGCCATAGGCCATCTATTTTCACCTGCACTTCTGAAAAATAGATACCAAACAGTAGGGGCCTAGCACAGATCCCTGTGGAACACCAGTGGTAACATGTCTGCTAGTAGAGTTGCCATCCACAATTTTGACTGTATGTGTTCTGCTTGTGAGCCAGTTGGCAAGTTGGCAACCCATCTAGTGACATAATTGTTAATCCTCAGCTGGGTGAGTTTCTCAATGATGCCTGAGTGAGGGACTGTGTCAAAGGCCTTGGCTAGGTCGAGATAGGTAGTGTGAACTGTTTTGTCTTCATCCAGGGCCTTGGTAACATTCCCGAAGAAGTCCGCCAGGTTTAGCAGGCAAGATCTGCCCTTAACAAAGCCAAACTGGATCGGGTCAAGAGTTTGAAGGTCACCTATATCCTTCTTGATAAGATCCATGATGATTCTCTCCATGGCTTTGCAGACAAGGCTGGTTAGGCTTATAAGCCTATAGTTCCCAGGGTTAATTGAATGACCCCATTTGTGCAAGAGGATTATGGTTGGTGTTTTCTACTCAGCTGGGGCAAAGCCAGTGCATAGACTGAGAGTGAAGAGTGTGCTCAGAGGTTCCACTAACTGCTGTTTTATACCATTTAATAAGCAGCCTGGGATGTTGTCCGGTCCCATACATGCTGTATTTTTGGCCTTAGAGAGTGTGGCTGTGACCTTCTCTCTTATGGTAAATGATTGGTGGGGACAGAGGAGTGAAGTTTTCACCAAACCTGTTTGCTTGCAGGATGGCAATAACCTCAGGTTCAGTATAAGTGGTACCATCCACAGCTAGTTCAGCACAAAGCTGGGCCTTCCCTTATAGATTTTTGGACGTAGCTAAAGAATGCTTTATGATTTACCTTAGCTATGGATGCTTAATTTAGTTTCATAATTAGCTTTAGAGGACAGCTGATTCCATACATTTATATAGGAGTTTATACAGGACATTTGTGTACACCTCAGTATAGGGGTCATTGTTGGCAGAGGGTCTGAAACTATTGATGCCATCACTCATAGGCTCATAGGTTCATACTAGGCTATCTGCCCTAGGGCATTTATAAGCCTAGCCAGAGTGTGTTTGGCTTTCACCACCCATTTTAAATTAATTTTGCTATGCCCTTTTTCGAGGTTAGTATACTGTGCCTCTGTCTAACAGTGACACAGAAGTGATACCCGGGGTAAACCTACGATCTTCCATCCACTCATCAAGATTCCTCTTGAAGAGAGTCAATGAGGGACTCTGCCTAACCTGGACTGGGATTTTATTCCAGAGTGAAGGGAGCCTCTGGGTTATGAATCTGTCCCTCCAGCATGTCCTATTTATTTCAGTGCTGAGGTTCAAGTCTCTTGAGCGCGTAGCTCGATGGGATTTGGATTTTCTGAGGTGCAGCATGTCCATTAATTCCGGGTTGGACATGGCTTTATATGTCAGGCACTGATCGCCTCTGAGCAGGCGGTATGCCACTGAGTAGAGATGGAGTTTCTTTAACCGGGCAGCATATGGCATCTGTTTGAGCCCTTTGATCCTCTTTGAGGTACTTTTGGGGTCTTTCCAGTTGCTGCAGGTGTCTGGTAAGGTACATCCCAGAAGGGGCATTGTACTCAATTATGGGCCTGATGAGGGATGAGTAAAGAGGCACGATGACCTCCCCTGATCTAGACGTGAATCCCTTCATGATTAGGTGGGCTATATAAAGTGTTTTTCTAACCACTTTGGCCACGTGGTTGTCAAATGAGAGATTGCTATCAACTTGGGTCCCCAGGACCCTAATTACTTCTTCCGTACTTAATGGATTACCACCTATGTGGTAATTTGTGGGCACTTTGTTTTTGCCAAAGGGGATGACTATACACTTTTTGGCGTTTAGCTTGAGGCCATGGCTCTGGCACCAGTTGTCTGTTTCTATGAGGCCCTTTTGGAGGATGCTTGTGTCGGCTGGAGAGTCGATTATGGCACCTAGTTTGCAGTCATCTGTGAACTTGGTCAGCCACAGTCCTTCCGTGTTGACCTGTACCTCCGAGAAATATATACTGAACAAGAGAGGTCCCAGGACTGAGCCTTGTGGGACGCCACTTGTAACTGGTTTGGAGTCTGACATGGCTCCAGCAATACTAACAATGTGGGTTCTGTCCTTGAGCCAGTTTGCAATGCATCTAGTGACATAGGGGTTTATATTTAAGCTGATGAGCTTATCTATAATGCCCGAGTGGGGTATTGTATCGAAGGGTTTTGCGAGGTCCAGGTAGGCTGTGTGGACCACCTTCCCCTCGTCAATGGCCTTGGTGACTGTTTCAAAGAAATCGACCAGGTTTAAGAGGCAGGATCTGCCCTTAACAAAGCCAAACTGGGTAGGATCCAGTGTCTGTAGGTCCCCAATATCTTTATTTATGAGGTCCATGATGATCCTTTCCATAGCTTTGCAGACCAAGCTAGTCAGGCTTATGGGGCGATAGTTTCCAGGATCCGTTGAGGCACCACCTTTGAGGTACATATCCTGTAGTAAGGCTGAGATTGAACAGTAGTTTTATGTTTGGGTTTAGCTCTTCTTGGAGTTCATGTAGGACGCAGCCCGGGACACCGTCTGGTCCCATTGATGCTGTGTTTTTTGCTTTGGAGAGGGCGGCTCTTACCCGAGCATCTGAGATGTCAGGGGTGCAGCACTCTGCTGGGATAGATATTTGCCCTTTTGGTGGGGAGGGGGGGGAGAAGTTTGTGTTGAACCTGTCAGCTAGGATGCTGGCAATGTCTGTGGGTTCAGTGTAATTTTTGTCATTTTGGACTAATTCTGAGCATATCTGGGAATTCCCACCCAGGTTCCTAACATAACTAAAGAAAGCCTTGTGATTATCCTTAGTGTCCTGTGCAATTTTTCTCTCTAGGCTGGCCTTAGACGATTTTATGAGTGCCCGTAGTTTTTTGCTAATACTGATCAGAGATGCCTTCCCTTTTTGGGATTTTGCTCTATCATGTAGTAGCTTCCTCCTTCTATTGTATAGTTTGTTTATGGCTGGGGTCCACCAGACAGGACGTCTGCCTTTGAAGTATTGGGTCTTGGTTTTATTTGGGATTGCATGATCCATGCATTCCTGAAGGTGTTCATAGAATGCGTTTATAAAGGATTCTGCGGTCTGGGCCGTATTTTCCACAGGCCCGGGGGCTTTGAAGGATTCCACCTCGGTTTTGAGGAGTGTGAAATTTGCTTTAGAGAAGTTTTTCACTGTGGTTTTCTGGGCAGGGGGTGGGGTCGGGATGTGACTATCCAGTGAGATTAGTTTATGGTCTGATCTTACCAGTGAGGGATACACTTCTGGTCTGGAGTATAGAGTCCCCATGTTGGTGATGATCAGGTCCAGTATGTTTTCCCCTCTTGTGGGAGTGGTAACAAGTTGTTCCATAGCATTTGAGTTTATAAATTTTAGGAACCTTTGGGCTAGGGTGTTGGAGCTAGAGTAATGCTCCCAGTCTATGTTTGGGTAGTTGAAGTCGCCCAATATAATGGTGTATGGAGAGACCTTCATATTTTCCAGTGTTCTCAGGAAGGCCGAGTGAGGCTCCTGGGTTTGGGAGAGTGGTCTGTAGCAGGCTATAAACTGGAAGGCAGTTTTACCCACTGTTAGTTGCACATGGATAGTCTCTGATGCTTCATGCTGTGCCACCAACCTGGAGGTATGGGTATCTTTGATGAATATTGATACTCCACTTCCTTTTGTGGTTTGGTCCAAGTTTTGGGGCCGAAAAGCATGGTATGAGGTATAACCTGGTAGTGCTGGGGTGCTCTCGAAAGCCTTGAACCAGGTTTCTGTTACAGCACAGATATCGATGTTCTCCATGCTAAGGAGAGTTTCAAGTGCATGCATCTTGAGGTTTAGACTTCTGGCGTTGAGTAGCATTACTCTTAGTGTCTTATCCCTTGTGATACCTATGGAGGTGGGTTTGTCTTTTGAGCCTTGCCTAAAAAATGCACTATGGGGGTAGCAAGAGCCTTTGCCAATATCCGAAAGCCCAGGGGTGACAGGTGCAAGCTGTCCCTAGCGAAGCATCGTGGCTTGTCGAGCATGTCATCCCAGGCTGACAGGCATTGGATCCCCTTTGAATGACACCAATACTTAAGCCAATTGTTGAAATTGATCATCTTGTCTTCATATTGTGGCATCATTCTTGGTGAGGATAAGATGCTACTCAAGGTCAGGGTCATACCGGCCTGGGCTACATGCTCAGAGAGCTCCTCTATGTCTCTTTTCATGTAGTCCAGGGTGGTACGTCAGCATGGACAATGACTGAGTCATATTTGTACTTGCCTTGGAGTGACCTGAGTGCTTGTGTTATGTGGCGGATCCTAGCGCCCGACAGGCAGCTCACCATGACCTTCTCCTTGTTCAGCCTGGTGAGCAGGACGTCAGTGTGCCTGACGATAGAGTCACCTATTACAAGTGTATCAGGTGTGTTGTTTAGCCTTAAGGGCTGTGACTGTTCGGCACACCGGCTTTGTGAGCTATGTGTTGCACGTGTTTTGTTTTGGGGTAACAGTTGCTTGGGTGTCTGCTTTGGAGGTCTCTGCTGCTTAGGCAGATTTTTATTTAGAGCCTCCGAGTATGTTTTTGTGTGTTTATGTGTTTGGTTTGCTGTCGTGGTAGGTCTATGTGAGACTGGAATTGTAGTGAGTGTGGTTTCCTTCTCCTCCTGACTGGTTACACCAGTACTGAGTTGAGAGAGCTTAGCCTCCCGTTTGGCTATATGGTTGCATCTCTCACATGTGTTGGAATTTGTTGGGAGGAGGAGAGGGTTGTCTGTGTACATGAGGCAGTTGTAACATTGCCTCAAGATTCCCAGATTCACCAGCTGGACCGGAGAGGAGATTGACAACTGGCCTTTGGACATGCTAGAATAGTATTGGGAATTCCTTTATAATTGAAAAAAGGGCCAATGGGGAATAAAGTACTCAAGGGGAGTTTGTGAGGGTGTAGTGCTTTTAATTTTTTAGTGCTGACATATAATTGCTTTAGTGAGCAAGTGCCAGGTAACTTAAATGCAATATGTTACAGGTAACTTAAATGCAAAAACGACAAACAGTAACTTTCTTTCAAGTGAAACAAGGAAATAAGTACAGTAAGCAATGCAGATATCATTAGGGATCCACAGACGTGCTGAGAAGCCGCGTTTTAGGTGGAATTAGCGTTTCAGGGAAATAACAAGCAAACAACAACAAGCATACAAACAAAGCTAGATTCAGCAGGCCTGGATCTAGTCTATGCTACAGCAAACAAGGTGTACCAGTTTCAGTAAGAAACAGTTCAAATATGCAGACACTTTAAGCCTTTAACCAGAAATTCCCAGCTCAGAAGGGCAGAGTCCAGCCTCTCCTCCCACAAGAGTGCAGACCACGAACCTTCTTAATGTAAAATAACTGGCCTGAAGCCCAAGTGCTTAAACCAGAAGTAATACACTTTTAGAATAACAGACACTGAGCCCTCAATCAGCAGTTCCCAACTTAGAAGGATGTAAGCTACCTGTCCTGCCACCACAGTGCAGGCCACAAACCTTCCTAATGTAAAACAACTGGTCTGAAGCCCAAGTGCTTAATCCAAAAGACTTAGAATGATAACTACACTTTAATCAAGTTACTACCAAGCAGTAATAAATACAATTGAATACTCTAAAGAATGCCTGGATTAGTGCTCAAGTTATACAAACAAAGCTAGATTCAGCAGGCCTGGATCTAGTCTATGCTACAGCAAACAAGGTGTACCAATTTCAGTAAGAAGCAGTTCAACTATGCAGGCACTATAAGCCTTTAACCAGAAATTCCCAGCTCAGAAGGGCAGAGTCCAGCCTCTCCTCCCACAAGAGTGCAGACCACGTCCCTCTTAATGTAAAATAACTGGCCTGAAGCCCAAGTGCTTAAACCAGAATTAATACACTTTTAGAATAACAGACACTGAGCCCTCAATCAGCAGTTCCCAACTTAGAAGGATGTAAGCTACCTGTTCTGCCACTACAGTGCAGACCACAAACCTTCTTAATGTAAAACAACTGGTCTGAAGCCCAAGTGCTTAAACTAAATGGCTTAGAATGAGTTACACCAAGCAGTAATAAATACAATAGGCTTTAGTTTGCTTTGGAAAATTTTTTAACCTTTTTGCTACTGAGGGTGGGTCATGTATGATTGTTACTTTGAATGAGACTGTTTTATGTTTGGACTTTACCAGGCAGGGCCCCACACATGGGGTGGTGCAGTGATTCCCCATGTTGGTGAGCACTATGTCAAGGATGTTAGAGCCCCTTGTGGGGGTGCTGATTACCCGCTGCTGAGAATTTGTGTAAACAAAGTCCAGGAACCTTTGCATGAGCATGTTTGAGCTCATGTCTTACCCAATTGATGGAAGGATAGTCAAAGTCAGCCATGACCAAGGTATTTGGATGTACTGAGAGTGACTCGTGTAGGTCCAGGTAGGTTGCTTTTCATGGTTCATGGTGGGGGACCTACAGCTAAGAATGATGTGCAGGGGGGTATTTTCTACAGTTAGTTGCGCTTGGAGTAACTCTAGGGAGTCATGCTGTTTAACCAGTCTAGAGGTGTATATGTCTTTATTGAAGATGGATACTCCTCCTCCATTGTTTGTTTCATGTCCATCTGTGGTCTGAACATATGGAAGGCATTGTAGCCCTGCATGGCCGGGGTACCCTCTGAGGCCTTGAACCATGTCTCTGTGACTGCACAGACAACAGCATCTTCCAGGGTGAGAAGTGGTTCAAGTGAGTGCAGTTTCTGATTTAGACTCCTAGCATTGAGTAGCATAACCCTGAGTTTATTTCTGTATGATATTTTTATGTCCTCTGACATGATTCCAAACTCATTAAAAGAGTTAGCCTGTTGTTCACTTAATGGATCCATATATATATATATATATATATATATATATATATATATATATATTGATGTACTTCAGTAGATCAAACTTTTACAAGTTTGAACCACATATGGCCGAGACCATAGGTTCGAACTCGTAAAAGTTCGAACACTGAAGTAAAAACAAATAAAACAATAAAACACAAAACTAAACATCTATAGCAGGGGGGCTATGCCCCTCTGCACTTCCACACCCCCCTTATTTAAATATACCAACTCCGAGATCGCACTACATTGCAGAAATGGGCAATCTTCCCTTTCTGCACTGTATGGAGATCTCCATTCAGTTTGATCGAACCTTTACAAGTTCAAACATATAGTCTCAGCCATATGTGGTTCGAACTTGTAAACATTTGATCTACTGAAGTGGACCCCATATATATATATATATATATATATATATATATATATATATATATGTATATATATATATATATATATATATATGAGAAACAGGATTCTAGGGATCACTACTCACGTACATAGTTTAGATTTCAGTGTTAAGGTCATGCTGTGTACTTTGGAGTTTCACTATAAACACCAGGTATTCTTACTTCTATTACTGAATAAATTTGTTTATGCTAAGAATATGTCAAATATAACTAATTTTAGGAAATGGATTTTTCTAAACAAGAAAAGAGTTCTGTCTTGTTAACTTTTGTAACAATTTAACAAAGGCTATGATGACCTGAATAAGCTTCCGCAAGATTAAAATTCCTTATCACTGTTTTAAGGTGATGGTGTACATGACACTACTGTAGGATGAAAGGAATAATATGAGACACCCATTTAAATGCAGTTTTCATGGTCAAAGTGATAATATTTAGCAAACTCAAAGGCTCTAAATATGTGTCTTTTAAGACAAATGTCAGAGTGCACGTCTAAGCAGTTTTGTTTCAGTCTCTCAAAAGCACTTACTTATTAGATTTTCAGACATATTGCATGCATAGAAAGTACCACTTACACAAGGCATGCTTACATTTTCTGCATTACTTTAGAAGGAATAGCTTAATGTACAAAATATTTATTCATAAAATATAGTTCCAAAAGATGATTTTGCAGTGATTTACATTTTAATTAATTTTGGGATATTCCTGGGATTCAGAGAGATTCTTACTACCAGAGGTAATTATTTAATAATGGTAGGTTAATTAGCGCAACAGCAAGAATTTTTCCATTGAGAGACAAAGTAAATCTGCACAGAGAAACACTTCATTAATGGCTAATTAGTATGCCAGACCTGACCGTACTAGTTTTCCCACTACCAGCCTGCTCATTACAGCTTCATAGGTACACACACACACACACACACACACACACACACACACACACACACACACACACACACACACACACACACAGAAACATTAATGCAGCCACAAACAAGTCATTACACACTTGCTCAAACTCATGAAAAGAATCAGACACCAGTACACACTCTATGAAACAGACACATCCGTACACAGAGATGGCTTTGTATACTTACCTTCTGCAGAAAGACCATACACTCACACCATTATACACACAAATTTTGTGCACACATACACATGCGCATGTACGTGCATGCGAGCATGCACACACACACACACACACACACACACACACACACACACACACACACACACACACACACACACACACACACACACACACACACACACACACACACACACACACACACACACACACACACACACACACACATTGTGACTGCTTAGATAAGTGTGTGTGTGTGTGTGTGTGTGTGTGTGTGTGTGTGTGTGTGTGTGTGTGTGTGTGTGTGTGTGTGTGTGTGTGTGTGTGTGTAGTGGTACTGCTACAAAAATGTTTTCCTACAGTAAGGTGCAGGTTTAGGGTTGGGACAGAGTTTGGGATAGTACACTTTAATAAGGTGGATATGGGGAAAACCTGACAGCCTTCACATCAGCATCTTCCCCAGTTTTTCTGAAACTCGTAGATGCTATCTTTGACAAGAAGAGGGATCTGAGCAAAAGGTTTGTCCAATGTTTGTTTGCATGTTTGATAACTAGTTACATTAAATACCTTGAAACACAGTCTGTTACAGTTAGTCTTGGGGGCCCGTTTCATTCATAAGCCAGGGCAAAAGCCCATGAAGATAAAGTTTAATACAGACATAGGTACACATATTTGCAGTGAGGGAACAAAATGGACTCACAATAACCATATATTTAAACATTAACAAATATAAAGGGGTAGATGCATATGATGAGTAAACTACTAGGAAGTGGTACAGGACAGTTGCCAGCTGAAATAATTCCTCATTTGTTGGAAGACCTACAGAAAAAAGTGACTCCATCTTATGTGGAATCTAAGTTATAAACATGGCTAACTGACATATGTGATACATATGACAAAGCACCTCTCTGAATCATAACTGTTTCCAGTTCAGAGGACCACACAGGAAAGTAATTCCACTCTGATTCATGCTGAGCCTTTCTGGCCTCCTATATCCATCATGGGTAATACAGATTAAGCAAACTATGACATCTTGTAATTAAGCATTGGGTTTACCCTATTAACTACCCCTTAACTGAAGGACCATGACATTCTCCTCAGTATGGAGCTGTTACTACTACATGTACTTGCTGACATGTAGCATTTCTTTAGTAAGCACATTTTTTGTCCCTTTGTACTATATTTGCTACACACCAGGAATGACCTATGTCTGAGTTCTGCATAGCTAAAAGTTTAAGGGACACAAAAGAATGAGCAGAGATACATTTAGGAATGACTTAGTTGGGAACAAATTGGAAATCAATCAAATCAGTCATATGATACTGTGTGTGTGTGTGTGTGTGTGTGTGTGTGTGTGTGTGTGTGTGTGTGTGTGTGTGTGTGTGCGTGTGTGTGTCTATTGCCTTACAGGAGGAGGAAAAGCAACATGTCAGAGTTAGGTCTGTGAAATAATAAAACTCTTCCAGTTTGTCTTGCTTTTTAGCATCCCTTAAGTGATCAAAAGAAGGATTCAGCACACAGTTCCAGTTATCCTACAAAATTGCAATATGGGATTAGATGGCATGATAATTTTTGTTTCAGTTAAAAAAATTGCACTTTATTCATCTTCTTTTACTGTATTTGTGTTTCCTCCTACTTTATTTTGCTTTTGCCTCTTCTTAAAAGTACTCAATTTTATTTATTCTGCTGCATTTATTACTGCTTGGTAGTAGCCTGATTAAATTATAACTGTTATTCTAAGTCTTTTGGTTTAAGCACTTGTGTTTCTTACCTTTTGTTTTATATTAAGAAGGTTTGTGGTCTGCACTGTTGTGGCAGGGCAGGTAGCTTACATCCTTCTAAGCTGAGAATTGCTGATTGAAGACTCAGTGTCTGCTATTCTAAAAGTGTATTAGTTCTGGTTTAAGCACTTGGGCTTCAGGCCAGTTATTCTACATTAAGGTTTGTGGTCTGCACTCTTGTGGGAGGAGAGGCTGGATTCTGCCCTTTTGAGCTGAGAATTTCTGGTCACAGGCTTATTGTGCCTGTTTTTTTTTAACTGTTTCTTTCTGAAATTGGTGCGCCTTGTTGCTATAGCATAGACCAGATACAGGCCTGCTGAATCTAGCTTTGTTTGTATAACTTGAGCACTTATCCAGGCCATCTCTTTTTTGAGAAGGTTCTCCTGCACCCTAGTGGCAGGAGTGTGCAGTTAGAACTTGTCTGATTGAAGACTGCTGGAACAGGGCTCAGTTTTGAGCTTTTTTCTGGTTAATTGGGTAACTTGTTTAAATCAGTTTGTTTGTTTTTATATATATAAATGCAATTTATTCATCTGCTTTTACTGTATTTGTGTTTCTTCCTACTTTATTACTAGGGACATTGAGTACAACTCTGATCTGAGATATATAACAATAAGTATCATTTTCTGTGCATTTAAAGTGTTTTTTGATTGTATCTGCTTTATTTTCTGAAAAAAAAAAAAACAAAAAAAAAATATACTTATTTCCCAATTTTCTAAGCTAGTGTAGTCCAGTTTTCAGGTTAGTGCTGAATTCAGGGCTGTGTTATAAGTCTCTGTGTTTGCCCATACCTTACTTGGATAGAAGGAAGTTTCTCTGCTCACCTGTGAGAGAGGGGAGCTTTGAGCAGCCTATCTGTCCCTGGAGGAGTGGTTTCATCCCAGAAATTAGTAGTTTATTGGCCATTTTGGGCTAATTTCTATCTCTTTCATTTCCCTGCTATAAAAACCGCATTTACCAGGTTTTGCTCGCTGGGCAGTGCCGGTTAGCTAGGGTATAACTATTCCCGACTCCACAAAGTCTCCTCTTCAATTTTTCCCTTGGAACTAGACAAACTTTCAACATAAACACTCAAACCATTCATTTCTCAGCCCAACACTTGCTCAAAACACATAGCAAGCACTTATAAACCCTAGCACTAGACCCCCCCTATACTGTACAGAAGGACAAGGCTTTCTATTCGACCTTACAAGTCAGTCAGTAAAACAGTTTACTGTACCTCTCCAGGCATGTCAAAAGGGCAGTTTCAGGTGTACTCTCCAGTCTAACTGGTGAATCTGGGCATTTTGAGGCAATGTTACAACTGCCTCATGTACACAGACAACCCTCTCCACCTACCACCAAACACTAATACATGCAAGAGATGCAATTATACAGCCAAACTGGAGGCTAAGCTCTCTCAACCCAAGACTGGATCAGACAGTCAAGAGGAGAGGGGAAATACTTGCATCACACCACCAGTCTCACATAGACCCATTAAACCAGCACTGGCAAAAGACACAGATAAATACATGAAAACATACTCAGAGGCTCTAAATAAAAATCTGCAAAAGCAACAGAGGCCTCCAAAGCAGACATCCAAGCAACCTCCACTCCCCAACACAAACCATGAAACACATACTTCACAAAACCAGTGTGCCACGCAATCACAGCCCTTAAGGCAAAATAACATAACCAACACACTAGTAATAGGTAACTCTATAGTCAGGCACACTGACATCCCACTCACTAGGCTGAACAAGGAGAAGGTTACTGTTAGCTGCCTGTTGGGTGCCAGGATCCGCCACATAACACAAGCACTCAGGCCACTCCAGAGCAATTACAAATACGACTCTGTCATTGTCCATGTTGGTGTGAATGACCTGAGCCATTCCTCTCTGGACTACATGAAAAGAGACATGGAAGAGCTCTCTGATCACGTAGCCCAAGCCAGTATGACCCTGATCTTAAGTAGCATCTTGCCCTCACCAAGAATGATACCACGGTATAAAGAAAAAATTATCAATTTTAACAACTGGCTAAGTTTCTAGTGTTATTCAAAGGGGATCCAGTGTCTATCCACCTGGGATGACATGCTCGACAAGCCACGCTGCTTCACTAGAGATGGCTTGCACCTGTCACCCTTAGGCTTTCAAATACTGGCCAAGACTCTTGCCACCCCCATAGTGCCTTTTTTAGGCAAGGCTCAAAAGACAAACGCAGCTCCGTAAATAGTATAAGTAACAAAAAACAGAGGGTAATGCTACTCAATGCCAGAAGTCTAAACCTCAAAATGCATGCACTTGAGGCACTCTTCAGTATGGAGAAAATCGATATATGTGCAGTAACAGAAACCTGGTTTAAGGCTTCAGAGAGCACCCCAGCACTACCAAGCTACAACTCATACCATACATTTCGGCCACAGAACCCGGACCAAAATACAAAAGGCGGGGCCGTATCCATATTCATCAAGGATACCCACACCTCCAGGTTAGTGGCACAGCATGATGCTTCAGAGGTCATCTACGTACAACTAACAACAGGAAAAACTGCAATTCAAATTGTAGCTTGCAACAGATCACCCACCATGTCCCAGGACCCCAATTCCATGTTTCTGGAAACACTGGGAAAAATAAAGGTCCTACCAACCATCCTAATATTGGGTGATTTCAATTACCCAAACATTAACTGGGAGAACTACTCAAGTACTAACTCTCTTGCCCAACATTTCCTAGAATTTATAAACTCAAACATCCTGGATCAACTGGTCAGCACTCCCACCAGAGGTGAAAACATATTAGACCTGGTCATCACCAACATGGGTGACCGGTGTTCCACACCAGAGGTCAACCCCTCGCTGGTTAGATCTGACCATAAACAAATCACTCTGGATATCGACATTCCGCCCCCACCCTCGGTCAAGGAAACCACCGTGAAAAACTTTTCAAAAGTAAACTTCACGTTACTTAAGACCAAGGTGGAAAGTTTAAAAGCCCCCATGCTAAGGGATACCGCTGTCCAAGCTGCAAAATCCTTTACTAATGCATTTTATGGGCACCTACAAGAATGCATGGATCATGCTATCCCAAGCAAAACCAAGACTCACTCCTCCAAGAAAAGGAAACCAGTCTGGTGGACCCCTGCCATAAAAAGCTATACAATAGAAGGAGGAAACTAGTACAGAAAAGAAACAAAATCCCAAGAAGGGAAGACATCCCTGATCAGTATCAGCATGAAACTATGAACCCTCATAAAATCATCCAAGGCTAGCTTCGAAAGAAAAATTGCCAAGGACTCCAAAGATAACTACAAGACATTTTTTAGCTATGTCACGAATCTAAGTGGCAATGCTCAAATCTGCTCGGAGTTAGTACAGAATAGCACAAAATACACTGAACTGACTGATATTGCCAACATCCTGGCAGACAGGTTCAGTGCAAACTTCACCCCCCTCTCACCCCCAAAAGGGCCCATAACCATACCAGAAGAATGTAGAGCCCCTGAAATCACAGACACTCAGGTTGAAACAGCCCTCTCCAAAGCCAAAAACACAGCATCAGTGGGACTGGACGGTGTCCCAGGCTGTGTCTTACATGAGCTCAAAGACAAACTAACCCATCACCTAAACACACTGTTCAAACTCAGCCTCTCCACATAGAGTGGCGCACAGCAACGGTTGTTCCGTTACACAAAGGTGGAGCCACAATAGACCCAGGGAACTATCGTGAGGTTTAGATCCCTACAGCGTGTGGCTTGAGGGGATATGGTTTTCTTTAGGTGGAGCATGTCCATCAATTCTGGGTTGGACATGGCCTTGTATGTCAGGCAGAGATCACCTCTAAGTAGGTGGTATGCAACCGAGTACAGCTGGAGTTTCTTCAGTCGAGCTGCATAGGACATCTGTTTGAGGCCACTGATCCTCTTGGTGAGGTACTTCTGTGGTCTTTCCAGCTGTTGCAGATGTCTTGTAAGGTACATCCCAAATGGGGTGTTGTACTCTATGATGGGTCTGATGAGTGATGAGTAGAGGGGCACAATGACCTCTTTTGATCTGGATGTGAACCCTTTTGTGATTAGGTGGGCCACACAGAATTTTCTACCATTTTGGCAATGTGATTATCAAAGGAGAGATTACTATCTACTTGGGTTCCCAAATCCCTTATTACGTTTTCCATATTTAGGGGACTACCACCTATGTGGTAGTTTGTGGGTACTTTGTTTTTTCGAAAAGGGATGACTATGCACTTTTTGGCATTTAGCTTGAGGCCATGATTTTGACATCGGGTATTCATCTCAGTGAGACCCTTTTGGAGGATGTCTGTGTCAGCCGGAGAGTCAATTATAGCCCCTAGATTGCAATAGTTTGTGAACTTGGTCAGCCATAGTTCTACTGTGCTTGCCTGTACCTCTAAAAAGTATATGCCAAACAGGAGGGGTCCTATGACTGAGCCCTGGGGAATGCCACTTGTAACCGGTTTAGAGTCAGACCTAGCTCCCACAACTCTCACCATGTGGGTTATGTCCATAAGCCAGTTGGCAACCCATCTTGTGATGTAGGGGTTTATGTTCAGGTTGGTGAGCTTGTCTATAATACTAGAATGGGGAATGGTGTTGAAGGCCTTTGCGGGGTCTAAGTAGGCTGTGTGTACCACCTTTCCCTCATCTATAGCCTTGGTAACTGTCTCAAAGAAGTCCACCAGGTTTAGGAGGCACGATCTCCCCTTAACAAAGCTGAACTGTGTAGGGTACAGTGTTTGGAGGTTCCCAATGTCTCTGTTAATAAGTTCCATGATGATGCGCTCCATAGCCTTGCAGACCAAGCTAGTCAGGCTTATAGAGCGATAGTTCCCAGGGTCTGTTGTGGCTTCACCTTTGTGGAGCAGAATAAATGTTGCTGTGTGCCACTCTATGGGTACGTAGCCTGGGGAGAGGCTGAGTTTGAACAGCGTGTTTAAGTGAGGGGTTAATTTGTCTTTGAGCTCATGTAGGATGCAGCCTGGGACACCGTCCAGTCCCATTTATGCTGTGTTTTTGGCTTTGGAGAGTCCTGTTTCAACCTGAGTGTCTGTGATTTTAGGGGCTCTACATTCTTGTGGTATGGTTATTGGCCCTTTTTGGGGTGAGATGGGGGTGAAGTTTGCACTGAACCTGTCAGCCAGGATGCTGGCAATATTGGTTGGTTCAGTGTATTTTGTGCCATTCTGCACTAACTCCAAACAGATCTAAGCATTGACACTTAGAATCTTGACATAGCTAAAGAATGCCTTGTGGTTATCTTTGGAGTCCTTGGCAATTTTTCTTTTGAAGCTCGCTTTGGATGATTTTATGAGGGATTGTAGTTTCTTGCTGATACGGATCAGGGATGTCTTCCCTTCTTGGGATTTTACTCTTTTCTGTACTAGTTTCCTCCTTCTATAGTATAGTTTGTTTATGGCAGGGGTCCACCAGACTGGTTTCCTTTTCTTGGAGGAGTGAGTCTTGGTTTTGCTTGAGATTGCATGATCCATGCATTCTTGTAGGTGCCCGTAGAGTGCATTAATAAAGGATTTTGCAGCTTGGACAGCTTTATCCTTTAGCATGGGGGCTTTGAAACTTTCCACCTCAGTCTTAAGTAATGTGAAGTTTGCTTTTGAAAAGTTTTTCACGGTGGTTTCCTTGTCCGGGGGTGGGGGCGGAATGTGGATATCCAAAGTGATTTGTTTATGGTCAAATCTAACCATCGAGGGGTTGACCTCCGGTGTGGAACACAGGTCACCCATGTTGGTGATGACTAGGTCCAATATGTTGTCACTTCTGGTGGGAGTGTTGACCAGTTGATCCAGGGCGTTTGAGTTTATAAATTCTATGAAATGTTGGGCAAGGGAGTTAGTACTTGAGTAGTTCTCCCAGTTAATGTTTGGGTAATTGAAATCACCCAGTATTAGGGTGTTTGGTAGGACCTTTATGTTTCCCAGTGTTTCCAGAAACATGGAATTGGGGTCCTGGGACATGGTGGGTGATCTGTAGCAAGCTACAATTCGAATTGCAGTTTTTCCCATTGTTAGTTGCACGTGGATGATCTCTGAAACATCATGCTGTGCCACTAACCTGGAGGTCTGAGTATCTTTGATGAATATGGATACTCCCCCACTTTTTGTATTTTGGTCCGGGTTCTGTGGCCGAAATGTATGGTATGAGTTGTAGCCTGGTAGTGCTGGGGTGCACTCTGGAGCCTTAAACCAGGTTTCTGTTACTGCACATATATCGATTTTCTCCGTACTGAGGAGTGCGTAGAGTGCATGCATTTTGAGATTTAGACTTCTGGCATTGAGTAGCATTAGCCTCGGTTTTTTTGTTACTTGTGCTATTTACAGTGGTGGGTTGGCCTTTTGTGCCTTGCCTAAAAAAGGTACTATGGGGGTGGCAAGAGCCTTGGCCAGTATTCAAAAGCCTAAGGGTGACAGGTGCAAGTCATCTGTAGTGAAGCAGCGTGGCTTGTCGAGCATGTCATCCCAGGCGGACAGACACTGGATCTCCTTTGAATGACACCAGAAACTTAGCCAATTGTTGAAATTGATAATTTTTTCTTTATACCGTGGTATCATTCTTGGTGAGGGCAGGATACTGCTCAGGGTCGGGGTCATACCAGCCTGGGCTATGTGATCAGCGAGCTCTTCCATGTCTCTTTTCATGTAGTCCAGGGAGATATGGCTCAGGTCATTCACACAAACATGGACAATGACAGAGTTGTATTTGTACTTGTTCTAGAGTGACCTGAGTGCTTGTGTTATGTGGCGGATCCATGCATGAGATATGCCTCACTACATTAAATACCTTGAAACACAGTTAGTTACATCTGCCATCTACCAGCATGGGTTCCTGCATAAAATGAATATTTGAGAAGAGACTTCAAAAGCAGAACAATTTTAACTCTCTGTTTATTATTCTGAAGGCATTAACAATGCCATTTACAAAGCTAATAGAAGGGAGGCTAGTATGTGGAAGTGGATATCAGGAGAAGCAGAAGAGAACCTCTAGCCATACGTAAAAGCTACCTAAGGAAAGAAAGATGGCAAAACCATATTAGACAAGTACGAGCAGTTTCACCCCCATTTCAGCATACCTTAAAAACAACAACAGAAATATAATAAAATTAATAAACAGAAGGAATAAATGCCATATATTGATATCTTCAAGCAGATATTTATGGATTATATCCCTTGTTTGGAAACCATGATAATAAAGAGAACACAATGGACAAATGACCACATAAAAGTAATGATACCTTGTGATACTCATTAGCTGACTGATTATAATGTATCGAGGCAGACCTCAGGCTCACATCTAGTCTCCTCTGCCCCTAAAACCAGGGTACTTCCCAGAAGCTAGCACACTCCTGCAGCACAGGAATTTGCTATTTCCTACAGGAGCTCTGCACCTCATTCATTATCTATCTGCCTATCTCTTCATCCCTCTGTTTACTTATCTATCTGAAATAGAACAACCCAGCAACATAAAAACAGAGCACACTGCCCACACAGATCCTCACAGAGTTGTATTAAGGCAGTTTTGACCCTGGGCAACACATCCATTTGGCTCCTCTTTGACATTTATAAGTGATCGTGGTTACATAATTATAGTATGGAACTTTATGTTATTAAATATTAATGTAGTAATCCAGTCACATTTTGTTAACTCTGAAAAAAGCATAGTTTGACAGTTTGCAAAGTGTCGTTAACCAATTGCAATTGCTTACAGACAGCATTGAAAACAGTCTGGAAGTTTACAAGCTCTCTCTAAGTGAGTATGACTGCTTAATTACAGCTTATTTACTGACAAACTGTCCTTTTATAAAGGGTTACATATCCACAACAGCACCAATTACAAGCCAACGCTCAAAGCAGACACCCTGTCTATCTGAACCTTCCTTTGGCTTTGATTCCTAATGTTCTAATGCACAAAAAGGGGTTGATTGTGAATATGGTAAAGGATGCATAGAATAAAGGGTCTGCATTTCATACACTGTAAAAACTTAAGATGTAACAGAGTATACACTATCCATGAAACAAAGACAGCATGTAGACCACGAATAATGAAGAAGTTTTATTATTAAAAAAAAAAACTTTGTGGAACACTGATAACATTTGTCAAATATACTATGTCCCAAAACATATTTCCCTTTTGCTCACAATAAGAATAGCTAGTCCAATATGTATTAATGTTCTATGGTCATAGTGCAAGCACAAGGCAGTTCTATTCCATTAGAACATGAAAAAGAAAATTGTGCACATTCAGCTGTGGCTTGACACACATGCATGGCTAGCCTCAAGAGCAACCCCTTGGCAAGATGACACTTTGAATGTTATATAACTTAAACTACTAGTATTACCATGCAATGATGCTATTCACGGGTTCCTTTTAGCTTGTCGAACACTCAAAACAGCGAATGCTCTTTGATCGACAGCTAATAGATGAAACCACAAAAAGTCGAATGACCGGAACAGAGATTTTTTTCCTGGGAAAAAAATCGCTGAGCCATTGTCGAGACTTTGCAGTTTCTTCCACTGTGCTGCAATCTCGGAGTTGGTATATTTAAGTAGGGGGGAGTGTGGGGGGCACAGCCCCCCACGTTGGGGGTGTGTGTGGGTCGAAGCCTCCCTCTTTATTTTGTTTGTGGATTTGTTTTTGTTTTTTGTTTTTTTGTTTGTTTGTTTTTTTTTTTTTGGGAACAGAGATTTTTTTCCCTGGGAAAAAAAATAGCTGTTCTGGCCATTTGACTTTTTGTGGTTTCATCTATTAGCTGTCGATCAAAGAGAGTTTGCTCTTTTGAGTGTTCAACAAGCTAATATGAACCCACTCTTCACACCATGCCTGCTACTACATAATACAGCACTAATAATGGAAAGAAAAACATTAAAACAGAGGTACTGTCTATTGAATCAAATGCAAGAAAAATTTAACACGTCCAGTTGGAGGGACCCCAGCATGCAACATGCTGTATTCTAAGCTACTCGTACTAACAAGAGGTTCTAAAACAACTGTAGCAAAAAGAATAGTTATGTATGGGAGCAAGGGCTCAAAGAAAACTCTACCACACTGGCTTCATAAGCAGGTATGATGTGGATAAAATGTGGTAGTAATAGTTGCACACTGAGACCTAAGCAAGCTGCCTCTGTCTCACTGAGAGAGCTTGATAAAATTATTACTTCAACTCATACCCTTCTTGTACAATTTCTTCTTCTAACAAATCATGACATACCCCTTTGAAAGTAATTATGGGTAGCAAAAAATTCAGAAAATGGGTGAAACTATCACTCAAGCCCTTGTAACACTATAACTATACATCTATAAAGGATAATAACATCTTTATAGATAACATAGCTTAGCAAACATACTGCAAAAAATAAAATTCTTACAGTCTGCATGATGTTTTCACTCATCATTAAAGAAATCCTTAGCAATTATTATGGGACAGCCCTACCACAGCAGTTTTTTGAAGGCATATACATATGTCACACATAATGTTTTCCTTATCCAGATCTTTTTGGGATGGGAAGGTTCTTCTTCTGAGACTTTTGGCTAACAGGTCCAATGAACATGCCTGTTGATGTAATCAAGGCCAAAACGTGAAGGCCCTGAATCTTAAAATGGATCACATTGCTGGTTTTCTTTTCATCAAACTAAACAGAGTTAGGTTTATACACTAACAGCCTCTTTGAAGCTTCAGATAAGTCATATGAGTTATATGTTACTGATTGCTTTAAAATGAATTAACCTTAACTCTCAGGAATGACAAAAAAAAAAAAGAACTTTTTCATGGGGCAGCCCCTTTTCAGCAGCAAATGTGCATGTGTGGACATATCTGTCTACATCTATATCTATGTCATATATTCTTTATAATCACAGATGAAATTTGATAGATGGAAAATACGTTAAAATAAAAAAAAAAATCTAAAACTAATCATAGCTGTAAATAAAGGCATTACACTTTGGATCCCCAAAAATCTACAGAAAATGTTGCTTTTATATGGGAGACTTTGATCCACTTCCACAGCCGTGGAAGTTAAATAAACTGATTATACAACCACGGAGAAATAGGAAAACTCCTGAATTATATTACAGCTGATCTGATGAAGTTTAGGTGTAATATAATTTAATCACTTTCACTACCGATGAAAGTTACCAAAGAAATTAGGTTGTGATCAATGCATTTGCCAGCAAAACTAATGGCACCCATATATATATATATATATATATATATATATATATATATATATATATATATATATGTGTGTGTGTATATATAAAATCAACAGTCAAGCCGCGGGCAGTCTTAACAAAGTATATTAGTTTTCAATAAGCCATGATTAAAAAAAGTGTCATGTACATTGTTGTTTATATTTCAGGATTAAAAAAGAAAATGACCAAATGCCACATAATGAAACTACATTCAACCATAAGTATGATAGACTTCCTTCAGTTTCTTTCAACTTGTTCACAGAAGTTTGACTTCTTGTTCCAAATCATTCATATTGTTCTGTATTAAAGAAATGTGCCGTTCTTTAGAAATTACATTGGGTTTTAAATTTGTAATTACATTGGGTTTCTCAAGGATAGATATAATGATTGTTTGGTTTTGACTGAATGATTGTGTCTAAGATTCACACATCCCTGTAATATTTATTCTAATAGAGAAACAAAGGTAATTTTCTTGATCTGTACTTTTTGTATTTCTTTTTTATTCCCCAGAAGGCTAGAATTTCTGGTATTCCCACTTTTGCTTCACAGCAGATTTCTGTTTGTACTATGTGATGTTAAGAAATGATGAGGTCTTACATTCCCAAATAACCCATCCATCACTATAAAAATACATTTAAGACAACTTAGCTGCAATAAACCATTGATGAATTATTGATTCAGTGGCTTTTGCAGGAAAAATAATCAATACAATACCTTAAAAATACCTAAGCTGCGCGAAAAAAAAAAAAAAAAAATATATATATATATATATATATATATATATATATATATATATATATTCCTGTAGTACACATCTTCAACCAGTCCTATAAAAATAGAAGTTAACTTACTGGTTTTTTTTTGAGAGGTCCATTTTTTCCTATTTCCTCCTTTTCTTGAACACAGATTATATGCATGCTGTTATACACATCATGTGGTCCATGAGAGATACATTAAAGTGGAGATGTATTCAGTTTTTCCACATTTTCTGTTACAGTATGAACACTGAGAAACTTAACTTTGAATTTTGGCTAGGTTCTCCATTCAGAATATCCTCTTGTTATGTAGATCAATGTGGTTTGGTAGGCTGATGATAGGTTTCCCTAAAGAGTGATGCACATAGAAATATTTGTCATTGCAAGTGTGAGAGCAAGTTCTAAAGTTTCATTTACTGCCATACAATATAATCTAGTTATTCAGTCTAGTTAAGGAATTATGTTTTTCTGGACAATTTAAAATCTCTTCATGAAGAGGTAGTCCATTAACCAAAAAAATTCAACAGGAGATATTGCCATGTAGCTTATTCTTATTTGTGTTATCGGAAATGCAATACTTTGATCATATCTCTCAATCTGCGGTCATTGAAAATAGGTAGAAAAACTGCTGAGAAGTCGGTGCATCCAACCAAAAATATGTGTGCCTACTTCCATTAAAATCTTAATATCAAATTAAGGATAATTCTTTCCACTTCTTAAAAGTTTTTCAGATACACAGCACAGTTTTAAAAACTATGAGTGTTAACAAATTATGCGAAAATATAAGCATGGGTAAGTGTATACTCTTTATACTTTAATACACAATACTGCAAAAATCTATCTTGCAAAGTCATTTAATTTGCTTCTGAGAAAAAGTAATGTTAACATATCCTTCTTTAAATTACTGGTGTCACCAGTATGCTGGTCATATGGCCAGATTTACTGTTTAACAAACAGCTTCAAAATCACGTTTGATGGGGGAATGCAGAAAATCTTGTGAAGAGTTAAATCAAGCCTGAAAATAACAGCGTACCTATAAAAATAGGCACATTGTGTGAAAGAGATTTATATAACAATAATCAAAATTTACTTACCTTGAACCTGTATTCATCAACACCAAAACAGCAAAATTCACTTCCATTAATGACAAAAACTTTCCAATCATAAGGAAGCAGTTGGCCAACACCACCCCCCAGATTCAACAAACTCCATGCAAGAATAAGACTATTCTTGCACGGAGTGGTTTGTGTCTGTTTAGAACAGCAGCGCACTTTGAATATTCACGAAGGTGCACTGCTGTACTTCCTATATGGACAAGAACCATGAACGAGTGCAGTGACAGCTTCTGTGACACACCCCCTGCATTGCTAAAGTGCCATACAACACTTCTGCAACTTGCTAAAGCAGGAAATGTGTGAAAATGCACACATAATAGAGGATAGATCCCCCAAAAGTGACAAAACACACATATAGCCCTCAGAAACATGAAAGTTGATAAAGAACAAGTCATGCATTAGCATGAATTATGGAAGGGTAGAGGTCTGAAAGCAAATGTATGCCAATATTCCCTTACAGCAGTGCATGTTAACAAAGGCACAAATGATGGGGGGAATAAATAATACATTAGGGACATGCCTGAAAATTTGCCCTCCCACATTTAGAAAGTTGACAGATAACAGGGGATATGTATTAGCAGGATTCCCTGAAGGAGAGAAGCCTGAAAGTCAAATGAATGGCATTATTTCATGACTGCAGTCCTCAGTGAGTTGTCAGAACACCACAAGACTCACTTATATGCCATAATAATATAAAAATAATATCAACTTTTTTTCAAGCCTAAGGAATGTTTAAGCATAGCTAAGTGGGTGTGCGCATTATGGCCATCTAGTCAGCATAGCTTAAACTTTCCCTAGGCGATAAATGCAAATATACAAGTGAATTGTCCAAGCCATGATAGTATAGTGGTTAGAGTCCTGTCTTTACATGCAGGCATTCACAGTTCAAATACCAAGACAAGCAACTTATTTTCTATGGGAAAGTAGTGTTAACATTATATTTGTAAACTTAAATTATGTAGCAACTGTTTTTTGTCAACCAGGGTAGTGTGGCAGGTCCAAAAGTGAGATGTCAGTGTAGAAAAGATATGAAATCTTCATATAAACACAAGTGACCCATACAGTATAGTTGCACAAGAATATAATTTAATGAAGGCACATAGGGGGATGTCATGGAAGGTAAACATAAAATTGTCAGTAATGAGGAATCAAGCCCACAATCCTGATACTTTATAAAATGAAATGTGAGCAATGCTAAGTAGTGCTCAGCTATGCTAACCTGGTGTTGCTTAAATGTAAATGCTAAGCAGTAAGTAGCCCAACTAAGCAAATGTGTGCATTGGTAAGCAATGCTCAACATCTATCCCTTTAAGCACTGCCAACCTTAGCTAAGCAGGTTTGTCCTTCGCTTAGCTTAGCTCAGCATATTCAAAATTGTCTAATCACAACAAAGTGTGGGAATTCAGCCCTGTTTAAACCTCACAGGTGGGAATACGGCCATAACCAGTTGTAGCTGATCACTGCAGGCACTATGGCTGGTGTTGGTGGGGGTACGTACTTTTGGGTGCAGCACTGGGGCATTCAGGAGTCCAGGGTCATGGTTGGACTCCTTGTGAAAGGCCATGAAGGGAGACTGCTGCAGGACCAGTTCCAGGGCTCTCAATACAAAGAGGCCTTAGGACCGTCTCGCACATGATCTCACCAGTGCTACTGGCATCCCTTGAAATGATGAGCAGATCCGGCACCATTATGCTGACCTCAAACATAGGAAGAGGGAGCTCTTGGACCAGTGGACCCAAGACACATGGGCACAGAATGTCCCAGAAGTGTGCAAGTATCAGTATCACTTATTGTTCCCCAAAGTCCAGCCTGAGTATGTGATTGATAGGTATGCATAAATGTTTCTTTATCTCCTGTACAGCTGCAGATGTGAGGGTTGCGAATATGCATGTACACGCTAACAGGCTGCTAATGCTGCACCAGGAGGCTGGTGAGTATAACTCTAGCTTGCAGTATTCAGGGCAAATAAATAAAAAGGAGTAGAATGTACACTAGGTAAAGTGTGTACTGTGTGTAATTAATAAATGACAATTAACAGATTAATAGTGATGTACAGGATATTTAACAATAAAGGTCACCATAACTTTCAATAAAAGTAAACTCCCCAGACTGTTGTGTTTACTTTATGTTGTGGTAGGAATATAAATGTGTACAGGTTCTGCACAGCAACCATGGCACTGACAGCAAGAATGAAGTGAGGCCTATCTTACAAAGATTGTGGAGCTGTAAAACAGGTGAATAACTACATGAAATGTGCCATGCACCAAGATCTGAACTCTGAATAGTAAGCTATAAAATCGAATCTTTTATCCCCTGCAGCAGTGCTTTGTGTTAACCATTGCTTTCCAGATTGTAATAGGTCAAAGTATGAATACACAGTACAAGAACTATCTGCCATGTATGAATGTCAGAACTACAAGGTCATATTGTGCAAACCAGAGAGTAGAAGGGAGTAAAAAGTCAAGCAAACATTAGCAATTTCTCAATAGCTCATTGTGATGACCTACAAATGTGGTGTACCTTTTTAGCACAAATAGACATGGTTCGAATCCCGGTAGTGGTAATAAGCTGAATGCATATTGTCACACAAGAATATGTGAATATGTGAAGAAATTGTCAGGTACTGTTAACAGAAATTTCCACCACAGGTCTGCCAGGTAATGAAATGTTTCTAGTGTAGGTAGAAAGGCTTTACTAATACACTGTGTACAACACTTCCACTGTCCAACCCCAAGGCTGCAAATGACAGCAAGATAAGTACATACAGCAAGAGCTTTGTTCCGATACATGTCCCACAACTGTCACACTGTCACGGCTAGTGGTCACTGCTGCCAATAACCAGGGTAACAGATAGAAATCCCGGCAGAGTATTTCAGTAGCACACACACACAGCATGAGTGCAGGACACACCATTCAGTGTCACATATGTAACCCTGAATATGTGAATATGTGTACCAAACGTCAGGTATTGTTAACAGAAATTTCCTCTACAGGTCTGCCAGGTAATGAAATGTCTGAAGTATCTGTAGGAAGGCTTCACTAATATCATGTGTACAACACTTCCACTGTCCAACCCCAGGGCTGCAAATGACAGCAAGATAAGTACATACAGCAAGCTAACATGTATTTAGTATGATTATGTATTTCCTTCATTTCTGCTACCATCCCATTGATGTAGTAGACCCACAGACATGTTATGGGGAAGAGGCCATAGATATCAGTTCTGAGCCTGTACACTCTGAGGTAAATCATACATTTGAGATGTCTGTGTATGTCTGGCCATTGTTAACAGTCTGTCAGGACTGTGTAGAAGTGTAGTGTGTATATGTTATTTGGGCTGTGCAATGAGGGGGTACATGTGAGTGTCATGGCCCCTTTCTATCTGACTGTGCATGCTGCTCCAGTTCTGGTTCGATACATGTCCCTCAACTGTCACGCTGTCACGGCTAGTAGTCACCGCTGCCAGTAACCAGAGTGACAGATAGAAATCCCGGCAAAGAATATCAATAGCACACGCACACAGCATGAGTGCAGGACACCCCATTCAGTGTCACATATGTAATCCTGGATATGGGAATACGTGTAGAAAAAGTCAGGTTTAGTTGACAGAAATTTTCTCCACAGGTCTGCCAGGTAAGGAAATGTTTGTAGCAGCCATAAGAAGGCATTACTAATATACTGTGTGTACAACACTTACACTGTCCAACCTCAGGCCATAGATATATGTAACATGAGGTCAGACCTGGAGAGTAATGAGTAGAGCACTGATCAGAATACTTGTGAAAAATAGAAGCCAATACAGTTGTTAATTGCCATCTCTCTCTCCCCCACCCCTATCTGAATCAATAATGTATACACATAAATAATGGATATATCATTCTCCAAACCCACCATTGGGACTTGTGTTTTATTGTTCTACAAATACTGAATTGCTTGAATGTTAATGAACCTCGTTCAAATACTATAATTGGTGGCCTGTTGCTGTCAAAGTAACTTGCATGCTGTTATAATGCCTACTGTGGTTCCATATATACATGTGTTCTGTTTGCTATGCAACTGTTTCAAAACTGTTTTATGGGGTCAATTGGTACACCCATGCATGCTGTTATAACTAATCTTGAAATGTGTTGTTCATGACTAATCAGCATATTTTCTAAAACCTGAACACCATAGCACATCTGGGAAGGCAGTTTCCAGCGGATCTGCCTGTCCCACCTCATCTGGCCATGGCACCAGGCCCCAGCATGTCTGGGACCCAACCTGGGCCTTCCTCTTCTGTTGGTCCTGCACCACCTATGGGTGGAACCACCTCAAGGGAAGGGGTTCACCCAACCTTGGGACTGGGATCAGAGACGAGACCATCACCCTTAGTCAGGTCCAGGGATTGGTGCACAGCATCCTCTGATCGGAGTTTAGTGATCAGCTGCACCAGCTTGAGGGCCACTTGGCGCAACTTAAGAGTCAGCCTGCCCCTCCTGTTGAGCCCTCAGCAAGCTTTGGGGGCCGTGATGGTGACTGCCCATGGGTGGGGATCTCAGTCCCACTGTATCCATTTGGAGGCTTATGTGCATCTGATTCCCAACCACCCTCCCTGTCTAAGGTGTTTACCCCCCACATGTGTCATATACCACCCCTGTCAGCTGTCTTGTCTGTCTTGTCTGTCTTCCAACCCAACTTACCTCCCCAAATGTACCTACTAACCTCCCCCAATATCCCACTCTCACCTTAAAAAAAGGCAATCTGTTCCCACAAAAAATTACACCCCATACATAGCTGCCCATTTCACATGTGTCCACTGCAAGTCAGTCCAATTGGCATGCCAACACATTACTGTTGTCCTCACCCCTCTGTCAGGAATTTGAGTGTCCAAATTCACTTCCAAATTCTGTAGACATTCACAGCTGTTGCTGTTAAAGAAATGGACAGCTAAGGACCTTTCCTACACCCGTCCTGCATATCCCTAGCTACCTTTCATACTGTACTTACCTCTGCATGCCCCTTTTTTCACCACTTTCCTATCACCCCTTTTTCTTTTCTTTCAAAGAAATTAGCTTGGTGGTAAGCAGGAGTAAGCACCACTAAGTGAAGCTAAAATGGATTAACCATGTTTTAGCATCACTTAGTGTCTTGCAAACCTACGCAAACCTGCTTACAACTGCTTAAAAGTGCCTTAATCACTCTGTATTCAACAGCCCTTGTTCTGCCCAACAACAAAATAATCAGCTCAGCTAAATCTGAAACCCAGGATGCTGTGCTCTACTATCACAGTAACATACCACTATCCCATCTGAGCTGCAGAAATTGTCGTTGCTTTTTCAAACTTAACATGCAGTCTGGTCATTTAACATTAATGAAAAAAACATTATTCCCATGTCTAGAACCCAGGACCCTGTACACTAGAGTCAGAAGAATGTACCACTACATCATCTGAGCTGTAGAAACTGCTGCTGCTTTTTCAAAGTTATCATGCAATAGAGGCATACAACAATAGTGAGAAAGCTCTGTGGAATCATTCATATGTTGTATATAGACATACACACACACACACACACACATATATATATATATATATATATATATATATATATATATATATATATATTCTGTTGAAACATCTATCTATATATATATATATATATATATATATATATATATATATATATATATAAACGTAGATACATAATATACATATACATATATAAATATATGAATAAATGAACGAAGGAATATTTATATATATATATATATATATATATATATATACATACATCTATATATATATATATATATATATATATATATATATATATATATATATATGTATTTATATAACATGCAGTGCAGCCATACCTCAGAATCATACCTATCCAACCTCTTAGTGCAAGAAACCTGTACAAAGGCTGTTGGGAGGGTGGCCTAATGGTTAAGGTGTTTGCCTTACAAGCACAAGTTGCAGGGTTTGAGTCTCACAAGGGATAATTGGCTAGGGTTAAAATGGCTGGCAAGGGCAGTTAGCTTAGTACTAATCTATAAACCTATGAACAAAGTGGGGAGGGGGATGGGCCACATATTGCAAATATTGCTTTCATAAGCAAACATTTGTACAGCAACAGGGTGCATTTAATCCAAAACCTCTGAAGGATATGAGAATGGGAACTGACATGTGATGTCATTATTCAGTGACATAAATCCTTGGAATATCACAGTGATTTACCAGACAAATACAAATAAACTGTTTAACAGAACCAAAGCATGGGCCAAACATCTGGACACTGTGAAAAGCCTGGCAGTGGAGAGGTACAATCTGAACCCCTTAGTGCAATGAATCTGGTCCAAGCCTGGCAAAGTGGGGGGACAAAGGCATGACAATAGAGACATATCCAAAATATGTGAGTAGATAAGCTGAGAAAGTTGCTATACTGACACTGTATGTCCTAACATATATTGACTGAAATATCACAGGTCTGGCACTCAATTGCTTCTCATTAGCTATTGACCCCAATCCGTACATCATTTCACTGATGCATCAGGAATACACAACAGTTATGGGGACCAGACCAAAGGTATTGGCCAGACAATGGTACATCTTATGAATATGTGGACATAACATAACAGTAGAGAAACTGCACTGAGCTACCAAGCACTGTCCAAACTACAAGCAGACTGACATAACACTACCCAAATCCAGCTCTGTGGCTGTACACATGCATTTGCAAATATAACAGGCACTACAGGAATACAACACCAGTGGAAAACAGACACTGGTGCAAAAGTGCATACCCACAAACAATTGCACTACAGTCATAGTGACATACCAGTAAGCAAACTGAACACTGCACTATAATGTCAGTGTGAACACATATATCCTGTTTCCACACACACATTACCCCTACATATACTGCCCCAAGCCACAGTGTAGTGGGAATATGGAGGTGTTACAGGACATGTCATGGTCTGCACATACAAACATATAACAGCTGATAGGGAACTAGAAACTGGAGCAGCATGCACAGTCAGATAGAAAGGGGGCATGATACTCACATGTACCCCCTCCTTACACAGCCCAAATAACATATACACACTACACTTCTACACAATCCTGACAGTCTAACAATCGCCAGACATACACAGACATCTCAAATGTATGATTTACCTCAGAGTGTACAGGCTCAGAACTATCTATGGCTTCTTCCCCGTAACATGTCTGTGTATCTACTACATTACTGGGATGCAGGAATGAAGGAAATACATAATCATACTAAATACATGTTAGCCTCTTAGTGCATGACATCTGGACAAAACCCAACATAATTTGGGGACAGAGGCCCAAACACAGCTGTATACTGGGCATATTTATGTTATACATTGAGACAGTTGCTGGTGTTACTGTGTTTGTTGTAATATACCCTTTCAGAGGGATATTAAGTCACTAATAGCAATGGATGTTAGTATTTAATCACTGCATTCCCCAGAGTCCCCTACTGATTTTCCAAGGATAACTACTGTCTGGGGAACAGACCAAACATAACAGGCAAATGTCTGGCCAGTCTGTGGACAGCATGCCAGTTGAGAGGTATGTCAGAGACATATCACTGTCAGATGTCAAGTCATTCAGTAAATGCATGCCCAGATGAACCCTGTCAATCTGGCAACCCTCCATGTGTATAACAGCACTAATGACATACAATCTGTACCCAATATTGGAGCTTTCTTCCCCATGTTGTTGGGCTGTCCACACATGTCCTGTCCTGTGTAGTATTCCCACCTACTGTCTGTAAAGCTGTAGCCCCCACACCTCTGTAATGTTCCTCTCACAGACAAGTAAAAGGGGCAAGGCCCACATGAAGCATATAGATGACCGGCTGCAGACAGGTCATGTGTAAACATCACCCCCTTGTCCCCACATAGGTACACATGTGCATGTACAGCACCTGCCCCCCTAACCTCATGATCACAAAGCAGGTCTGTATAGAGGGTATTACAGACCTGCTTTGTGATCATGAGGGTATTACAGACCTGCTTTGAGAGGGTATTGCAGACCTGCTTTGTGATCATGAGGTTAAGGGGCAGGTCTGTAATACTCTCATGATCACAAAGCAAGTCTGTAATACCCTCTGTGTGTTGCCTTTGAGAGGGTATTACAGACCTGCTTTGTGATCATGAGGTTAGGGGGGCAGGTCTGTAATACCCTCTTAAAGGCAACACATAGAGGTCTCCATAGGCCTAATACCATTCCTGGCTGCATCCTACATGAACACAAGCATGGCTTCCCCAGACACATTCTGCAGTATAGTCCACCACAGCCTGAGCACCGGTGTCATCCCATCTGCACAGAGGACAGACAGAAAGTAGATTGAAAACAGGTTATTCATTCGCATGAATGTTCTGAAGGATAGAAGTCTGAAACTGTAATGTATGCCATTATTACATGACAGCAGTCCTCAATGACATGGCCAAAAACACAATACTCTATAGTTAATATAATAATATGATATTAATAATCAATAGGAGATGCATAAAAATATATAGTTCAAATCCCCAGAACAGGATAGTGCAGTGTTCAAAGTCCCAGCGTTGCATGCAGAGATGCATGGTTTGAGTACTGCAACAAGCAATCCAATTTTAAATGGAAAAGCAGTGTTAAATGTACTGTTTTAATAGTGGAATATGTGGTAAATGATTTTTGTCAATCAGAGAACTGTAGTTGGTCTAACATGGAAGTGTGAGTGCATAGAACATGTGAAACCACCCATGTATACCCAAGTGTCCCATACAGTATAGTCACACCCCTTGCTACCGTAATGACAGCACATAGAGGCATGTTATGTAAAGGAAATCATATACATTTACTAAAATAAGTCATTACTCTGCTATTTTCTAAGAATGGAATGTAAGCAATGGTTACCAATGCTAAGCTATGCTTAACAGGTTTAAGCATGGCTCAAACATGAATGCAAAGCAGCCGGTAGCTCAGCTAAGTGGATTTGCACACTGGTACGCATCATTAAGTGAAGCCTACACAGGTTAAACGCTAATTGGTTTAACCATGTGTTGGCATCACTTAGCATCATGCAAACCTGCTGACAACTGCTTTAATCACTCAAGTTCCATCATCCACTATTCTGCCTAGCAACAAACTAATCAGCCCTGCCAAGTCTCAAACCCAGGGCTCTGCACACCATAGTCAGAGTAATGTACCACTACACCATTTGAGTTGTAAGGGCTGCTGATGCTTTTTCAAACATATCATGCAATAGAGTCATTCAAAAGTAGGGAAAAGATTATGTAGAATCAGTAAGGTTTTATATTTATACATATACACATGTATATATGTATGGAGATGCATATATATGAAAAAATATATGCATAGTATGAATACAGATATACACATAAAATATATACATCTATATATATATATATATATATATATATATATATATATATATATATATATATATATATATATATATATATATATATATATAGATAGATAGATATATGCATGTGTATATATATATATATATATATATATATATATATATATATATATATATATATATATATATATATATATATGTATGCTCATTACATGTAGTGGAGTCATACCTCACAACCATACCTCTCAACCTCTTAGTGCAAGAAATCTGGCCAAAGGCTGTCCAAATGGGGGGACAATGCAAGGGACATATTTTAAATACTGATCTTAGAAATGTAGACTGTTACCAGAGTGACGGGTTTGTGTCAGCATACATGTTCTGAAGGATGTGAGTTATGAAACTGAAATGTATGTCATCATTTACTGTCAGAAATCCTCAGATCATCACAGTGATTTACCATGAATATAAAATAATGAATCTGTGGAACAGACCAGAAATATGAGCAATAAACCTGGACATACTGCAACAATCAGGACAGTCAAGAGGTATGCTCAGAATCCCTTAGTGCAACTAATCTGGACCAAGCCTGACAAAATGGGGGGTGAAAGCCATGAAAATAGAGACATAATTGCTGCAGTAACACCCTCATGTTGTCCTAACATATATTGACTGAAATAGTGCAAGTCCAACACTCAATTACTTCTCACTAGTTAGTGACTGAAATCCTCACATCATCTCACTGATATGTCAGAAATACACAACCCTTATGGGGGCTAGGCAATAGTACATCCTACAAATACGTTGAGATAACATCACATTAGGGAAACTACACTCAGCTGCTAAGCATGGCACCAAGTACTGTCCAAACTACCGTCAGACAACACTAACCCAAATCCGCTAGGGGGAATTACACATGTATTGGCAAATAACCCAAATCCGCTAGCATTACAGGGCTGTAACAGCACTGAAAAACAGACACCAGTGTGAAAATGCATACCCACAATCAATTCGTTTATCTACTCCAGACCTGACTAATAACACATTCACACAGTAAAAACAGTAAAAAGAATTTTTGTGATGTTAAATTGGACCACTAACTTGTACTTAATATTTGAATGTTAAAAACTTATATGTTTTGAATGTTTTTTATTTTAAGCCAGGGCTTGATTGAACTGTTTTTACTGTGTGAATGTGTTATTAGTCAGGTCTGTGGATCCTTTGTACGTATATATTTAGGTATTTGTTACCAATTTTATCGATTTTAATTCACGTTTACACACACACAATACACATTTTTTAGAATAGGTATTAATTAATACAGTGTTGGATAAAATATAACATAATTATGTATATGTTTTTTTATACACATTATTTCTGAGTTTATGTAGTATATACCAACCCTGTATAGGTAAACTGATTAAACAAGTTTAGATACTAGGTGTTACACTTAGGGGTTGTTTTAAATTAACTAATTGGTAATTGAGTGTAATTGTTTAATTATTTTGGTATAAATTAGTGGTACTACTTCACCAATCTGATGAAGTCATTTCCTTGGGACGAAACCTGGGTTATTGGTGAATTGGTGCTGCTACTCTGGAGTGTTCTCTGTTTTTTATGCGTTTGGAATAAACCTGTATTTACATCTTGGGCAGTTTGGATATCGTTCATTCAGTTTTTAATTGACATACATGACCTTGTTGAGGCCACACGTCAAAATACTGAGGTCATGATTAGATGGTGGGTTGAGACCTTGGCAATCCTTGACCATTCATGTCTGTACTAGAGCGTATGGTGGGAGATGCACTTCAGCTACATGGATGTAGGTCAGCACCAACAACGCCTGAGAGTCTACGGGGCCATGCACCTTTACACTCCCATAGTGGCACTGACTACAGCACTATCAAATGGCAGTTGCTGTCCACATCACACTGGAGCAGGCCATGGGCACGTAGTCCTGGCTGATCCCATCAGGGGCACAGATGCAGCAGACAGCAGTCACCATCAGGAAACAGTACTGCATCTGGCCTTGGGCTTGGTGGTGCCAGTGATACCTCTGACAGGAACAGTCCCCTTGTCCGTGGTTGGAGATGGAGAACTGGGCACCCTGCCATGTATGCTCCACAGCTGCCCAATATATCCCTGTGTAGGGCAGCCACATGGCATGACTGTGTGCATACATACACACACACATCTGTATCACAGGCAGGTCACCTCCAGACACACACAGCACCTCTGCACAGCCCATCTATTGTATACCCCTCTAGACACACACACATGATGTCAACCATATGACCCAGCCTAGGCCTCTGGCAAACTCACACCACACCCTGTGCATATGATGATACCTATGCCACATCCCTGTCATCCATAACATCAATGCAGGAACATGCTAATATGGGTCTGATGCACAGGGTGAATATAGTACAGTGTAGCTATGTAATACTATGTAAGGTGCTGTCTGCTTGCATTTGTTATGGGTACACATACAGGTGTATGTACCTTATTAGCCAGGATGCATTATTGCTGTTAGTACCACTGACTGTATGTAGTCTGACATGCTGTATTCTGTTTGTGTTCCAGGTGTGTGTGTATCTGCTGGCTGTGGCCCTGCAGACATTCCCAAGAGGGAGAATGGCAGAATGAGAATACACTGACTGTGTCATAGGCAAGATACAGCTTTATATGTACATGTACCAGATGTGTATGCATGCAACAGTGTGTGAGGGACACTGTTGTCAGAAAGTGTGACCTTGCATACATAACCCTTGTCTCAGACAGGTAGCCTTCAGAGATGTCAGCTCAGTGTTGTGTAGTACCGCAGGTTCATACATACAGAACAGGTTACTGCAGTACTGTCAGCAGGTCCCTCACAAGCTTAGCCATTACATTAACTGCAACAGATTCACCTGTCCACAACTGTTGGCACTGCCATTTCTTTCCCATGCACTCAACCTTGATGCAGCTGATGAGGGCATGCATGATACTGTGTATGACATGTTTGTGGTATGTATTCCTGAGTTCACCAGGTGGAACAGGGAGGCAAAATGGTATATCCTTTGCATACACACAGTAAGGACTGACACAGGGGATGTGCACACAGTAACTCAAACACAGCTGGCAATAGACAGATTAGTAAACCTACATTTCTCCTTTGATGTACTGTAGTACTACATACACATGACATGCCCCACATAGATTATATGCATGGGACATAACACACTACCTCTTACAACACGTAATGCTCTGAATGCCTTCATGGATGGTGAGATAACCCACCAGAAATAGCATGCGGAGTCATATATTGCTCCTACAAACCTGGACAAGTGATAGTGTAGCAGACATTGTATCAGCATGATGTTTCAGTCAGGTATGATACCTAATGCTGGCATGTGTGTCACTACACTCACTGTGGCTGATTTGGCAACAATATCACATATATGGGCATTGTTAAGAGACACAGACCACATATAGGTTGAAAACATCTGGATACTCCATACACATCTGTACAGAGGACTGGTATGGCCTGCACAATGGTTTAACATGCTGCATGTGAGGCAGATGCCATTACCACACTATATAAAGTAATGCCATCGGGAGGTGTTAAACAGGTGTGGATGGTACACACATCAAAATGGTATAAGCCAAACAGGATATGATATTCACCCAACGGCGCACGCACACACACACACACACACACACACACACACACACACACACACACACACACACACACACACACACACACACAGTTGCCAGTAATGAGATTAGAACCTCTACCTATCTAGTTATGTCTATTACAGTGTTACAAAGTTATCAGATGCGCCACAGCGCTTACATGAATTCACCTAGTCCCAAGGTACTTCTAAGGTGAATTACATCAGCAGGCCTAGTAAAGTAGGGTGATGGGAAGTTTACAGGGTGGTACACAACTCAAAATGGTATAACCCACACAATATATGATTCTCACACAAACAGTTGCCAGTATTGAGATTAAAACCCTACCTATCTAGTTATTTCTATAATAGTGTTACACAGTTATCAGACATACCCCACGGAGCTTACATGAATTTACCTTGTCCCAAGGTACTTCTAAGGTGAATGACATCAGCAGGCCTAGTAAAGTAGGGTGATGGGAAGTTTACAGGGTGGTACACAACTCAAAATGGTATAGCCCACACAGTATATGATTCCCACACAAACACACACTTACTTGCCAATATTGAGATTAGAACCCCTGCCTATCTAGTTATTTGTACTATAGTGCTACACAGTTATCGCATGTGCTACAGAGCTTACTGGGTTGACAACTGGCCAAAGGTGCTGATAAATGCACAGCTGAGGTAAACTATTACATGTGCTAGAAAGTCTGCCTTCAGTTTTTCCCTTAGATCTTGCTAGTTCTTTCTCTCATGCACTTCAAATAGCCTAATAGCTTTGCACTTCAACAGGTTTTTGTATCAATTATTCTAGCATACCTGAAAGCCATCAGCAGTAGTCATTCCTCATGGAATTAGCTCCAGTACTTAATAGTTATGACCACCCATCCTGGTATAATTAAAGTGCAGTTCTCTTTGCTTTTTCCCATTAACCTGGTGCACTTGCGCATTCTGAGGCACTGTTGCAACTGCCTTATATACACAGACAACCCTCTCCTCTAAACTCCCAACACTCAGACTTGTGAGAGATACCCCTATATCACCAAATTGGAAGATATGAACTCTCCAGCGAAGACTGGACTAGCTGGTCAAGAGGAGAAGGGTCAACACCTGCACCACACCACATGGAACACATACCCCTCCAGAACACCCACTATCACAGCTCTGACATACAAACAAAAAACACACACCCACCTTCACAGAGGCACTTAATAGACATTTACCCAAACAGCAGAGACCAGCAAGACAGACACCCAGTCGACCACCACAACACAGCACAAACCACAGGACACGTATCTCACCTACACAGTGTGCCCCTCAACCTAAGCCCCTAAGGCTAACCACCTTGCCTAATACAGTAATCATAGGTGACTCAGTAGTGAGGCACACAGATCTCCCACTCACTAGGTTGAACATGGAGAAGGTAACAGTCAGCTGTCTGTCAGGTGCCAGAATCCAACACATAACACACACAATCAGGTCACACCACAACAACTACAAGTATCACTCTGTCATTGTCCATGTGTGTATGAATGACCTGAGATGCACCTCCCTGGACTACATGAAAAGAAACATGGTGGAGCTCTCAGATTATGTGGGCCAGGCAGGTATGACAGTAGCCCTGAGCAGTATACTACTGTCACCCAGAATGATACCGCAGTACAAACAACAAATGATTGACTTCAACAATTGACTTAACTGTCTGCTGTCATCCTCAGGGGATCCAGTATCTGTCTGCTTGGGATGGCATGATTGACAGACTGCGATGGATTGCCAGAGATGGCCTGCATCTGTCACCCCTGAGTTTCCAGGTACTGGCTAAGTGTCTAGCCACCCCTATAGTGCCTTTTTAGGCGGTGTTCCAAATCAAATTACCACCGTAACAACTATACATATATGTAATCTGCGGGTCATGCTGCTTAACACTAGACATCTAATCTCGAGATGCAGCCACTTGAAGCACTCCTCAAAATGGAGAACATTGACATTTATGCTGCAACGGAGACCTGGTTTACAGCAGTAGACAGCACCCCTGCACTACCAGGCTATAACTCATTCCACACCTATCAGCCCCAAAACATGGACCACTGCTCCAAAGGCAGTGATGTCGTGGTGTCTCCATATTAATAAATGATATGCAGACCTCCAGACTAGTATCCCAGCATAATGCATCTAAGATACTTCAGGTACAACAGACACTGGGTAATAGTGCAATCCAGGTCATAGCCTGCTATAGGTCCCCATTCATGTCCCTAGACTCTCAATCCACATTCCTCAACACCCTGGAATCTATCAAGGTCCAACCCTACACTCTCATACTAGGGGACTTCAACTACCCCTCCATCAGCTGGGAAAGATACTCAAGCACCAGTACACTGGCCCAATGCTTCCTGGAATTCATCAGTTCCAATGCCCTGGACCAGCTCATTCTGAAACCCAGCAGGGGAAGCAAAATCCTTGACCTGTGTTGACTACTAACATATGGGACTGTTTTCTGACAACAGTAGTCAATCCCTACCTGGTCAGATCCAACCATAATGTAATCGCTATGGAAAGCCACATCTCACATTGAAAAACTTCTCCAAAGCTGACTTTGGACTCCTAAAAACAGAGGTAGCTAACTTCACAGCACCCATGCCAATGGAAAATACCTGCATAACTGCCGAATCATACACAAATGCACTGTACAAACATGTACATCAATGGATGGAACTAGACATACCCAACAGAACCATTACACTCTCCTACAAACACTAGGGCCAACCTGGTGGTCTCCTGACATTAATAACCTGTACAACAGAAAGAAGAAACTGTTGCAGAAAAAGGTGGAGTCCCAAGAGTGGTAAAACTCCCTTTTTAGCCTCAACAACAACTTCAGATCTCTCATGAAACCATCTAAAGCCAGCTCTGAAAGAAGAATTGTAGCAGACACTGACAACAATCACAAAGCTTTTGATAGTTATAGCAAGAACTTCCACTGCAATGCCCAAAAGTGCTCTGAGTTACTGCACAATGCTACCCCCTACACTGAGCCAACAGATATTGCCAATATATGTGCTAACACATTCAGTGCCAGCTTTACCCCTCTCTCTCCCCCAGAGGAACAATCAGAATGCCAGAAGAATGCCAAACACCCAGGATTACTGCTGCCCAGGTTACACCTGCATTGTCCACGGGCAAGAATACAGCTTCTATGGGACCCATAATTATCCCCGACTGTGTTCTACATGAACTACAAAGATACCTGGCACCACATCTGTGTGCCCTGTTCAGTCACTGCCTCACCTCAGGCTTTGTCTCATCCAAATGACACACTGCCACAGTCATCTCTCTCCATAAATGTGTAGCAACTACAGACCTTAGGAATTATCAGCACATTAGCCTGACTAGTCTGATATGTGCAGCTATGGAGCACATCATCAGGGACCTGATCGACAAACATATAGGTAATTTCCTAACTCTGGACTCCACACAGTTTAGCTTTGTGAAAGGGAGATCATGCCTGCTCATCCTGGTTGACTTCTTTGAGTCAGTCTCCAGGGCTGTGTATGACAGTAAGGGACTGCATACAGCCTACATCAATCTGGCCAAGTCTCTTGATACCATTCCTCAGTCAGGAATTATTGATGAACCCACCAAACTAGGCATCAACCCCTATATCACTAGGGGGTTTGCAAATTACCTTACAGATAAGACACAGTGTGAAAGTAGCGAGCTCCAAGTCAGACTGCCAACTAGTCATGAATGGAGTCCCACAGGGATCACTCCTGGGTACTCTCCTGTTCAGCATCTACTTTTTAAGTGTTCATGCCAAAATAAAGGAACTCTGGCTGGCCAAGTTCACAGACAACTGCAAGCTGGGAGCCATCATTAACTTCACAAGTGATGCAGATATCCTACAGAAAGCCCTCACTGAGACCACTGACTGGTGTGGAAACCGTGGTCTGAAGCAAAACACCACAAAATGCATCATCAGCCCTTTTGGTACAAACTCAGTTCCCACTAAGTACCACATTGATGGGAGCCCAATGAACACTGTAGGCATTATAAGATATGGGGACACAGGTTAACAGCAACCTCTCCTTTAACCACCACACTGCCAATGTGGTCAAGAAATCCTTCTATGTGGCACATCTCATTCCCAAGGGTTTTGCATCCAGGAAGGAAGAGATCATCATCTCTGTATGCTCTTCCCTCATTAGACCAATCATTATGTATAATGGCCCATTTGGCATGTACCTCACTAGACACCTGCAACAGCTGGAGAGGCCACAGAAGTATCTCACAAAGGAGATTCTAGGCATTAAACACATGTCCTACACAGACAGACTCAAAGGACTCCAGCTGTTCTCTGTCACATATTACCTACTTAGAGGCAATCTCTGCTTGACTTGCAAAGCCATGTCTGACCCAGCTGTTTATAAATGCTACATCTAAAGACATCCCGATTCCTCTGCACCACACACTGCAGGGACCTCAAACTCATTATCACAATCAATGCAACATGCTGGAGGGACAGGTTCCTCATCCAGAGATTGCACATGCCCTGGAATAGACTTCCCATGCATGTCAAGCAAAGCACCTAGATGACCCTGTTCCAGAGGGATCTTGATGAGTGAATGGGTAATAGAAAGTTCACCCCAGGGATCACTCCAGTGGCTCTAGTTGATGGAAGCACTGGAACTAATGTTGGATGGCACAATAGCAGGGCACTTCTATGGGTTAGGCTTGTAACGGCTCCAGGGCCATTAACCTAGTACTCACCTATAAACCTATAAGGGGAGTGACATCAGCATGACTGATAAAGTAGGGTAGTGGGTGGGAAACTTATCAAAATACTCCTTTCTGCAAACATGCACACTTATACACCCACCCACACATTTGCCAGATCTAAGACTAGAACCCTTGCCTATCTAGTTATTTGTACTACAGTATTATATGGTTCTTGCATGCGCTACCAAGCTTACTGGGCCGACAACTGGCCAATGATGCTGATAAAATGAATGACATCAGCATAACTGATAAAATAGGCCAGTGGGTGGGAAACTTATCAGAATACTTCATCCTACAAATATACACATTTATTTGCCAGATCTGAGAGTAGAACCCCTGCCTATTTCGTTTTTTTGTACTATACTGTTACACAGTTATCGCACATGCTAAAGAGCTTACTGGGCTGACAACTGGCCAAAGGTGCTGATAAGGGAAATGACATCAGCATGACTGATAAAGTAGGTCAGTGGGTGATAAACTTATCAAAATACGTTTTCCTACAAACTTACACACTTTGCACCCACACACATATTTGCCAGATCTGAAAGCAGAATGCTTGCCAATCCAGTTTTTTGCACTACAGTGTTACACAGTTATTGCATGTGCTACACAGCTTACTGGGCTGACAACTGGCCAAAGGTGCTGATAAGGGGAATGACATCAGCAGGACTGACAAAGTAGGCCAGTGGGTGGTAAATTTATCAAAATGCTTCTTCATACAAACATACACACACATTTGCCAGACCTGACAGTAGAACCCCTGTCTATCTAGTTTTTGTACTATAGTGTTACACAGTTATCGCATGTGCTACAGAGCTTACTGGGCTGACAATTGGCCAAAGGTGCTGATAAGGGGAATGACATCAGCAGGACCGAAAAAGTAAGCCAGTGGGTGGGAAACTTATCAAAATACTTCTTCCTACAAACATACACACTTATACACCCACATACACATTTGCCAGATCTGAGAGTAGAACCTCTGTATAGCTAGTGATTTATATTATAGTGTTACACACTCATCACTCACACTACAGAGCTTACTGGGCTGACAATTGGCCAAAGGTGCCAATAAGGGGAGTAACATCAGCAGGACTGATAAAGTGGGGCACTGGGAAGTGTTGTGGGTGAGAATGGCTTAAAACTGTTTCACCTACAAAGAAACACTCCCTCACTCTCACATACACAACTGCCACACACACACACAGTTGACAGTATTGAGATTAAAACCCCTACCTATCTAGCTATTTGTGCTATAGTGTTACACAGTTATTGCATGCTCTGTGGAACTTATAGGGGTGAATCATGTCCAATGGTACTTCCAAGGTGAATGAAAGTAGCAGATCTTGTGAAGTAGGACAATGTGAAGTTTACTGAATGGGAAGAGTCTCCTAATACTTAGACCTACAGACAGACACACACACACACACACACACACACACACACACACACACACACGATGCAATATTATAAATCCAACCTCAATACTGTAACAATGGGGCTCACCTTTTATACTGGCACGTGCAACTGTTTACTACTGGTATGCCACTGTCCACAGCAGGGCAACACTGTATGCCATTCAGGGTATCCATGTGTATGACTCACTGTGTCTGTGTCCCCCTGTGTCTCTCTCTGTATCATTATCTGTCTCTCAGTTCCCCACATCTATGTGTGTGTATGCTTGACATATGTTATCTGTTGCCCATATATATGTGTGTATCTCACGCAACAGATACAGATATATCACATATGGGCCACCTACAGCTAGCTGAGAGTGATCATGTCTGATGTGTGTGTGTGTGTGTGTGTGTGTGTGTGTGTGTGTGTGTGTGTGTGTGTGTGTGTGTGTGTGTGTGTGTGGGGACAGTTGAGGTATACATAGCTATCTGTATGCATGGACATATATACACAATACAGTCATATATTCCAATGTGGGTTCCAGCATGTCCTGTGATTCTCTATGTGTAGGAGCATGCCCAGCATAAACTTCTATAGTTAGAGTAAGACTCCATTCCAGAGATAGGTGTACTCCAGTCCAGGGTTTTGTGTGCTACAGTGATACCTCTCAGGAGTACACAGGACTTTCCTCAGAGTACTTGTTTTGTTTAGCAGACATTTTCTGACATATATGCAGTCTGAAACTAGTGCCAGACATCCTCAGATCATCACAGTGCTTTACCAGAGGAATACTAGTTATATGATGCATAGACCAATATTATGAGGGCAGCTATGTAAATTCTTGCCCAACAAGCCATTTGTGATGTGTGGCTACAGTGTAGTAATGACATATGGCTATGTAAACAGTCCAGCAACCTGGTGATATACTGGCTAGGGATCTCCTGCTTGTGTGGTATCTTTCTAACCTGATATGTCATATCCTTGTGTGTGCATACCTCTGACCTGTACATTTTTTGCCAAGGTGTCCAGGTGTTTGGCTAAAGGTTTCATCCTTTTTATGTAAACTTGTGTTTTTATGGCAAGTTAGTTACATATAATTAAAGTGTGATATTACAAAGTAATACGGACATTACTGTTTCTGAATACATAACCTTCAGACAATTCCACTACTGCAAACCCCTCACCCTAACAACTTTCTCAGTATGTAAGGGCGATATTTACAACAAATGCCTATCATTGTGCCTTTGTTCCACTTTTATTTCTGCCCTTGTCCAGACATCTTGCTGCAGAGGTTAGGAGTTATGGTTGTGGGTACAGAGTGCATTCAGATGTGCAGGCATGCCCATTATATGTAAAAGCAAACATAAGAAAAAGGGATTTTTGAGAATGACCACTGGCAACAGTACCACAAAGAACTTATATTCACAAAAGCCTTGGCACCTCTGCTACACACTATTCAAGATGTCAATAATATGTGTAGTATATTCCACATAGCACTGTGACTTCCAGGTATGTCAGTGGCAGAGTAGTCGGTGTCACTGACATGCATAACAGTTGGCACTGCAGTTATCTGCACATCACCCTGTCAAAGGAAGCACTGTACCTAGGGCAGTACGAGGCGACTGCCAGGAGAACATGCTGGTCAGATCCAGACAGTATTAATCACACATACACATAGCTCATTGACCACTGCATATTGTGGATGGGCAGCATGTTTTCATGTGTATTGGTACAGCCCTGACAATGTGTGCTATGCTGCTATTTCCCTGCAAACATACACATAATTGCATTTGTGTGGGTATATTGGGGGCACACCTGTCAACTGTACACATTTGCACAGACTGTGCTGATATTTGCTTTATATTTTGGTTCCCTTTACCATACTATTGTGCCCTGTCTTGGGGACTAGATGCATATCAGTATAGAGCCCAGGTCAGATTGCACTGGCATACATTTGAGTTTCGGACTTCTTAGTCTTCATAGCCTTACTGTAACTGCAAGTCCTGCTGTGCTATCACTGTCTGAGTCTGTAGGGGGTTAATTTAACATTGATACCATTTATGTGCCTTTACCAGACATTTCTCTGTGGTTTTCTACAGCTGACTTATGCTGTGTGGGTGTGAGGGGTAGTTGTGGGACTCCCACCTTGACATCCATGCCTGTGACTTATGACCCCCCCCCCCCATTTAGTTGTCCCCACACATATACTGCAGTGGGATTTGCCACCTTGGGTACTACTCCATAGTGTGTGGAGGCCAGTTTTGGCCAGACATTTCCTAGTGTCCTATATAGCTGTCAGTTGTGTGCTGCTATCCCAGCTGGCCACCCTATTCCCTTGCATGCATGCAGCATTACCATAGATATGCTAGCAGAATATACTATTCCATTAATTTATTGTTAAGAAGACTGACTTACCTTGTTCTTGCAGCAGTTGTGAGGACGGTATTTGAGGGCCAGTTATGTTGGATGCACACAGTACACTGCTTATACATGGTGAATTACAGGTAATGTGATGTGTGTGTCATCCATTTTACTGTGTGTGCAAATCAGAGACAGGTGTCAGTCCCTGTGGTCCCTACAGTGTCAGTGTGTGTTCTATGCATTGCCTCTTTGCCAAGGCCTGAGCATACTGGGCACACCTCTATCTGCCTATGGGAGCAGGCTCAGGGGTCTCCTCCTGTGAGTCCCTCTGTGCCTGTTCATAGGTTCATAGGTAGGTACTAGGCTATCAGCCCAAGGGCCTACATAAGTCTAACCAACAAGGTTCCCTGGCCTACGCCACCCAAGAAAGTTATTTTCCTGTGCCACTGTCGAGCAGAGACACAGAAGTGATCCCCAGGGTGTATTTCCTATTTCTCATCCATTCATCAAGATTTTTCTGAAAGAGTGCTAATGAAGAACTTTGCTTGACATAGATGGGTAGCCTGTTCCTGAGTATGGGAAGTCTGTGGGACAGGAATCTATCCCTCCAGCAAGTCCTGTTTATTGTGGTGACAAGGTTTAGGTCCCTAGAGCATGTATCTCAGAGGGATTGGGATTTCTTGAGGTGTAGCATGTCCAACAGCTCTGGGTTTAACATAGCTTTATATGTTAGGCAGAGATCACCTCGGAGTAGGCAATATGCTACGGAGTAAAGCTGGAGTTTTTTGAGGCTGTCAGTGTAGGGCATTTGTTTGAGGCCAGTAATCCTCTTTGTGAGGTACTTCTGTGGCCTTTCCAGCTGCTGCAGATGTCTTGTGAGGTACATTCCAAAAGGGGCATTGTACTCTATAATGGGTCTAATGAGTGTCTAGTAGAGGGGAACGATGACCTCTTTTTTCCTGGATGAGAACCCTTTTATGATGAGGTGTGTCACGTAGAAGGACTTCCTGACTACTGTGGTGATGTACCTATCAAAGGAGAGACTACTGTCCACCTGGGTCCCAAGGTCTCTTATCACACATTTGATGTTAAGTAGATTGCTGCCTATGTGGTAGTTCATGGGTACAGTGTTTTTACCAAAGGGGATGACACTGCACTTTCTGGCATTGAGCTTGAGGCCATGGCTCTGACACCAGGCATCTGTCTCAGCGAGGCCCTTCTGTAGGATGTCCACATCATTTGGGGACTTGACTATGGCTCCTTGTTTGCAGTTATCTGTGAACTTCGTTAGCCAGAGGCCTTCTGTGTTAGCCTGTACATCAGAGAAGTAGATACCAAACAGGAGAGGTCCCAGGACGGAACCCTGTGGTACTCCAATTGTCTCTGCTTTGAGGTCAGATTTGGAGAGTGCAACTTTTACAGTGTAGTTTCTGTCAGAGAGCCATTTGGCAACCCATTTTGTGACATAGGGATTTATACCTAGTTTAGTGAGTTTAGCTATAATTCCAGAATGGGGGATGATGTCGAAAGCCTTGGCGAGGTCAAGATAGGCTGTGTGAACCACCTTACCCTCATCTACGCCTTTGGTGACTGCCTCAAAGAAGTCGATCAGGTTCAGGAGGCATGATCTGCCTTTCACAAACCCAAACTGGGTGGGATCCAGAGTTTGGAGGTTACCAATGTCTTTGTTTATGAGTTCCATGATGATACGTTCAATGGCCTTGCAAACCAGGCTCATCCGGCTAATATGTCGATAGTTCCCGGGATCAGTGGTGGCTCCCCCTTTGTGGAGTGGGATAACTGTTGCTGTACGCCATTCAGTGGGCAAAAAGCCTGATGCAAGACTATTATTGAGCATGGTGCTTAAATGGGGAGCCAGTTCATTCTGAAGTTCGTGTAAAACGCAGCGTGGGATGTTGTCCGGTCCCATGGATGCTGTGTTTTTGGCTTTAGAGAGTGCAGCTTTTACCTGCATAGTTGTGATTACAGGGACTCTGCATTCTTCCTGTATAGATATGGGCCCTTTAGGGGGTGGGGGGGGGGGTAAAGTTAGCACTGAACCTATCTGCCAGGATGCTGGCAATATCAGTTGGTTCTGTAATTTTCGTGCCGTTGTGCTGTAACTCAGAGCAGATTTGGGTGTTGCCATTGAGATTCTTGACATAGCAATAGAATACTTTGTGGTTGTCCTTAGAATTAGTGGTGATTTTGTTTTCGTAGCTAGCTTGGGAGGATCTTATAAGGGATCTCAGCTTCTTACTGAGGCTGACCAGGGAGCTCCTCCACTCATGGGATTTTACTCTCTTTTGCAACAGTTTCTTCCTTCTGTTGTACAGTTTGTTTATGGCAGGGGACCACCAGATTGGCTTCCTTTTTTTGGAGGATAGCGTCTTGGTTCTGTTAGGGATAGCATGATCCATGCACTCGTGTAAGTTCTTATAGAGTGCATTTGTGTAGGATTCAGCAGTTGTAACTGTATTGTCCATCTGCATGGGTGTCATGAAGTTCACCACTTCTGTCTTAAGAAGCATGAAGTTGGCTTTGGAGAAATTCTTTACTGTGGTTTCCTTAATGGGGGGATGGGGGTGGGATGTGGATATCAAGGGTGATTAGCTTATGGTTGGATAGGACCAACGAGGAGTTGACTTCAGGTGTAGAACACCGGTCACTCATGTTGGTAATGACTAGGTCTAGGATACTGTTGCCCCTGGTGGGGGTGTGGATAGGTTGATTCCGGGCATTGGAGTTTATGAATTCCAGAAAGCGTTGAGCTAAGGAGTTGGTACATGAGTAGTTTTCCCAGTTAATGGTGGGGTAGTTGAATTCGCCCATTATTAGGGTGTTTGGTTGAACCCTAATATTTTCCAGTACATCAAGAAAAGAGGAGTGGGAATCCTGGGGCATGGTGGGGGATCTGTAGCAAGCTACAATTTGGATTGCAGTTTTGTCCAGAGTTAGTTGCACTTGGATAACCTTGGATGCATTATGCTGAGCAACTAGCCTGGAGGTGTGGATATCCTTAATGAATATTGACACACCTCCGGCCCTAACATTTTTCCAGCCAGTGGGGACTTTGGCAATGGTGGTGGGCTGTGTGGCCCTTCCCTGTGCTGTTCCTGCTGCAGCTGATTCTGCAGGATCACATTGCGTAGCATGGCACATATTATGAACATGTGTGTACATGGGGTTGGAGAATACTGCAAGGCTCCACCAGATATGTCAAAGCAGTGGATCTGTAACTTGAGCATCCCAAACACACACTCTATATTGATCCTGGTTTGTGTGTGTGCCTCATTATGGCATTCTTGTGTGGGTGTGTGTGCATTTCTGATGTGTGTCATCATCCATGGATCCAGTCCATAGCCAGCATCCCCCTCCAGATGGCCATATGGGATGCCCCCACTGGCAAATGCCTGGTACAGCTGTGACAAATGCCAGATGTGGGAGTCGTGATAGCTTCCAGGGCTGCCAGCACACACATTCATGATAATGCCCTGGGCATTGCACACGACCTGGCAGTTGCTGGAGTGGAATCCCTTGCAGTTTATGTAGACCCTACCCTGTTCACCAGGTGGTGCTTTGATGTGAAAGTGTGTGCAGTCTATGGCACCCAGTACATCCGCATATTCTGCTACATGATGGAAGAGACGCATATTGCTGGTCCTCTTCTCACGGAAGTAAATGTGCTCACCAGCATGTGGTAGCATGGCATTCACGAACTGGTAGAGTATCCCGGATGCAGATGCCTGTGAGATCCCCATAATGTCCCCAGTTGGTCTTTGGAAAGTACCTGTAGCTAGAATTCTTAAGGCTACACATACCTAAGTATCCACTGGAATGGGTTCCTCTCTGTTGGTTCTAGCTCTGAGTTGAGGCAGGCACAACTCAGTGATTTGCTGAAGTATGCCTCTGTCCACCCTGTAGCGCTCTGCTATCTCCAGATCATGTAGACCCTAGTAAGTTACCCTGGGTCTGAACACTTTTCTCCTCTTCCTTGGTCTAAGGCAGTCATCAGCATTATCCTCCTCTCCGCCATCAGCCTCTAGCACATACTGATGGATCAAAAAAATGGCAGCCCCTAACATTTTTCCAGGTAAATTCCCCAGCATGTATAATGGTGCAGAGTTTGTGGGAAAAAACAGACTGTAAAGTGCTTCCATACTTTATACTGTTGTGCTGCAGATGCTGCCTGTATGATTGGCTGACTATGATACATTCCAGCTGCCAGCTATATTACTCATGGCTTTGACTTGGCCACTGTGAGTGGTAGAGACATTAGTGGTAATGATTGCCTTTATTCTGCTGTTGCCCTTTTTTAATTATTTTTACTTACATCTCCTCCCATTTTCAGCTATGCAGCCACCTTTCAGCTGTATTACTGTATGATTTGCATGGCCCATTGTGAGTTGCAAGAGTTCCATATTAGTGATTTCTACTTCAGTTCTCCTTTATTGTGCTGTTGCCCTTTATTTCTTTTTTTTTGGTTTCATCTTCTCCCATTTTCAGCTATGCAGCCACCTGCCAGATGTATTATTGAGTGCTTTCAATGGCCCATTGTGATTTGCAGAATCTTATATTACTGATTGTACTGCATTTCCCTTGTTCTGCTATTTCCTTTTTTTCCATATAACCTTCTTGTTTAAGCCCGGGGGCACATGCACAAACCTGTTTAGCTAGTGTAAACAAGGCTAAGAAGAAATGTCCCTCCCCTGGATGTGAACACGCTTACTGTTTCTGTACTTAGTTAAGCACAGCTAAGCTATCTGGGACACACCCCCCTCGCTTAGCTGTGCTTAGCTAAGCTCAAACCCGAGCAACAGAGCTCTAATGTGCTTACAGCAAGCATGACACATCCCCTTTTCATGTTAGTTGTTCCTCCTGCATACACGATGGTGCTAGAGCACCTACACGGTTAGGTGTGTGTGACACTTAGAATAATATTGTGATTCAGTATAAGCCCCCTCATTAACATACCCCACTGCCTTAATCCATAGTTACTGCACTATACAAGAGCCTTCCCCCTTAGCGACCACTGATCCCTGCCATTGTTTTGATTCTGCTTGCTATACAGTATAATAGCAAAATGCAGGTTTCCCTCAAAATTGACTTTTCACATTTTTTTCCCCACGATCCAATTTACGTGGCACTGCCCTATGCTTAAACGACCAAGATCGGCCAAAAATAAATACATTTTTATTTTTATATAAATTAAACAGTTTTCCCTTTATTGCATCATCACTTGTGACATAGGCAAATTCACATTTATACAAAAGTAATCAGACTGTATTAAATTAACATTAACAAACAAAAAAAAAGTCTTATTAGCTGAGTGTATAATATGCTGTGCAAATTAGAGCACCAAAGTGACATTTTAGGGCAAAGTGAAGTTCTGAGATTTATGCTGAAAGTCTTCCTGCAAATAAATTATCTAAGGAAGTAATTGATGTTCATAGGTTAATACTACACTGTTTATCTTTTGGACCATTTGGTGCCTAGCCACATGATCCCACATAGAATTTACCATGACACGAATTAATACTGCACCCAATACAGGATGAATTTGTTTGGACCTAGTTATGTCCCCTTTCCATAAGGGCTTGAAAGACATTTATTTTTATTCTGTAGCCTTGTGTGTCATGTAGTTTTTGTTTTGGTCTGCAGTTTTGAGCATCACAATGGCCTGCATGTATTATTAACTGAGCATTGTATACTGAGTTTCACTAAACCAGACTACCAGACTAACTGGAATCTAGTTTGTCCTGGTCCCCTTCAACAAACACACATCACATTGAATTACATTTGACATTTGATGACCTTTATTAAACTTCCATAAACATAGCTTAATTAAGCAATATTATTTATTAATCAGAATATAAGCACAAGCATTCTTATAAATGTTAGCTAGGGCAGCGTGACCTCGCTCACCCTGACCCAATAGCAGCGTCCTTATTTCCGCTCACTTATAATTCAGCAGGGCATTATCCATTCTACATCGTATGTTTTGCTTATTTATCATATAGAATACCAGAAAATGTATAATTTTAAATGGATTTCAGATCTGTCCATTGCTTTAAGTGTATCAAATGGAATCAATACTGAATTACATCTTCAGTAGAACAGTAACATTACCTGACAAATGATTATGTTAATTTAACAAATTCTAAAGCTTTGATTTTGTTTTGTTTAATACCCAATAACTCAAACAAATGAAAAGATGAAAGATAGAAATGACATTTAAGGACAGTTGACAAAAGGTGATAGAAATCATGTATTCAAATCTATGTAAGAAAGACAAGGCAACTTTGGATATTTAAAATAGGTCAGACCTGACTGTTTATTCTGTTCCTCCCTGCTCCCTTTGTTGAGCGGTCTAGTGTTATGCACACTTTTCATAAAACATTTTCAAGCACATAAATAGGGCTAAGAACAACAGTCAGATCTTGACAAAATTTTAACTTGCTTTAACTTTGTCATTTGTTTACAGATTATGGAGACATGTATTATCTCATTACAGGTTATTTTCTACTTGCTATTTCCCATAGATGATAGTTAAACCTAATGTGTATGATTTCAAAGCACAAAGTTAAGTACCTAAGTTTCCCTGACTGAAAGTATTGGATTTCATTTCTTAGAAAGATATTTCAAAGCACCAGACTGAAAGTTTTCCTTTTTTAAATTTTTCTTTTTTTCTTTCTTTCTTTCTTTCTTGGCATGTACTTCTCCAGCAGAACTAATAGAATAAGCCAAAAGCTGGCTCTCTTCTTGCTCAATACCAGGATAAACTATATCCCTAAATGTGAACAAATACCTATCCACACCTTACATCTCCTTACTCTCCCTTCTCCACTCACTTCCCTACTTCTATCAGTTTTTCTCCCCTGGCTTTCTTTCTAAATATTCCATTTGCCTACTTTTCTCTCACTTTGTATAGCAATTCAGCTTTATATTATACTAACTTACTTCTAATTTCTCTATAAACTGGCTAAAATGTCTCTAACTATTAAGTCATTGTCATATAAATTATACCTATTCTTAACCAATGTTTTCACATTATGTCTAATTTGGTATAATTATTCAAACTGTAGTTGTTCTTAAAATGTTTTGTAATACTTCAGAGCATTTCTCCCTAGACCAGCACTAAAAATGGACTCCTACCCAGTGAGACTTTCCTGGTAATCAAATGTTAATAAATAAATAAAAATAAGATCAGACAAGAATACTTGCCGATAACTAGCCAATGTAAGTATAAACACTGAGTCTGTTATTAACAGTTGGCAAATCAGAAGAGAAAACTGCTTGGTGCTAGTAAAACATAGCCTCAAGGTAGATAAGTTTTGTTTCAATACAGCAAGCTTTAGGGGATACGTTCTGAGGGGGCTGCTTGGACTTATCCTGACAAACAAAGGCAAGCACAATTCACTTGATGTTACTATTATGTCATTGAAATGTATTCAAAGACAATAAAACTTTAAACTCAAACAGTTCAGCACCAAAAGAACGGCTAATAACAGCCACTATAATTCTTCTGAATTTTTGAGTACCCTTGTTCATACCTTCCCTTTTGTTTGGTTTAGGTGACATTAAAGTCAATATTTAGATTTTGATAGAATTGTCATAAACATTTCTGTTGTTTTATGTCTGATTTCAGACATGTGAAAATGGGACTCTACCTACTAGGCTACTGCTATCTGACATTTCTGATAAATGGCACACAAGCCCTCAAGCAAATCTTACTCTAAAACCCTGTGGCAAAGTAACTATGTGCCTCTGGCTGCGAATGTGTCAGAAATCAAGGTGGCTTACAATAAGTATTTCAAAATCTTGTAATAAAAATTGTATGCCAGTTTGTCATCTTATTAAGGAATATAAACAATATCACCTTACACTAGTTTAGTTTGATTTGCTTCCTTTCACTAATCATTAACATTTCATTTTATTTGGGGTACCTGGACTGATGACCTATTTTAAATTATTTCATAGTCTATATTATGATTATGTGTAATATAAATAATGCAAATGAAATAACTTCTTTAATTTAGTTAATGTCTAAGGTGTTAGCATGTAAACCCCACAATACTCCTTTTGTTTGTATGTCCCTTTAAATGAAGCTAGTACCCCTATTGACATGTAAATGAAACATTCCAATGTTGACCAATCTTTCTATCAATATAACACATAGTTCTTCAGCATGCTGGTGGCACTACATGGTGAAACAACATAAACCATGCCTGCTTAATTTAGAGCAGTACTCATACTCGTGCAAATGTGTTATAGTTATTCACAGTGTCCACGAATGAGCTTAGCTAAGCCAAGATTCATAGAGGCCACTTACGTTAATGCATGGTGACTGTGAATAAATATAAGCAAATAAAGTCATAATGAGATGTAAATGAGAAATTATATAAAACAACATATGCTAAAGAGATATTATTTTGCCCACTTGTGATTCATAATAGAATTTCATTCTTTTCCATGCTGTCTGCAGATTAATCGTAAAAAGCAAGGCCACGCTATTCTGCCTACTTTGTAATCCATTCTGTAACTTAATGCTAGCTTAATATTAGCTTGGCTGTTTCCATTTCTGTCCCTGTAATATGATATGAATTGTCCTTTCCTGTCTTGATCCCTTGTTCTGTATCATAACTGCACATAAAATGCTACAGTCATACACAAAAACACATCATTCAAACAACACAACAATGAAATCCTCAGGAAAAAGTTATGTGGCACAACCCTCATAATTATTTACACATACAGAGTCCAGCCAGGTAAATTTGTGGTGAAGTAATGCTTGCACTATCATGAATATATACACAATAGTAGAGAAAGCAGTGTGTTAAAAGATCCATCCTTTCCTTAGCCCCTACCACATTTCTTGTAATTATAATACTGTAAATTCCCATTCATGAGTGACACTCAGGAATCTCACAGTAAAGACACATGTTGAACCAACAAAACATACTTGCCACTTCAGTACTTCTGAATTAATCATCACACTTCTACCATGAATGCACAATCACTAAAAGACACAAAAGTAAATGATTTTTTTCTCCAATCAGTAATCATTTCCACTGCTGCTGTAATGACTTCCTATTTACAAATGACAGCTTACAGTATTCACCAAAGCCATTGTAATATTCCCATCATATAAATAAAATAAACATTTCTTGAAATAATCTGAATAATCTTACCTTATTTTGAATAAACTGTTTCATATTCATTTCCAATATTTCTACTATTTTATTCTTACTTTATAAAGTTCACTGTTTCCTAAGTAATTTGACATATGACTTCATTAATCCCAAAGTAATATGGTGATGTTAAACATATTCACATACATTCAGCATCCTTTATGCATTTTGTATGCAAATTAAGCCCTTTTATGTTTATCTCTGTGAATCGCAGTAATATGCGAATGTGTATGGCACCTTATGCACATAACTGGTTTCCCTGCTTGCATACTCATAACACCTATCTTCAGGAACTTTATGCTTTTGCCATAAGTAGGTGAGTTTATGACAATGCCTGCACATTTTCTTAGTCAGCATAAATAACCCCCGCTGACTGTATTTACATATAGACATAGTACCGCTCTTCACAGATTACTGCTATGAAAGTTTGAAATCCTCGACTGAATATCAGAAATAGTCTTAATCTGAAATTTGTGCTTCTACGTTATCGATGCTGTCTGACAATGTCAGAGGCATACTATAAAAACTTTATATAATAAGACAAAAGCTATTTCAGTGAATATTGCATGATACCTTTATTTAACTCATTAAATGCAAGTCTTCATGAGATGGGTAGTTTCCCCACAGGATGTTGACTTACAGCAATATACTGCAAATAGGTGGAAAAGGTCACTTTAAAAAAGATGATTATCCTTTAAAGGTAGTTCAAAATGAGCCTGAATTCTACATTTAGAGAAGGCCTTGAAACACACTTAACAGGCTTGCAGTAATCTATTACTCCTTACTAAAAGTATTGCGCTGTTGAATGGTAGCCATCAAGAATGTACCCAATTCTTAAACTTTTGGAAATCGATAAAATATGTTAAACAGGTGCCAATGCCACCAACAGAGGGACACCAGTGGAAAAAAATCCTCCAGCTTATAAGTGACATCTGTGCTGACTCATTACCATTTTCTGGTATCGTGCCCTCCTTTATCAAACAGTGCTCCTTATCCTATGCACAAAGGTGCATAGATTCATACACATTAGTGGGTATGTATCCTATAGGTGGTTGTGCATTATCTTTTGAGGTGATTACTACAGTTTAAAACTAATCATGGCTTGCAGTATACCCATCTTCAAATACTTAAATAATGATCTAAGTGAGCAGTAAAATGAGTGTGAAAAGTATATATTCATTAAACTGAAAAAGACAGATAGATGAATTTCCATAAGAAATACAGTGCTAATTTGCAATTTATCTAGCTCTAAGTAATTTCATCGGTAACCAGGAAAAGAAGAAAGAAAACACATTTATCTCACTATTTTAAAAATTACTGCAAAGAAGGGTCAGACGAGCTTTCAATGGAAATCCATGGAGAAAGTTCAAGAGACAACAAGTACCTGCTTACATCAATCACCTGGACTCATTATTCTGATTAAGTTTAGTAGCTACTTCAGAGTGAAAAAAAAATTAAAACAGAAAGATATTTTTGTATAAGATATAATACATGCTGGCCATTTGCTAATAATTATTTCATTATTCAGCCTTGCTCACTTGTTAAGGTCCAAGATGAATTTCCCATCATTATCTCCTTACTGAAATGATGCTATTATTATTAACATAAAGGTGTGTTGAAGATGAGTACCTCATCCTTATTTAAATAGAATTCACAGTGAGTCACTTCATCCTCTTAGTTGAATGAATCTAATTCAGTAAGCAACACTCCTTACTTTCAACTGTGACAGCTAAAGAGTTGCTATAGCAACACAACAACATGTAAAAGAATAGTGTACTTTTATTTCAACAGACAAGGTTGCAGAATGTTTTCTGAACACTGAGACAGAAACAAATCAAGTTATTGTACTGCTATGTTATCATTGCAAAAATGATAAAATGCAAATTAGCATTAACTATAGCAATTTGGGTCTATATTAGAACATCGAAGTTTCAAAACTTCGAATGTTCTAATATCGAACCCTATTCAGCGAAAGCTGAAAATATCGAAGCAACAGAAAACTGAATTTTTTTCCTAGAGTAAAGAATTCGGTTGCCCTTTTCTGTTGCTTCGGTATTTTCAGCACTGTGGTGAAAAGTTACGGGTCGAGTTCAGGTAAGTGTGCGACTGAGTGCGGGTTAGATTAGTTAGGGTGAGAGTGCGGGTTAGGTATGTGTGCAATTGTGTGGACGTGAGGGTTAGGGCGGGTTAGGTGAGTTAGAGTTAGGGCGCGGGTTAGGTATGTGTGCAATTGTGTGGACGTGAGTGTTAGGGCAGGTTAGGTGAGTTAGGGTTAGGGAGTGGGTCAGGTAAGTGTGCAATTATGTGGAAGTGAGGGTTATAGCGGGGTAGGTGAGTTAGGGTGCGGGTGAGGTGAGTGTGCGATAGTGATGGACCTTAGGGTTAGGGTTTGGGTTAAGGTAAGTGGATAGTTAGTGGTGTGTGTATAGTTTAGTGTAGGGTTAGGTGTATGATTTTAGGTGTATGTGTGTGGATTGCTGTTTGTTTGGGGTGCTTGTGTTGTGTGTATGTGTTTTGAACAGCAAATTTTTTCCCTAGGAAAAAATTTGTTGTTCTGTATGTTTGATGTTTTCAGCTTTTGCTGAATAGGGTTCGATAGTAGAACATTTGAAGTTTTGAAACTTCGATGTTCTAATATAGACCCTAGCAATTCATCTGCATTTTATTTATGCAGAGCTTTACTATTATTATTATTATTGTTATTATTAATATTATTAATAGTATTATTATTAATTTTTTGCATTATTATTAAGCTGGAAGAATTGAGTGACTCATGCCAACAGAAACTTCATTTTAGAATGAGATAAAGGTGCAATGCTGAAGTCGAAAACTGCTGTCACAGGACAATTTGTTGCATAATTATGTGATCATTACAAAATGTGTTTGTTCATAAAATAAAGAGGCAAGCATTACAAAATGTAATCAGCCAATAGCTTTCTTAACTAGTTAGTCCTGCATACCAAAATGTTATAAATGTTTAGTGTGTTCAAAATATTTGAGTGCTACCTTTTAATTTTGCTCTCTTCTACTGTATCCCTTGGCAGTTCTATTTTATTCCTTTTGAGACCATACGAAGACAACATTTTGTTTTTTATTTTAATTTTAATATATATATATATATATATTTATATATGCATATATCAGTAACTTGTGCCAATATATTGTATTTGTTACTACTGGGAGTTGGAACTCCACCTGAAGTAGTGCGACCTGGTATAACAGGTAACCTGTTTCATTCTGGGAGATGAACTAAGATTCTTGCAATGCTTTGAACTGCTTCATTGTGGAACTAAACTAGCCCCCAGATTTAACAAACTCCATGTAGGAATAGCATTAATCCTACATGGAGTGAATGTGTCTGTGTCTGTGTCTGCATCTCCCTCTTGGCAGTGTGCCTTGCATATTAATAAAAGGCGCTACTGAGAGGGATCTGTGTACACGGATACCGAACGAGTGCTCGGGGGTGTGTTACAGTGCTTGTAGATGTGTAACATGCCCACTGCACTCTCAATGTGCCATATGGCACTAAAACAATAAAAAGGTGTCCTTGGACACTAATTTAATAATGCCAAGTGTAATGTCATATAGGGAGTGTGCTACAGTATCCGTAACTCACCCCCTGCATTGTTTAAGTGCCATACAGCACTAAAACAATAAAGAAGTGTCCCCGGACACTTATTTAATAAGTTTAAGTGTAATGTCATGTAGGGGGGTGTGTTACAGTATCTGTGCATTGCCAAATGCCATACAGCACTAAATTATTCAAATAAAGTGTCCTTGGACACTTTTTCATAAGTAAATGTTCTATGTCACACAGTGGGTGTGTAATAGTGTCCACAACACACCCAATACACTTTCAAGGTGCTGTATGGCACTAAAATGCATATTTGTGTGCTCCTGGCCATTCTGAAAATATAGCTGTATGGGGTGTGTTACAGTCACTGTAAAACACCCCCTGTACTGTCAGAGTGCTCTCCTATTATATGTATTTGTTTTTTTTTCTTTAAAGTTTAAGCATAGCTGAGTGGGGTCAAGTGGTACAGTGCTTTGCTCAACAGTGCTTAAACGTATCGAGAAGCTATATAGAAATGTGACAGCTTCATGTGCACAGTCCGAATACCCCAACACACCATTTAGCTTTTACATGGGAAAGCATTTTTATATCATTTTTTGTTTTATTTATTTATGTAGTTATTGATATTTGTTAACCAGGGCAGTGTAGCTGGTCCAGAATCCCAGTGTCAGTGGAGAAAACCACCATTTAAACACAAGTGTCCGATACAGTGCAATCACACCCCAAGGTAACATAATGAAAGCACATAGAGGGAGGTCATGTAAAGTAAAATACAGAAACTTAATAATAATGTATCAATAATGAGTAATTAATATCTATTTTTTAAATGAAAAATCATGTTTGCCCTTAGCTAAGTTTTGCTAAGCACTGTTAAGCCAACCAAGCAATGTTTAAACAGGACCTGTCTGAGCTATACTTGGCAACACTTAGCTCCACTTAGCCAGTTTGAGCATTGCTAAACAGTCCCCTTCTAAGCAGTCCACAGCTCAGCTAAGCGATTTGCACACTGCTAAGCACTGCTAAGCATGTGCCACTTTAAGCACTGCTCAACTAAGCTTAGAGGGTTTGCACACTGCTGAGCTGTGCTTAGCATTTTTAAAAATGGTCCAATGGTGACAATGGGTGGGAAAATGGCCTTATTTAAACCACACAGGCAGGAATACATGCGAAACCTGTTAGAGTTTGATCCATGCAGGAACTATGGCAGATGTTGGAGAGGGAGCAGACTTTTGGGTGCAGTGCTGGGGCATGTTGAAGTCCAGGGTTATGGCTGGGCTCCTTGTTAAGAACCATGATGACAGACTGCTGCAGGGCCAGTACCAAGGCTTAGAATATAAATCTGAGGCCTGGGACCATCTGGCACGTGAGCTCACCAATGCCACTGGAAACACTCGCATTGGTGAGCAGGTCCATCATCCTTATGACTACCTGTAGCAGAGAAAGGGGGGTGCTCTTGGCACAATGGATCCAAGATGCTTGGGCCCGGAATGTCCCAGAAGTTAGTAAGTATAGCAACTGGTGATTTATCAAATTGTAGTATGAATATCTGATAGACAGGTAAGCATAATGTTGTGATTTCTCCCCACAGCTGCAGAGTAGAGGGCTCATAACACTGAGGCCCATGCTGGGCATCTGGCGAGGCTATGCTGATAGTCTGGTGAGTACAGATCTATCTTCCAATATATAGTACAATAAATAAGAAAGTGTACTTGTCTACTGTCATTAGGTATAGTGTGTTTTGAGTTTACTGAGAAATGTGTTGTTAGACCCACACTGATATTAATGAGTAATGCCAGGTACTGTGTAATACAGATGAAAGCAGCAAACAAGCTACTATTGATTAAAGAAAGCCAATACTGTAGTAATACTGTGTAGGAATGACATAAGTATATACAATATGAATACTAAGGACCTGGTAATAAAGTACAGTGTGATTGCTACTGTGAAGGTAATAAATTACATTCATTCATCATCTACAGGATATGCAGTAGAACTGAATTTAGAATTTTGAATGTAATAAACCACTGTGTCATGTCACCATCAAAAAACGTTGCTTCCACAAACTGTTGTGTCTATTCTGGCCTGTTGTTGAATAAATACAATTGTACTGGTGCTACACAGCAAATATGGCTATGAGATCATGAGTTGAGTGAGGTTTGGTTGATAACCAACTGTAATGCTAAACTGTAGATGTGGAGCTGTAAAACAAGATACAGTGAAATTTGATATATGTTCTGCACCAAGATCTGAACCTTGAGTAGTAATGTGTGATGTCTTATTGTGTGCTCCTTGCAGCATTGTCTTGGTGTTAACATTTGCATTTCAGCTATATGTAGTCCTGAATGTAGGTATGTTGATGCAGGCAAGTATGAGACTGTAATAGGTAGAGACTGCAAATATATGATGTGCAAATGTATATGGGTCGGGTATGTAACCCAGCACCCTGCCATGGTCTGTACAGCTCACACATATTCACATCCACTAGGGGTTAAATGTGTACACCTGCATTCAAAGTATTAATACACAGTTCACTATCTATCATGCATGAATCTCATGCATGTATGTTTAACTCTCACTACAGTCTTCTGTGACACTCTACTTGTATTACAAAGTCAGACTTTGTTACCAAGTGATTTTTAGGCAGAAATCAGTCAAGCAGCTGACAGCAGTGGCCAAGTAGCTCAGTGTGGTAAGAAATTGATATGTTGTTCATTTTTGCATATACATACCACAGTCTGAATCCAGGGACTGATACTAAGATGCATTTATGGCTACACACAAGAAATCCTGACTATTTGTAGAAACAGTCAGGTAGTGTTAACAGATATTTTCTCCACAGGGCTTACAGGTAAAGAAATATTTGTATTAGCTGTATGAAGGGTATACTAATAAACTGTGCACAAATCTACTAGTGTCCAACCCCATACCTACAAATGACAGCAGGATAGGTATATACACCATGGAATCTTCCCAATACATGTCTCACAAGTGTCATGCTGTCATGGCTAGTGATCACTGTTGCCAATAACCTTGGACACAGATATAAATCCAGCTGAAGTATGCCAGTAGCACACTCACACAATGTCAGTGTAGGGTATACCTTGTTAGTCATGTATGTAACCCTGACATGTACAAGTCCCCTCTAGTTATGTACTTAGAGTTCTCATAGCTCGCTCTATACCATTCCAGGTTAACAGCTTAACAAATATGTATGTACTAAAGACGTTATACGCCACAGGTAGATGTAAAGTAAGGGCAGACCTGTAGAGCATTGATCAGTACTGTTGTGAAAAATATAGCCTATACAGTCAGTAATGGACTGTTTTTCTCTCTCCTCACCCCTTATCTGCATCACTAATTATTATTCATATACTGTGGGTATGCTGTTCACAAAACCTAATGTTGGGACTTGTGTTGTATTATTGTTCATATATTTCAATGGTTGCATACTAACATACCTTGTTCTAATTCCACTGTTGGTGGCCTGTTGCTGTAACTGTTATTGGCATGCTGTTACAATAATGACTGTTATTTCATTTATGCATGTGTCCCATTTGATATGTCATTTTTTTTTTCGATTTGATTGTTCTGGGTTAATTGGAACACCCATGCATGCTGTTATAACTAATGTTGAAAATTTTGTTCATGACTAACCAATACACTTTGACAAACCTCAACATTATAGCATGTTTAGGTAGGCCTATCCCATCTGATCCGCTTGTCCTGCCTCATCTGCCCATGGCACCGGGTCCCAGCACATCTGGGACTCAATTTCAAGCTGCCTCCTCCACTGGTTCTGCACCACCCTTGGGTGGAACCATCTCAGGGGATGGGGCCCTTCCCCCTGGGAACGGAGAGGACTCTATCACCCGACACCAGTTCCAAGGTATTGGATGACTGCCTGTGCCAGATAGCAGGCAGACTGCTGTGCCTTGAGGAGCAGGCTGGGGACCTGCAGGGCCGTAAATGGGCAGTGGTGACTGCCCATGGGTGGGGACCTCAGTCCCACTGTTTCCATCTGGGGGTATGTGGTCCTCTGATTCCCAAACACCCTCCCCATCCAAGGTGTTTACCCCCCTCATGTGTCATACACCGCCCTTGTCTGCTGTCCTGTCTGTCTGCAAAAGAAACCTCACCAACCCAACTTACCTCCCCAAACATACCTACAACCCTTCCCCAACATCCCACTATCACCCTAAAAAACAAAAATGGGCATCTGTTCCCCCCAAAAATTTTGTCCCATACATAGCTTTCCATTCCGGCCCCAGGTACACTGACATAAATCAACTTCCCCATGAATTACTCAACAAATTTATGTCACCCACACCCCTCCCTGTGGGGTGTGAGGCTCTAAATTCCAAATTGTCCACATCATGCACAGCTGTTGTTGCACAAGAAATGGAACATTTTGGTCCTTTCCTACACCCATTCTGCACATCCCTAGCTGCCTTTTATAATGTTTTCCCCCTGCTTGCCTCCATTTCACCACTTTCCTATCACCCCATTTTTTATTTTATTTTTTTGGAAATAGCGAGGGTTTAAGTGGGGATAAGCAATGCTAAGTGGACCTAAGCACCACTTGACATCACACGCATTGTGAAAACTGGGTAAACCTGCTTAAAACTGCTTTAATCACTCTATCTCATTCAGGCACTGTTCTGCTCAGCAACAAAATAACCACACCTAGCAAGTCTTGAACCCAGAGGGCTAGAGTCACAGCAACACAATGCTAGGCCAAATCAGCTCTAAAGAGTTAGGACTGTTTTTGAAAATATGTCATTCAGTACAGTCATAAAACATTAGGAAAAAAGATACTGTTGCCAAGTACTAAACCCAGGACCTTATGCACTAGCATCAGAGAAACATACCGCTAGGTTAAATCAGCACTCAGGAGTTATGATTGCTTTTGGAACTATATCATACAGTACAGTCATGAAACATTAGGGGAAAAAAAGACACCATTGCCAAGTACTGAACCTAGGGCCTTCTGAACCATTTTTAACGAAACACACCACTATACCAACTCAGCTTTGGGGAGTTAATGTATTTTGGATAACTATATCATGCAGTACAGTGATCTAACATTAGGGAAAAAAGACACCACTGCCAAGTATTGTGCCCAGGACCTTGGCAACTACAACAGAGTGCATTACACCAGTAGGCCAACAAAGCTCTGGAGACCAAGTAGTCTTTTTACAAACATATCCTGATTGCCAGTGACACACTACTCCTATATATACTGGGACAAATCACAGTGTACTTAGGGTCAAGTCTTGGGCCTCTGACATAGACAATAAACCAGTACACAGACAAATAAATGCTGCTGGATGTACGGGAGGCCTACAATATCAGATAGAGCTGACAAATGCACAGACTGTTGCTGAATGAACACAGTTGTGCCCCCTACTTATGGCAGGGTTGCTATAAATCCTATTCTGTGTCCTGACATACTGGCAATGCAGTGCAGATTGGGGTTAAAAACCATGGCAGACAGCTCAGTGTCACACATCATACCCAGGTGAACACACATGTCCATGCCAATCATGTGTGGCACACTGTATGCATGCACATATGTCTTACATATACACCTGACATACTATAATACCTTATTTGTAATATAGCATATCATATATATCATAATATATAATATATTATCATGATATATATAATATATTATAATTATAAATATATAGTATCTATTATTAATATATTATATGTCATCTATCTGATACATTCCTAACATGTGTCACATCTGGACACCCACAGTCCTGGCCCACAGCCCAGTCTGTGGCACAACTACATGCATGTCAATACAACACAGGAATAACTGAGCCATGGAATGTCCAGCAAAACCGGTTGCTCACACTGCACACACTGCCACCCACAGTAGCACGATAAAGGCCTGCAGGGTGGGTCACATTTCACAATTATGAATATGCGCTATAAATGTTGCCTAACACCCTCTGGATGCCACTATTATGTAACATATGTACCAGAGGCAGATGCTTCACCTGGACTATTATGGGTACCCTCAGAAAGGCCATGCTGTGACACAACAGTTGAAACTGCTCCCTCATTGACAGTAACAGCTTGCTGTCCCCCTATGTCTTCACAATCCCTAGCCTGACTCCTGGCCAGAATGCAGCAGCTGCAGCCTGCTACACATGCAGCAATATGTCCAGCTACCTGCTACAGACCTATCATACCTCCCAAACACCTAGAACAAAGTATCCACGTGACACACGTACATCAAGTGTTGGGGGGGTGTTCATGTAAAAGGGACATGTGTCACAGTCTCCCTGTACAAACATAAACAGTTGATAGAATAGCATCAACTATAGCATTATGCACATTCAGATAACAAGAATGTATGACACTCACATCTGCCTGTCCCCTTACTGACCCCAACACACATTGTTCAACAGTACACTGCTACAGAATCTGAAAGTCTGTTAACAATGGCCAGACATAGCATGCAAAATTGTTGACATAACACATCAATCCAAGCAATGGACAGTATTTCTTCCTACCCTCTGTAAAGCTGTAGCTCCAACACCTCGATAATGTCCTCCGCACAGGCCAGGAGAGGGGCAAGGCCTACATGAAGGCCTTAATTATAGCACTGTGTAGCCATGCCATTGGCTAATGGAAAGGCAACCCAGCTGTTCTGGATGCAATTAGCAAGTGGGAGTCACAGACTGGTGCACAGGCAATCACCTGTTCATGAGCATTACCTACAAAAGGCAAGCTGCTGCCTATAGTAAACAGGTCTGAACCTTTATTCATGAAGAGAGACTGTGATTCACTAGGATACTACAACTGAATTCCTTCACTCAAAGGAGTACAGCACTACACCAGGTTTGTCATTGAATGAAGCATGCAATGGAATGCAGATGGAGGGATGCAGTCATGGGAAAGAAGAATTTAAACTGTAGGTTTCAACAACACTGCCTGGACTGATATGTTGCTGTTAGTCTGTAGTCCAGCACCTATGGCCATCGCTTATGGCTCTGTCTACAGTGACATAGAGCACAGCTCTGGCCCCTGAATCAGCCCAGCAATGGTCAGCTCACATATGACTGCTAACTTTGTTGTCTGTTATACAATACTGACAATAAGAACTGGTGGATACAGGTGGCATATGACATCATGTAATGTCAGTGAGCCCCTCTCAGTCTATGAATGTCATACAGGCTTAGTTCAAACACTGTACAGGTGTCCATGACCATTAATGAGGTACTCTGGCTAGGTCACTGTGTACTTCCACCTGCATTTCATTGCCTGACACCTATGGCTAGCATGCCTGGTGACTCCCTGCAGCAGGACAGCAGGTTATTGATAGTAATAGTAGGGGGACACTGGCTCTGGTTCAGCAGCAATGCATACATATTGAGCATACAATGTAAGGGAATGCATGCAGTACCAGATATTCATGTACCATTACTGTGTTCCCAGGGGTCTGCCATGTCACAGACACATTCCCTAAACTCTGGGGACAACCAAAATGTATTGTCCAATCAGTGACTGGAAATACACATTTATATGGCAGGGGGTCTACATCTATGAGGCACATTTACACATTCTGCAAACATCCAGGTATTGCAGATGTCAGACAGCTACGAGGACACACTACACCACGTATGCACTGCTGTCAGTTATTGTGTAGCACAGATGTTGCTGGAATGTCCACATGCACTTGTAGTACCACTCACCTATTTTTCAGATGTAGGCTGGATGACATGGTACTTACATGCTGCCCATAGGGGACACCCAGCAGTTGATGACAGTGATGGGTGTGGATACATATCAACACAGTCTGTCACACCATTCAGGCCATATCTGCTAGTCCTGGTGCCATATCATGTTACTAGGCTATGGGCCCTGAGCAGCCATATGCCTAGGCCAGATGTTAGCCCATGTGATGCCCCCATCAAACAGGGACACAGGTTGTATCCCAAGGGTGTATGTGCAGTTAACCATCTAGTTATCCAGGCTATACCTGCAAAGGTGTACATAGTTACACTGCCTGGTGTGAACAGGGTGCCCTTTCCACTGCAGGCTGATTGTGTGGGACACACATCTGAGCTGCCAACAAGGCCACTTTATGTCATACACACTAGGATGAGGGTGTGCATGTGTGTGTGTGTGTGTGCGTGTGTGTGTGTGTGTGTGTGTGTGTGTGTGTGTGTGTGTGTGTGTGTGTGCGTGTTAACAGGGTGGAGCATGACTTGCACTTGTGCAACAGTCCCAGCAATGTGGAGTCCATGAGAGCCTTGCATCCCACACTGAGGTTACCCATGAGGATTATGTATGAAACCAGGTAGAGGGTTTGCCTTATGGTCTATTGCTGTGAGGTACATATGTGATGGCCTAGTATTCCCTGTTGGGGAACCTCTGTGATGTCTCCAGCTGCTGCATGTGCTGTGTGATGTGAATGACGAACAGGGAATTATAAACATTAATGGTCCTCATTGGGTGGGATGTGGGGATGTTTATACCCCATGCCCTATGATGACATACCCTTATGTATGACATGGGCCATATAGAAGGTTCATCTTATAATGGAAGCAACATTGTGTTGATATGTCATGTTGCCAAAGACTTGTGTCCACAGCATACTCACGACAGATTGCGCACTTAGGATGCTGCTTGTACTGTCATAATATGTGGTTATGTCATTCTCCACACAGGGGTTCGCACTGCATGTCCTGGTATATGCCTGAGGCCATGTGTCCGGCAATGGTCATGTATTTGTGTGAGACCCTCCTTGGCAGATGTCCACATCAGTAGGGAATCTGGTGAAGGCACACAGCATGCAGTCATCCACAGACATGGTCGGACATAGGCTAATGGCTGTTACATGCACCTCAGATGTGTACATCACACATAACAGAGGCCCAAACATGGAACAACAGGTTACACACCTACTTCTGAGTGAACCACATGAGGTGCATTTTCCTATGTGGTATAGGTGGGTCATGTCAGTGCACTGGTGTGCCACCCCTATGGTAACATATGGTGTGATGCATACTTGGCAGTCTTATATGTATGATGGCCATGAGGGCTATAGTGTCACATAGTTTGTCCAGCTCAGGGTAGGCATTTTGAATGTCACCCCATTGTCCACGGCTTTGGTGACTGTGATATCGAGGTCACCTGAGTGTAGCAGACATGAACCCTTCCATGACAAAGCCTAAGTGTGTATAATGGATTGTGTCCAGGTCACACATGTCCTTGTTAATGAGGTTCACTTGAAAATGTGCTATGGTCTTGCAGAATAGCCTAGTTAGGCTGTTGTGTCTATCACGTGACTGAGTGGGGGATGGCCCACCTTACTCTAAAGGGGTGACAGTGGTTGTCCATGAAATGGATGGGACAAAGGCAGTAGTCAGTCCTCCTTTGAATACAGTTCCTTGTGGTGTTGCAAGGTTAAGCTTGGGGTGATGTAGGATGCATCCTGTGATGTGAAAGGCTCCCATGGCAGATGCATGCCATGACTATCTCATGGCAGTGGTGACTTGTTCCCCACATATAGGAGACAGGAGACATACTGCGGATATCCTGATATATTCATGGGGAACACATGGGGTACAGCCTACACCGACTCTGTCAGGAATCCAGTATGCAATACCTACAGCAGTGGTATAACTGATGTCCCTGAGCACCACAAGTGAGCAGCTGCAGCTGCTTCCTGTGCTGTTGCAGACATATCTGCAGTAGGGGATATGACTGTGTGTAGTGGATGAAGACAATGTAGCCTCTGTGTTTGTTGTGCAGATTTGCAGGACAGAACCCATTCTCATGTACACGCTAAGGAGACATTGCTACAAAATGGGCAGCTGCTCCTACTTTGTCTCGGACAGCAGTATGTCATCCCTGTTATGGACAGCATGTATTGCACATGTCCACCAGACAGGTGTACATATCCTAGCAGAGGATGATGTAGGCCTGTTGGGTATACTTTACTACATGCATCTGTACAAATGCACATATAGCACTTGTGTGTATGTGTGTAAATTGGTGCCAGTCCTTGATGGTTTGGGGCCTGTGAGGGTGTGTACATCTCCCCAGGAGGATGCATTCCACATTGAAGATGTATGTATGGGTGCCCTAGGTGGATGGGAATTGTGGGAGATGTTGACTGCAAATGTGACTGCATGACAGTTGCTTTGCCATGGAGCATGACACAGTAGGGATGTGGCAGTGTTAACCCGTGTTGTGTAATGTCAACTGTAATACACATTCACCTCATGTGGGGGTAGCCTCTGGGCACACCAAGGTGTTCCTACACCCACTGATGATGGTGTACTGGCCATTTGTGTGCTGGCATTGGTACATCTTACAATGTAACTGATCCAGGATCAGGGTACAGACCCAACTCCGAATACAGTTGATGAGGTCCATATAGACTGAATGGGCTTCCTGGTCACATGTGGTGGCCGGTAGCTAGCTGTGATTTGAATAGGTTTGTGCTGGCAATGCTGAACTACCCCATGCAGTGTCCCCTGTGCTTCTTACTGCCTGTACAGCATGGAGGTGTGTATGTGTCTCATAAATACGGAAACCCCATGTCCCATGGCATTACTGGCTACACTTTGTTTTCTGCATGTATGATAAGATGGTTGATCATCTAAGGCTGGGATGCTCTCTGCACCTTTGAAATATGGTCTGTGTGACTGCACAGATGTCTACAGTTCCCAGGGTTAGGACTGCTTGCGATGAGGGCAAAGTCATGTCTAAATCTCTAGCATGTAGAAGCATGAGCTTCAATGTGTGCTGCATTGACACTTGTATGTTGGCAGTGATAGCTTCACCAATGTTACTAATGGAGTTACTATGGGGCTGGTGGAAACCACTGCCAGATGCATGAAGAACTGTGAAGACAGATGGAGGCCATCTCACACAGACCATTGTGGTGTGTTTACCACATCACCCCCGACTCACAGGTACTGGAACCCTTGCAATATAACAGGAGAAATGTGGACATGTTAAGGGCAATCATTTCCTGATTGTATTGCGTCATCTGTCTGGGTGACAGCATAATGCTGCATAAGGCTACAGGCATACCTGCCTGGGACACATAACCTGTGTCCACACTCATATCTCACTGCATATAATCCAGGGACATACATGTCAGATCAGGTCAAGCACACTAACATGCAGTGTGACAGACCCATGACAGTACCTGTTGGTGAGAGACAGCAGTGTATATGCAATATGGCGGAGTCTGTCACCTGACACAAAAGTAACTGTAACCATCCATTTACATAACCAGATTAGAGGCACACCAGTGTGTTTCCACTAGAGTCCTCTATGTGTAACTTTTTTGACATGGGCTGACACCTGTGTGGCTGTGGGACACAGGTGTGTGGCCATGTGAGTTATGTGCTATTTACGACAAAAGGTCAGTAAAAATATAAAAATCACCAGCTTGCACTTTATTAATAAGAACATCTCAAGTCTCTAGCACTTTGGCAAGAAATGCCTTCTAGGAGTACTCCTAGAAGGCATTTCTTGCCGAAGTGCTAGATACTTGATACGTTCTTGCTAATAAAATGCAAACTGCTGATTTTTATATTTGTTACTGGCCTTTTTGCTGTATTTTTATACTTTTGGGACTTTCTTGTTGTATTTTTATGTGTTTATGCCTGTGGCATTCATGGTTGTCTTTGCCTCAGGGATCCCCTTTGTTTGTGGATGTGTATGTTGAGAACCACTCCAGATGTTTGTGTGTGTTATGTAGGTGTGTGAGGTGTACTGATTGTGTTGGCAACCTGTTTGGGGACAGATATGCAGCATTAACAGACAGAGAGCATGGATTGCAGGTTCTTACAGGCATTCCAACTGTCAGACAGTGTGTTCCTTGGTGGTGTTTGTAGATGGCTGTCCATCCATGTACATGAGGCAAGCGCTACACAGTGCTAGAGCACCAATATCAACCACATTGGCTGGGGAAGCTGTAGGACATTCTCCAGCCATATACTCCAGAATCTGATGGAGGAAGGCCAGGGAGACCTGAGGGGTGGGCCTACAGACCAGGGGATTACTAAAACAGTAGGAGGCTGACACCACAGCAGGCCATGTAGACAGTCTATGACCAAGCACTAATAGGTGCAACAGCTACATGCAGTGCAACACCTCATAGCACATGCACCAAGTAGCATGAAACATCAAGATCAGGGAGGTAATGCATGCTGTAATGGCAGTATGTTGCCGATACCCACAGACATACTGCGCTGGTAGATGGCAGGGGTATGATGTGGAGGTTAGCGGTGGATAGTGCTGGCAATAGTGGATGTGCAGGTTTTGTACATAATGATGAGCAGTGTATGCAGTCCTGCAATGTGTTCCCCTGTTCATGTATTTCAGGTGGGATGTATAGAAGATGAAACCCCCCTTCTCAGAAGCCAAGACCATCACAATCATCGATGCCCTAAAACTCCATCACAGGGTACTGTTGGGAAGGAGCTGCCAAAACCGGAAACAACATCCTGCCTGTGGGCAGAACTGGTAGCAACAATCAATAATGTGGGCCACCAGCACAGGAGCTATGAACAGGTCTGACACCATGCCACTGATCTCATACACAATGCACGGCAAAGGGCTGCAGCTGTGGCCAGGGACTGTGCTGGTACAGGTGGAGGGCCTATTACACAACCACCACTCTCAGCCACAGAGGAGTTCCTGGCAAACCTGGCATCAGCCACCAGCTCACAGGAAAGCATCAGTACATATGTCATGTAGATGAGTGGCACAAAGTCCACAGCCGAGGAGCACCCAGGTAAGTCTCCAGTGGTCATCATGTTAATGCTGTAGCATTCATAGTGGCAGCCTCTGCATACCTGTACACATATGTCAGGTCAATCTGCATCTGTGGTTGGGGTTTTGTAATGTGCACATGTGCACATATATTGTGAATGTCAGCAATTTGGGTAGTGTCACAGCTTGTACTGTACATGTTAATAAATGCACATATTATCCTGTACCATTGCCATATGTGTGTGTGCTGACAACACCTCTCCCCCACAATTCCATAGGTACTTCTGGTGTGGCTGGGGAACATCAACCTGTAGCTGGTGAGTGTGAACTATCATTTTATGGGTCACCTATACCCTCGGCATGTTAAGGGCTGTCAGTTTGCCATGCACACATCTGTTAAGCATAACCATATTGCAATATATTCCATGTTCACGTGTGGTGGGGTTCACTGCAGTGCATCACATTGGTAATCACAGTAGCATATTTATAGGAGCTGTAACATATTCCCACATAGTTTGATATAGGTGTAACCACTGTGCTATACAGGGGTGCATTACTATTGTGTACACTGGTGCACTGTGTGTTAGGTGAAGGTCCACCACATACTCTGACTTCTCATGCATCTCACAGGTGTATAGTATTAACAACATTAACTGGACATAGCTGCACTGCATGTTGTTGGGGGCTGTCCAGAGTGTGTCTGTTGTGGTCTGATTGTGTGTTGTGCATGGCATCAGTCAGAAGGTGTGGTCTGTATAATGCCTTTGTGGCACCTCACCTATGTGTGTGTGTGTGTGTGTGTGTGTGTGTGTGTGTGTGTGTGTGTGTGTGTGTGTGTGTATGTGTGTGTGTATGTGTGTGTACACATCATCAAACATCATAGTGCAGGAATTAATGTAGTCATGTTGTCTTCCCCTCACAGATGACCATGGGGGTCAGAGTGTGTCCCCCTAAAAACCTGATGTCAGTGTCTCATCAGAGACTTATGATAATGGTGGCCATTTTGAGGCACAGGTGGGGTTATTGGGGGCTGACTCTGTCCCATTGGTTGACATCCCATTTCCACCCCTAATGTCCCTGCACATGGTCAGTATGCCCACACATACCCAGTCCCCAGTAGCCACATATATTGGGCAGTCGGAGGGTGGTGGCATCGAACAGGGTAGTGTGGTGGCTATGGCATCTGAGACTGTAGACACTAGCCATAGCCAGAGAGCTGGCAAGGTCCCACACAGGCAGATTAACAGGGGTGCTTGAAGGAGAACTGCTGCACATTCAGCTGCTGTCAGAGGTGTCACAGCATGTGTCACCTGATGCATGTTTTGGTCCATCATGGAGGCACAAGCACATTGTGAATGGTACACCAGATGGATGCTCAGGATCATGGATGCAACACTGCCTGACATGCGTGACACCCTTCACCACATTGGTGATGCCTTACATAATTTTGCTAATGTAGTGGATAGATGGTGGGGTGACATATTGTCAGCCCTTAACCATGCAATGTCTGTGCTTGAACATGTGGTGGTAGTAGGGCATTGGACACATGGACATAGGTCAGCAACAACATCAGCTGAGAACCCATGTGGCAGTGCACACTCCCACTCCCACTACTGCAGTACCACCAGCACTAATGAAAGGAGGGTGCTGTCTACACCACAATGTGGCAGGCCATGGGCACATGGTCCTGGGTGGTCCTTTGAGAGACACAGAGCTAGCAGACACTGGTCACTGTCAGGAAGTAGTAAGGAATCTGGCCTTGGGCATGGTGGTGCCAGTGCCACTCCTTGCAGAACCAGTTCCTGTGTTCTTGGCTGGAGATGGTGAACTGTACATTCTGCCATGTATGTTCCATGGCTGTCCAACATACCCTTGTGTAGGGCTAACACATGGCTTGACTGTGTGCATGCACACATTCACACATCACTGTCATGTGCAGGTCACCAACTGATGCGTACAGCTTCTCTCCATGGCCCACCTGACCAGCACCCCTCCAGACACACATACATGATATCAACTGTATGTCACAGCCTAGGCCTTTGGCAACCCCACACCACACCCTGTGTATGTGTTGATATCTGTGCCATATCCCTGTTACCCATACCATCGATGCACGGACATGCTAATATGTGCCTGATGCACAGGGTGAATCTAGTACAGGTAATGACATTTTGTAGTGTAGTAGTGTTATGCCCTGTAAGGTGCTGTCTGTTGCCAATTGTCATGCGTATGCATCAAAGTGTATGTATCTTTGTGCCATGATGTTTTATTGCTGTTAGTAATACTGACTGACTGTTGTCTCACAGACTTTATTCTGTTTCTGTTCCAGGTGTCTACGTGTGCAAGTCGTGATGAGCTACTGCCATTACAGAAGCTCAAGATAGTGGGGTGGCAGCACGGACACCTTTTCATCACCAAGGTATGTGTGCAAAAGTGTGTGAGGGGCAATTGGGGCATACAGCATAGCCTTGTATGCATATCCCCTGACACAGCAAGCTAGTCCTGATACATGTCACCTGGGTGTTCCTTAGGATCACAGGTTCATAGTTACAGAGGAGGTTACTAGAGTACTGGACTTAGGTCCCCTATTTCACCCCCAACACAATCATCGATCAGCACATGTTGGCCATGGCATCGATGGACACATGTTGGAGCCCTGGGACAGATGTTTGTTTTTATTTCCCTTCCACTCAACCTTGACACAGTTGATGTCCCCTATGTTTGGGCCTTTGCCACACATTTCTTTATGGCTTTGTAGAGATGAGTTGCTGTGAGAGCCGGAGAGGTGTGTATGGGACTCCAACATTGACACCCATGCATGTGACCTATGACCCCTCAGTTTCTTAGCCCCCCCTATATACTGCAGTGAGTTTGGGCACCTTGGGGACTACTGCATATTCTGGGGCAACCAGTATTTGGTAGACATTTCATGTTTTCCCACATACAGTAGCTGTCAGTTGTTTGCTGCTATCCCAATAGCCTACCCCATTCCCTTGCATACATGCAGCAATACCGTAGATATGCTACCACAGTCCTATTCCATCCATTTGTTGTTAAGAAGAGTGACTTACACTGTGCCTGCAGCAGTTGTGAGGACAGTGAGGGATGAGGGATGACTGTCAGATACACACACTACACAGCCTATACATGGTAAGGTACAGATAGTGTGATGTGTGTGGCATCTTTTTTACTGTGTGCGAGTCAGAGTGAGGTGTCAGTCTCTTGGTCCCTAGGGTGTCAGTGTAAGTGCTATGCATTGCCTCTTTGCCAAGACCAGGGTGTACTGGACATGCCTATGTCTGCCTACAGGGACAGGCTCAGAGGGTTCCTCTTCTGAGGCCATCTGTGCATGTGGGGACTTTGTCAAGTATGGGGAGCTGTGTGTCCCTTCCCTGTGATGTTCCTGCCGCAGCTGTTTCTACAGGATCATATTGTGTAGCATGGCAGATACTATGAACATATATGCACATGTGACTGGAGAGTATTGCAGGGCTCCACCAGATATGTCAAGGCAGCGGAACCATGATTTCAGCAGCCCAAACACACCTTCGACGATGTTGCTAGTTTGTGTGTGTGCCTCATTATGACATTCTTCAGTGGGTGTGTGTACATTTCTGATGGGTGTCATCATCCACGGTTCCATTGCGTAGCCAGCATCCCCCACTAGATGGCCGTATGAGATGTCCCCCTGGCCAATGCCTGGTACAGCTGCAATGCATGCCAAAAGTAGGACGCATACCTCTCTACCTCTTAGAGCAAGAAATCTGGACAAAGACATGAATAAAAGTGGGACAAATGCCCAAAAATAGGGACATGTTTGAAATATCATTCTTACAAACTTAGATAGTTAATAGAATAACAGGTTTTGCATCAGCATGATGTTTCAGAAGGGTATGACTTCTGAAGCTGACATATCTGTCACTATTTGTGACATCAACTCTCACAGATTTGCCAATGATTTGACATAAAACCCCATTGTTGTGAGACACAGACCACATATATTTTGCAAAATCTGGACATTCTGCATACATCTGTACAGATGAGTGGTATGGTCTGTAGACTTTAAAATGGTGCATCTAAGGTGGATGACATCAACAGTCCCTTTAAAGTAATGTCATGGGGAGGGGGTCAACAGTCCTTACAATGGTATAACCAACACACACTACACCCACAGGGGATATTCTTCACACACAAACAGTTGGCTATATTGAGATTCAAACCCCTATCTACCTAGTACCTAGTTGCATGTACTATAGTTTTACCTACTTATTGTATGCGTCACGGAGCTTACATACCTGGAAGGTGTCCAACAGTGGATTTAAGGTGGACAACATGAACAGGACCTGTAAAGTAATGCAATGGAGATGTCACAGGCCTCAAAATGGTATAACCACACACACACACACACACACACACACACACACACACACACACACACACAGTTGCCAGCATTGAGATTAGAACTCCTGCCTATCTAGTTTTCTGTACTACAGTGCTCTGTTGTTATCATGTGCACCACAGAGATTATACAACTGCAGACTGTCCAACAGTGCTTCTAAGGTGAATGACATCAACAGGCCTTGTAAAGTAGGGCAATGGGGGGGGGGGGTTACTGGGTGGTAAAGGCCTGAAAATGTTTTAACCTAAAAACACACACACAAGGCAGGTGATGTGAGATTATAACCCCTACCTCACTACTATTACACAATGGAGCTCACTTTCATACTGACATGCACCACTGGTTACAATTGTTGTGCAAATGTCTGCATCAGGACATCACTCTATGCCTTTCAGGATGTCTCTATCTCTCTCTATATGCCTCTCTCTCTGTCTTTCTGTCTCGCTGTCTCTATCTGTGTCTGTCTTTCTCTCCCCCGTCTCTGTCTGTCTATAATTGATATATTTGTATATGTTACCTATATATATATATATATATATATATATATATATATATATATATATATGTATGTCTATCACACACAGATGCAGATATATCACATATGTGCCATCTACAGATAGCTGAGGGCAATCCTGTCTGATGGGGGTGGGAGAGACAGTTAAGGTGAACGTAGCTGTCTGTATGGAAAGACATATATGGACAATGCAGTTGTATAGTCAGATGTGAGTTTAGACATGGGCTGTAAGTAAGTGTAGGAGCATGCCCAGTATGACCTTCAATAGTAAGAGTTGGACTCCATTCCAGAGCTAACTATACTCTGGTCCAGGATTTTGTGTGCTATAACTGATTGGCTGATGAAGCCATGTAAACAGTTCAGCACCTCAGTGATATACTGGCTGTGAATCCCCTGGCTGTGTGCTGTCCTTATTAACTGAGTCGTATCCTGGTATGGGTACAGAGTGCATTGGACTGAGCAGAGTTTTCCATAATATGTGTGGTATATTCTACATAGCACTGTGATTTCCTGGTATGTCAGTGGCAGAGCAGTATAGAGTAATGTGATGAACCGCTGACAGACATTTGTTTACTGACTTCATACACAGCAGGGAACCTATGTTACTGCACAAATTATTCTGGTGTGCACATTCTCCGTTTATCTGGCCAGTGGTTCCCCTTCCCCATATATGTGTCTCTTTGTCCCTCTGTAGTCCAGTCACAGGTTTTGTCCACAGTTGCTGCTGTTATGTATTTGTAGTTATGGTGTGAGTGGGGTAGAAGTCGTAACATCCCACACATGGTTATGGACTTCACACTTCTGATTGTACCCATTTAGCAGGTTGTCCATTATTGCACTCCTACATCTGCTGTGGTTCTCAGATGGTTTGTGTAGCACTGTTATTATAAGGCTACATGTTGGTCATACCTGTCAAACTCTTACAGACTGACATCTGGACAGGCCTATATATAACAGTCAGACTCAGGCCCAGACATGGGGACAGGGTGTTAATAGTGCTCTTCCAAATGTACACAGTTGGTAGAATGGTTTTGTATTAGTCTGCATTTTTTATGGGTATGACATCTGCTTCTCAACTGTCTGTCATTGATGTTTTCACATCAACCTTCATTGTTTTGCACATAGTTTGTCAGGCAAATGCAATGTTATGACAAGCAGAACAGATATGTGAGGCATATGTGTGGACATTCTGTGACACCCATCATTCCAGGGTATGGATGGTGCCCACTGACTTGTTGTCAGCACTGACATAGTAACATGGCAGCCATTTATAACCTGGCACTACACTGACTTGTCACAACCTGCTGTTTTACTAGGCACTGTGTAGGTTACTCCAATCTGTGTACTGCCCATATGTGTGGCTCCCTGTCCCTCCATTGCCCAGCTTTCCTGCAGTAAGAAATATTGACTTCTAAACAGCATGTACAACCCCTACTGCAGGTGTAGCTGATATGAAAAATAGTTGGCATGGCCAGTCTCAGATCATGGACCCTGTCAACCACAGTACTGTACTTAGACCACTAAGCCACAACAGCCAACAGTAAGTGCTGTCTACTTCCTGACAGTATTAACCATGCACAGACATAGCACATTGACCTCTGCATATTGCGGACAGGGAGCAAGTTAGCAAGTTGATTGGGACAGCCATGGGAATGTGTAGTCTGTGGCTATTTCCCTACAGACATAAATGTTACTGCATTTCTATGGGGAACACGGGTGTGTTGGGGGGAGGTGGCATATCTCTCAATTGTACAAATTTACACAAACTGTCCAGATGTTTGCTTCATATTTTGGGCCCATTTAGCATAGTAGTGTGGTTGTCTTGGAAAATACTGGCGTATCATTAAAGACCAAAGTTAGAAAGTAATGACAGACATTTGAGTTTCAGACTTCTTACCCTTCAGAGACTTAATGCAACTGCAAGACCTGTTCTAATATTACTGTCTAAGTTTGTAAGAGCAATATTTCATAACTGTCCCCTATGTTTGGGCCTTTGCCACACATTTCTTTATGGCTTTGTAGAGATGAGTTGCTGTGAGAGCCGGAGAGGTGTGTATGGGACTCCAACATTGACACCCATGCATGTGACCTATGACCCACAGTTTTTTAGCCCCCCCCCCTATATACTGCAGTGAGTTTTGGCACCTTGGGAACTACTGCATATTCTGGGGCAACCAGTATTTGGTGGACATTTCATGTTTTCCCACATACAGTAGCTGTCAGTTGTTTGCTGCTATCCCAGTAGCCTACCCCATTCCCTTGCATACATGCAGCAATACCATAGATATGCTACCACAGTCTACTACTCCATCCATTTGTTGTTAAGAAGAGTGACTTACACTGTGCCTGCAGCAGTTGTGAGGACAGTGAGGGATGAGTGATGACTGTCAGATACACACAGTACACAGCCTATACATGGTAAGGTACAGGTAGTGTGATGTGTGTGGCATCTTTTTTACTGTGTGCGAGTCAGAGTGAGGTGTCAGTCCCTGGGTCCCTAGGGTGTCAGTGTATGTGCTATGCATTGCCTCTTTGCCAAGGCCAGGGTGTACTGGGCATGCCTATGTCTGCCTACAGGGACAGGCTCAGGTGGTTCCTCTTCTGAGGCCATCTGTGCATGTGGGGACTTTGCCAAGTGTGGGGGGCTGTGTGTCCCTTCCCTGTGATGTTCCTGCTGCAGCTGTTTCCACAGGATCATATTGTGTAGCATGGCAGATACTATGAACATGTGTGCACATGTGACTAGAGAGTACTGCAGGGCTCCACCAGATATGTCAAGGCAGCGGAACCATGATTTCAGCAGCCCAAACACACCTTCTACGATGTTGCTAGTTTGTGCGTGTGCCTCATTATGACATTCTTCAGTGGGTGTGTGTACATTTCTGATGGGTGTCATCATCCACGGTTCCATTGCGTAGCCAGCATCCCCCACTAGATGGCCATATGAGATGAGATGTCCCCCTGGCCAATGCCTGGTACAGCTGCAATGCATGCCAAAAGTAGGACACATACCTCTCTACCTCTTAGAGCAAGAAATCTGGACAAAGACATGAATAAAAGTGGGACAAATGCCCAGAAATAGGGACACATTTGAAATATCATTCTTAGAAACTTAGATAGTTAATAGAATAACAAGTTTTACATTAGCATGGATTTTCTGAATGGCATGGTCTGAAACTCAAATTTGTGTCATTATTTTTTAACTTTAACCTTTAATGATTTACCACTAATTTGCCAGAAAAACAACAATTTTTTGAAAAACAGACCAAAAATATGTGGCAAAAATCTGTACTTTCTGTGAAAATCTGTACAGTTGAGAGGTAGGTGTGGGAGTCATGATAACTTACAGGGCTGCCAGCATACACATTGATTATAATGTCCTTGGCATTACACATGACCTGGCAATTGATGGAGTGATACCCTTTGCAGTTGATGTAGACTCTACCCTCCTCACTGGGTGGTGCTTTGATGTACACATGAGTGCAGTCTATGGCACCCAGTACCTCTGGGTAGTGTGCTACATGGTGGAAGATATGCATATTAGTGGTCCTCTCCTCAGGGGTGTTGGGGAAATAAATGTGCTCACTGGCATGTGTTAGCATGACATCCAGAAACTGATGGAGTACTCTTGATGCAGATGAGTGTGAGACACCCATGATGTCCCCAGTAGGTCTTTAGAAAGTACCTGTAGCTAGTATTCTTAAGGATTCCACTGGGATGGGTTTCCCTTTGTTGGCTCTGGGTCTGAGATGAGGGTGGCAGAGCTCAGTGAGTTGCTGTATTATGTCCCTGTCCACCATGTACCGCTCTACTATCTGCAGCTCATGTAGCCCCTCATAGGTTACCTGGGGTCTGAACACTTTTCTCCTCCTCAGTCTGGGCTACACATTGTCAGCATCATCATCATTATCACTGACTTCATCCTGTAGCATGTAGAGATGTAGCAAAGCTGCAGCAGCCCCTGTCATTTTGTCAATTAAAATTCCCAAGTGTGTACTCCAATAGTGCAGAGTATGCTGGAAAAATCAGATTGAAGGGTGTCTGCATACTTTATATGGTGTGCTGTAGATGCAGCCTGTGTGATTGGTTGACTATGATACATTCCACCTGCCAGCTATATTTTTGAGGAGTTTGAATGGGCCAGTGTGAATGGCAGATGGCTTATATTTATATTTCATTGGCTTTTCTAAGCTATTTCCTTTTATTTTTTTTTTCAATTTCCCCCACTTGTAAGCCCCGTGACGTGCAAACTCACAGCTCCAGTTTAAACATCGCTCATCAGATTTGACCCTCCCCTGTACATGAGCATGCTTAGCTTTTCTTTGACCAGCTAAGCACAGCTTAGCAGCCTCAGACACCCCTCCCCCTGCTTAGCTATGCTTAGCTGAGGGCAAACAGGAGCAGCTGAGCTCCAATGTGCTTACACAAATCATGACACACCCCCTTTTCATGTCAGCTGTCTCTTCTGCCTGCACTACCACAGTTCTAGCCCTTACACAGTTAGTACCTGTGGACACGGTGGCCCATTTTGCTATTTAATAAACTTAGCTCATTTACATACACCTAATTACCTTTACCCTAGATACTGCACTACACCAGAGCCTATGTCCTTAACAACCACTATAACCTACCATTGTATGAGTCTGCATGCTGGCCAGTATAATAGGAAACTTCAATATAGCTTTACATATCATATTTTATTATTTTAATTTTTTTTTGCACGCTAACATGTTTGCGCGTCTCTGCGAGCCACTTAAACGTGACATATGTGATAAAAAAAAGGTTTAATTTTTCATTAATTGCATCACTTTTAAATGTCCATGGCCATATTTTTGGCCATTTGCATGCCTACTGCACCTAATACATGCTTTAATTTGAGTTGTCACAGCCCCTGTTTTATTTTTACATTCCAGTACACGGTTAGTAACCACGTGTATTTTTCCTGCAGACATGGCACCTACATGGATGCCCTTCTGCTTCCTGGATCGCAAAATCACCTAATTTGCATAATTTTCACCAGCAGATGAGGTGATTTGCATTCCTCGATTGCTTCCATGTCTGCACAGTGCTGGGAAGCTCGTGCACGCCACCAGTTTTGTTACCTGGATCGCTCGGTGGACATGTTCTGTGTCTGAGCATTAACACTATTCCTACATGGAGACTAGCTCTGTGTATGCTTTACTGAATTACTCCCTAGCTGATGATGTCAGACAGTAAGAAACTCAAGGATATAGTAAAATATTCATCGCCTATATTCCAAGCAGCTAGCTTTATTAGTAGTTGAAAAAATGGTATATACTATACAATCAGACAAGAGTAGTGAATATCCTTCAGACCTCTGTGCAGAAATAAACCATTCAGAACCAGACATTATGTGGGTATCATCACATGGAGGACAATGTCAGTAGAGGAACAAAGCCTAAATAAAAAGATCTCTGACATCTTAGAATTGAAGAATGAGGGGACCTGGAAATCTATAAGTTGTCACAGGGAATAAAATGTGGTACATTAAGTAATAAGGTTAAATGTGTATTTAACCTTGTACACGATACCAATCAGGGACACCTTGTACACAGTACCAGTCAGGGGCACCTTGTACACAGTACTCATCAGGGACACCCTGTACACAGTATCAGTCAGGGGCACCTTGTACACAGCATAAACCAGGGACACCTTGTACACAGTACTAATCAAGGACACCTTGTACACAGCATAAATCAGAGACACCTTGAACACAGTACCAATCGGGGAATGATAAGAGAAAACTGTTGAAGGAGCAAAAATACTGCATGGATACTTCTGCAGTATTTTTGTTATTGCTGCTGCAGCTAAAGGGCAGCAAGAGTGATTAGCTCAATGGTCATTTGTGGAGGAAATGATCATGGAAGAGCAAAATAACATTTATAAATGAAGGCAGACAAATTAAAGGGATTGAGCAAAACGCATCTCTGAGATTTATTAGATCGGCAGTGTAATTAAAATTATTTAGAAAAGCCTTTTCTCCTGTCTTTTAGGTCATAGATTTGGATTAGTACTAGGGCAACTGCCCTTGTGGCCCATTTTAAACCCATACAGTTACCTCACGGGAGAATCAAGCCATGCACCTTGTGTCTGTAAGATAAACATTATACCAACCTCTTATATGTACTTAAACAAGGAAGAGATACTTTCTCGAGTGCAGGTTATTTGTTCCTTTCTCAATACGACCAGCAAGTACTTCCCCCTACCTGTGCTATTATCCTCCTGATTCTAAGTGTCCTAGGACGCTGGAACAGGGAGACAGGAATTTAGCCATCTTGCAATGAGTGTCAGAAGATTTTTTTATGCTCTGAACAATCTTTATGTTGGCATGAAAGCCTGACAGAACACCTTTTATGTTACACTCAGTGTGAATGTGCACATCCATATCCCTGTGGTTCCAGCTCGAGTGGCAGTAAACCCCTTAGTGGCTACACACACTCCAAAGTTCCTGGTGCAAGTACAACAATCCAGGGCTTTACCCCATGCAGATTTCTTGTAGCAGGACTGTGCCATTAACATCTCTTGGGATTTCAAGCTGGGTTCAACAGCTGTAATGTAAAGCAAAATCTATTTCATAATAGTTAATGATGAGATCATACAAGCAAGCAGACAGCATTATCTGTTAATCATATACCACCTCTGCTTTTTTCACCTGGACAGCCTAGTTTTTTATTTATATATTTAGATAGAAATATATATAGATTTTCCCCACAAGGCCTGGCATTATTTTAAATTAGACAAATAGGTAGACAGACACATGGACAACAAAAGATACATAGATGGATAGAAAGACAGATAGGTAGATAGATAGATAGACAGATAGCTAGATAGATAGCTACATAGATATATAGATAGGCAGACATCATCCACCTTTTTCCTATTTTGTACATGAGGGCAGGGTATCATGTCAAGAGTGACCATTGCCTTGAGCCAAGATATTTAATTCCATTTGTAAGGGGGGCTGCTGATGCCTACCATAAAACCTCCTTGTGCATAAATCTTTCATTAAAGATGCAAACAGAACAGGCATTAGCCACTCCTAGCAATGGAATTAACAACAAAACAAAACAAAACAGGCATGTAGTGCAGCTGTTCGCACATTACAGATTACCATGAGTTGACCATTGCTAAGCGTCCATTGTTTCTTCAATGTATTGAAGCAGTCAGAGTGAAGTGGCAGCTTTCTAAATATGTGTAACTTTCTGACAGATACTCAAACAACTACCATAGTTTAATATCCTCCATCATTGTTGCTCCCATCTTGCTGGCCCCAGGAGTTCATGAAGTGGCTGGGGACAAAACTTGTATACTGTGGAACCAGCTGTGGAACAGACAAATTCTCTTTCACAAAAGTAAGAGCAAATCTGAGGTGAGAAGTTCCAGCCTGATTGCCTTTATCTTCATAGTAGGGAAATTCCAGAATCTGACTATGTAACAACCATGGGACTGTAGACTACCAGGCATCTGCTTGTAAATGTTTTATCTCCCAAGCCCTGCTTACATTTATCATGGGTATCAGAACTTGTCAGAAATTTATGATGCATGGCTTGGCATAAAAAGGCCCTTGTGGTTGTTAGCCTAGCAAATGATCACATTAGACTAATAAGACAGATTTCACTGATTAAGTGGCAAACAAGAGAAACTAAGGAGGAGAAGTGGAATGGCTTATCTGGATTTTGCAAGGTATTGACACACTGTCATGGAAAATATTAATCCAGAAATTAGATGGCCGCCATCTGGATAGCAGTATACTAAAATGGAAGAGTTGGTTTAACTGATCATTAAAAAATGATAGATGGAGCCTATGGTAAAAAAAGGAGAGGTACAAGTAAAGTCCTTACCCTCTTCAACAGACAGGTAAGACAGAAAGGCACAGGTACTATTGTCATTTTTTGGTGAAGGTGACTGCCAAACAGGTCTAAGGTTCAGAGTTCAGTACTGAGTCCTTGAAACTGTGTGAGTTGAGTATGTATGTTCTGTAAAAAAATACACGAGTAAAAAGCACTGGAACAAATGCAAGACCACGCAGGAAAAGAAAAAAAAAATGATTTAATGCTTCCTAGTACCTCGGCCCTTGGCCTTCAAGGGGAATACATTAAAGCATCAAACAACTCACTTTTAAGCCATCCTAACTAATTATTCACTCAAACATTTCTTTGAATAATTAACACATCATTAATGAATTGTTAAACACACTTAAAGAAACAACCTTTGGACCTGTTCCCACAAAATAATTTTAAAATGTTTTCCCATTGCTTGTTAAACATATGAAGTGACTTAGTTACACTGTTACAAAAACATGGATTCTCATATTTAATACTTTTACTTCATTAATAACAACATAATACATCTATCCATAATACCTATGAATACACATTTTTTATGTATGTTCTGTCCCATCTTTTTGCATTTTTTCTAAGTTATTCAGTTTCCTTCAACCTCCTAAAATATGCTAGTTGACTAACAAGTGTATGTTGTCTCCCTCTCTCTCTCTCTCTCTCTCTATATATATATATATATGTATGTATATATATATATATATATATATATATATATATATATTACATTTAATCTGTCCTTACTTCATAGGTCATGGCTGAAAAGAATCAAAGGTAGACAAGTTCACTTTCCCACATAACAAATTAATAAAATAAAGTAAAGAATTTCTTTCTACAAAGGATACCACAGTTTACAGTAGTTGGTATAGTTGGAATGCCTGGGGAGGATGAAATAAGTCAACAAAATTTTATGAATTGTTAAAAGTGTAGCAGATTAGATATGAAAAATACAAACGCATATGTCATCTTGGAGGAAAGACTGCAAGAACATATTATACATTATGACACAATAACCAAATCCAAGGTACCAATAGACCAGAAGCCAGCCAGGAGCCTTTTAAAACCAATTTAATATGTGCACAAAACACATAGTAAACACATAAATGCAGACAATTAAAATACAGCATTTTCATTTCAAACACTTCATTAGATGTGGTTCTGAGGTAAACTGACATGTTAAATATCTCGCTAGTGAACAGATTGACCAATAAAAACATTCAATAAAATGACTTATAAGTACTCATAAATATTAATGAATAAATAAGGGTTAAAATTGAAACCAATATAATAGGCACTTTAAAACCTATAAAAACCTGTATAAAACAGTTGATTAAAAATTATTACATATTTAATTCAAGTGAGGGCCATTTTGAACAGAATTATAACATTAAGTTAAAGAAAGGAAGGTTAAAAAGAAAATTGACTATTATATTGGTTTCAGTTTTAACTCTTATTTATTCATTAATATTTATGAGTATTTATGAGTCATTTTATTGAATCATTTTATTGAATGTTTTTATTGGTCAGTCTGTTCACTAGCAATATATTTAACCTGTCAATTTACCTCAGAACCACATCTGATGAAGTGTTTGAAATGAAATCACTGTATTTTAATTGTCTGCGTTTATGTGTTTACTGTGTGTTTGTGCACATATTAAACTGGTTTTAAAAGACTTCTGGCTGGCTTCTGGTTTATTGGTACCTTGGATTTGGTAATTGGTCTCATTTTGGTACTTTGTGGCTGTTTTTTTCTTGTACATTATGACACAAAGTACTGATAATTACAGTTGCTGAAACAGACCTATGAATTTCTATTTCAAATTAGGTAGTTATGGAAATCTTTATGAAAAGGTAGCAAGAAAATATGGGGGATGGTGATAAGATGCACAAGGAAAACTTTGCCAGTGGTAAAAACAAATTTTATGTACTTTCTATAACAACCTAAGTACCTGTACACTCCAAATCTCTGCCTCCACTCCCATAATGTTCCTCAGATTAAGTCTGCCTAGAATAATTCCAGCTTTGCTTATGCAAAACAGACTTGGTATTAAAATCTGACAATAGCAAATGTTTAGCAGGGAGATTAGACCTTAGGCTGGTCTGCTAGATCTACCTCAAGCCCTAAAGATAAATGAAAATTTAGGGGAAAGAAGACAGGGATCTAGCATTATGGTATGAACATAACTCTTGTATTCAGTGTTCTTTTTTCCATCCACCTCAACCTTTGGGACAGAATCCCAAGCCTTTCTATTGGGTGGCCCTAAGAGTTGCACAATATGGTGGAGCTGAAGGCTGATATGGTTTGAGAGTGGATGTCCAACTTGTAATAAGTGATGAATGTATGAGACGAAGTCCATGTGGCCACTACACAGATGTTATGAAAAGAATTACAGCTGAAAATCATCAGTAGAGGTAGCCATTACCCTGGTACAATGGCCCTTGTGTCTAAACACCAAGGGAATACATTTTGAGGAATAAACAAAGGCTATACAATAGGAAAGCCATCTGAACAAAGTAACTTTTGAAACTGGCTGATCACATTTTGTTGTTGGTGTTGAAAGGAGTCACAAGACAGATTGCAGCACAGTTGTCCCCAGCAGTAGAAAATATGAGCTGCCACTGTTGATCTGAGGGACTACTTGTGAAGTATCAAGATACTCCTGCTTAAATTGTCCATCTGGATGTTGAATTTCCCTGGGATGTGCATTACTTTCAGAAAATGTCGCATGGACATCACCCATTGTGACACCCTGTCAACACAGTGGGTAAGAGCAGGTTCCCTCCTACAGAGTTGTCAAACTGAATCATAATCACACCTTTGGAGAGGTAGTTTTTTTAATGGCTGCAATGTTAGGAGAACTGCCATAATCTCCAAAACATTTATGTGCAAATGAGCCTCTGCTTGTGACCAAGTACCCTGGAGAGTCATTCACTCATAGTGACCTCATCACAGGAAGCATCCTTGGTTAGTGTGCCTTTGAACAGATTAAGTACTTATGGACAATGTAGAGTAATCAGAAAGAAGGACACTCACCACTGGATGTGTTGGCTAGTCACATTAATGAGGCAGATCAGTAAGGTCATCAGATGAGAGTAAATGGACCACTGAGCTGACAAGATCCACTGCAGATTTCTCATTTAGTATCATGCTAGAGGAATAAGCCAAATGGTCATGGCCATATAATAAGGAGGCACTAAATAAAGAGAGTGTGTGACCTTGCGTACAAGATCTGATTGACTAGGGTCTGTAGACATTATAAACTTGATTGGAGTAGCTTTGCTATCTGTTTGGTATTGTCTTGATGTCATGCAAAAAACTTAAGGTGTTATACAGGTTACAACTTAGATTTCTCAAGGCTGACTGACCTTCCAAAGGAGAGGCCCAGTTAAAGTAAAGGGTTCTTCCTTGAAACAATGATGCTCTTAATGTCATCATGAGGAGCTAGTCATCCAGGTATGGGAACACCCCAAAATCTTACAGCCTGAGTCAGGCTGCTACCACTGCCATACATTTGGTTAATACCTGGGGGGCAGTGGTGAGACCGGATAGCAGTGCTCAAAACTGATAATATATTGCTCCCAGCCTGAAGTGCAAGAACCTTCTGGAGAGACTCTTTATCTTTATTTGATAGCAAGAAACCTTGAGGTCTATTGGGGACATTCAATCATCCTTCACCAGTACATGCAGAATGGATTGAGCAGTTACCATCTGGAACCTGCTCTGCTTGACATATAAATTTAGCTTGCTTAGGTCCAAAATGGGCCTGAGGTTCCCTGTTTTCTTTGGCACAAAAAGAACCTTGAATAGATGTGGGATCCTAACTGGTCTGTTGGGACCTCTTGGATTACTTGGGTTAACAGCAACTTTTGTATTTCCAATGTTGCTTCCCTCTGCTGGTGTGGTGAAACATTTGGGAGGTGTTTCTGTTTCAGATTTTGAATGGTCTGTAAACAAACTGAGTAACCTCTAGAAATAAATTTCAGCCTCCAGACTCTGATGTGATAGCATCCAAAGCTTACTAGTGGAAAGTCATGTTCCCCAAAGCTGCCTCCAGTGGGCATCAGCAGCAAAGCAACTTTTCAGGAGTGCTGAAAGGACCTCCTTAAGAAAACACTTTCTTTAAGCCCTGAAACTGTAGATCAGTCCTGCCTCTACCTTTGAGACAGAGACTATTAAAGCTGCCCTCTCACCTCATAGAGCACTATCATCTGGAAGGTCATGGGGAAACTTCTGTGATTTAAGTTAAAACATCTCACCCCTGATTCCTGGAGAAGGTCCTTTGAGGGGTGGTGAAATGTACCACTGTGGCAGACAATGTCTTACCATCCTGTTTACACTTTGTCAACATATCTTTTACTTTGGGACCAAAAGGAGTGGTCCCATCAAAGGGAGCATTTTAAGAATGATGCCTAGAAACACATCACACAATTACAAAGGTTCATTCAGAGTGACAACAAACAGCATTATATGTGCCTGCAATGTGGGCTGTACCATCTACCACATTGGAGATAAGGCACATGGAATCATTGGACAGCTGCATCTTAGTTATTACTAGACTTAGCTGAAAGTTGAACAGTCACTAACTTTAGGCTTCAAAAACCAAATCTCTCTGAAGTCTCATTAAATGTGCCAAATAATTTGGTTCATGGAAGGCAAATGTGGCTGAAGCATAGTTGTGGTTGCCAAAGCAGTCCAATGCTCATGACTCCCTGTTTAGAGGGTAGACCAAAGATTTCTCTTTCGAGATCTCCATTTCTGTGGCATTAGAAATGATAATTGCATTCACAGAGGGATCCTTCCTCCAAAATAGTCTGTTCTTGAGGGAACCAATACCTTGTCTGGTTTATGGGGATTGGCTGCACCACATCTGGTTCTCTTTCAGCTCTCCTGGAATGAGGTCTACAAGGATATAAGGAGATGGAACCACACATGAAGTGGGTGGGCCCACATCAAAGACTTCAAGAAGACTGACTTCTCTGGAGAAGGGGTTTCAGTTGTCCAACCTCACCATTGTCTCATTAATTCCAGTAAGCTCCCAAAACAGGCTTACTCATAGAGGGATTTAGGAGACCTTTCTCCTTCATCAAGTCCAAGTCCTGAGTGAGAGATTCCTCTGGAGAAACTAAGTGCTTCCTCTTGCACTGACCCTTTTTTATGTCTCTTGGGTGAGTTACAGATGATCAACTGGCAAGCCGCTGGGCTGGAGCTGGTTGAAGCTCAATGACACGGGCTATCCTGTGACCAGTTCTTGAGATATCCAAGGTCTAAGCATGATAGGATGATTGGGATGGTCTGACAGTAGAGCAGAGGAACCCATCTTTGAGTGAGACAGAATCCTTTCTAGACATTAATGCTAACATTGATGCTGGATTGCTAGCCAGAGGTGCCTTTGAATCCAAGAGTCCAAGGGAAACCCCCATACCAGCAGCAAACCTGGTTGGATCTGAAGTAAAAACCAGAGTCAGGCTATATAGGGCAGAGGCACTGAGAGGCAGAGACAGCTCTGAAAATCCTTTGGATTGAATCTGGTCCCCATCTGTACATCCTGATGCCATGGCTTTGGGTGGCACTCAGCACCAAGTATTTATTAAGGAAAGAGTAAGAGCAGATGATGGCCAGGCTGTCAGCAATGACCCATGGGTAGAATGGATACCTGTCAGATAAAAAGGGCACCACTGTTGGGGTGTAGCCCAGAGGGAAAAGAATGATCCCCAGATCCATTCAAGCCTTCATGAAGGTTTTCACAAGGTGATCTAAATCTGTTTTTTTGATACTTTTAATAGATCTAGCAGACCTGGAGGATAACAAGGAAGTAGATATGCTGAGTTTCAGTAATTGCAAGGGAACCTCCTGGATCTGAAAGGGAACATATCTCATGCTGTGGGGAGAAGCTGCAGAGAAAATTCAGGCTCTGGTGTTAGGGCCATGAATAGGGAGTGGATCTGTCCTGAAGCTGGAGTTGCTACTAAAAAGGGGCATAGAATTTCAGTAAGAATCAATGAGATGGATGCAAGTCTGATGCTGATAAGGAAGGAGGCTGGAGCCAAGGAGGCAATGGCTCTGACCTTTCGAGGAAGCTGGAGTCATCAAAGCCCTTAGGGCTTTTGGATCAAGTTTGTCCACTAAGTGCAACATGTAGTGTCTTTTTCTGTCTATCTCCTCTCATCACAGTTTTCTCTCTTGTCTCTCTCCTCTGTTTCTATTTCTTTTCCCTTCTTTTCCACTTACTTTAGAGGATATGAGGCTTTAGAAAGAGCAGCAGTAGATGAAATAGTCAGTAAAAACCCTTTCATGTATAATTTAGCCTAGTGATCAGTTAAGGCCCATGCCCAAAGGTTTCACAAGCCTGACAGTCAACATTTAAATTCTCAGTACCAAGGCAGTCTACACATTTTTCATGCGTATCCTGGGGGAGGGCAGCTTGTGCCAACACCCCACACATTTCCTAAGTCCTGAGGTGTTATCCATGGGAAGAGTTAAAACAACAATTAGTAATACAATCAGCAAACTAATCAAATAAATCTACAAAGCCTTTGGTAGCTCAGCTGGTAGAGTGGAGGGCTGCAGTAATTTCCAAAGGCATCCTTAGATGGATGGTTCATCTGTGGTTTCAATGAGTTTTACTTTTAACAGTGTCAGTGTCTCAATAGATTGAACACTTGTCTTTGGTACTGGAAGATCAGAAAGTTGTGGGTACCATTCCCATGCCAGGTATTTGAATTAATTTTCTTTTGGGGTTGGTATAAGACACAAAGTAAAGGGTTTGATTCTCACCTTTGAAAAGGAAATTGGCTAGGCTTAAAATGGCCCTCAAGGACAGTTAGCCTAACACTTAGCTATGAATCAATGATCATGAAAGACTTAAACAGAGAACACTGATGCCTAGCAAACACTACAATGGTATGCTAAATTGCTAAAGAAAACTTGAAGGAAGATTTTTTTTAATCTGAGGAGAAAGGACAGAAAAGGAATTCTACCAAAATGGTAGAGTAGAAATGATTACTCAGAAAGTGAAACACTAAGAAAGGTAAACCCATAATTATCTAGCTAACAAATAAAAGAAAAAGAGAAAAGCTGAAAGGAATCAACAACGGGAGAATCACAGACTTACCTCTACAGGGCTTTGTTGAGAGAGTCTCTCACTGGAAGCAGCAAATGAGATCTGGTGAATGCCAGACAGGGAGGGTATTATAGGAGAGGAGATGGAGCTTCAGACAGTGAGGATTCTAAGGCTGTTGGCTGATGTATCTAATCAGATCCTAATATCCAAAGGCTGAGGCAGATGAAGAAGACAACATTGTTTGAGAAGTTTTACTCTCACTATGCAAGCTACTAATGGCAACACAGACAGGGTATTTCTGGATATCTTAGCTCTACAAGTATACTAAAAGGACTAAGTCTGATCAAGGAAGGCCTGTGAAGTGGATCAAGGTCTTTACCATATGCCTAATGAGGAAAAATTTGCCATGTGTGCAGGGGGGGAGGGTTATAAAGTGATGTGAACCATATCTCACTGGCACACAGCAGAGCAAGGAAAGCATGCTGACAGATTAACCTACGAAAGATGCAAAGTAGTCATGTGAAATGTAATGAAAAATGGAGCAGGCAGCTTTAAGATACGTCTCTAATTTAATGTATGTGAAGTGCTTGATTCTCTGCAGATCTATAAGACCCCTCCCCCATAACCAAACTAGAAAATCACAAATGCATAGGGAAGTGGGCCGATTTTGTGGCATTGTGTAAATGCTATCCTCTTTTCATACTCAATCCCAACAGATTATAGTATTAATGACTAAAGGATGTGGAGTTATGGGAGCTTACCCTCTAAACTGCATGAGCAAACAATTTATACAAAATCCAGAAAGTAAACTGTATCACTATTATTATATTTTTCTTTGCATTTTTTACTGCTCAGCATTCTGCACAACTGTATTCTATAAATTTATTGTTAACTTTTCAGTTACTTGCTTGCTCTATTGTGTGTTGGTGAGACATACTTCTTCCACAAATGAGAGATCCCATGTTCTTACAGAAAGGGAGAGAAGGCAAAACTATAAATATACTATATCTAAATGAAATCTATACAATTCACAGTTATCTTACGCAGAACATGAAAAAACACAAACTGAAAATAGAATAAAAATGAATCATTGGCATGTGGATGTATGCCTTAAATGAGAGAGTTATAGAAACAAGGGCTGGGTTCCCACAAAAGTTGGTTGATTCATCAATGCTGGGTAATTCAGTGTGGAAATGGTCAGACTGAAAGCTACACACCAGCAGAAAAAGGTAAATTAATAGAAATCTGGCCACTTGCCTTTGTTGTAAAAGGCTGTGGGTTCTATTCCCATACGATGTATATTGATTGATGACACTGCAGTGCAGCATAAAGTGAGAGGAGAAGGTCTGACTCCTGAGTGTGTCATCCTTCTGATGAGATGGGAAACCCAGGTCCCATCTGCTCCAGTTGGTTGCAGTTCAGGTGGATGCAAAAGATCCCACAGCACCTATTGAAAGAGCAGGAGAAGTTCTCTGATGCCTTTGTCAAATTTCCCCTAGTACTATAAATAGCACCTTAAGTCTCCTACCAAAAAAGGCTACTAGCCTAATGGGACTAAACTAGTCAAAAAACAATAAAACATAAATCAACAAAAAAAATAACTAAAACATAAATCAACAAAAAAATAACTAAAACATAAATCAATAAAAATTAACTAAGTAAATAAATAAATAAAATTGTAATTCAGTGGCAGGATCTAAGAATACAATACATCATCCATAAGGGGATGATGGTAGAAGGGTCAGACTAGTTTAGCCCAAGCAATTCTTCAATGCCTTCAGTTTTTTTATATGTTGGAAATCATTAGTTCAGCTTATCATAAAATTTCCAGTTTTAAGTTTGTTTATTTTTAATTCTTCTAGTCACCTAATGGTCTGAGGAGAACATTTTATACATGATTTGAGCAAATAATGGAAGATATATAATTGCCCAGCAGTCAGTGGTCACAGCAGAAGAGTGTTAGGAAGTACAGCCAGCTTTAAACTTTGTTAAAAGACTTCAGCCTTTTTGGGGGGCCTGAATGAAGTGCTTAATGGTTTAAAGATGTTTGTACTTCCTGTTACTCATCACTAGTGACTGCTGTCTGTATAGCAATACCAAGTGTGTTACAGCTTTTAAAGCTGTAAAACACTTAATGTGCCAACAGTATTTTGTCTGACTTACGTGGAACATGGAAGCAGGGCCAGCTCCATTTACTGCAACAATTATGATAGATTCAACCCAGTTATAACTCAGATATGTGTTCTTAACATGGATGTCAAGATTTAATGTGAGATCAAATTTCTTGATATCTGATGAGTAGCTGTCATTTCATGTGGGACTTATGATTGGGTATAATTTCACGTGGGATTGCATTCTTCAGTATGCTGTCTCCTTTCCCTTGGATAGCTTGCAGGTACAACACATATTATTGCCTCCAATGTTGGGTCTTAATGGATGTGTGCTTTCATATACTGAGCCCCTGGATGGACTGCTATGCACTCCTGATCTGAAACAGTCCTTTAATCTGGGACAAGTTGAAGTCCATCTCCTAGCTGTTCACAAGGTTATCAAAGCAGTGGGAAGTTACTTTTTTTTTTTTATGGAAATGATAATCAGTGTCAACCAGTCATTCTATCAACACTTGGTGAGGTCATCCAGCTTCCCAAACTTCTGTCCGAGCTAAGCTCAATGGAACTGGTGTTACAGCTTCACTTTTCAAACTGTGGTGCTAAACTTAAGTGCTTTTCTAGACACTATAATAATGTCAGAAAACTGCTGGACCTCAAAGAAACCATCATGTAAGCATCGATGAAACTGACTACATTTTGTGCAATCATCCCTTCAAGACCACATTATGAGTTGGTGAATAGACAGCGTGCCCAAGTGTCACAGATTTGATCTTATCTATTTTTTTATTAAAATGTATTAACTGGGATTGCCCAAGTGGAAAAAGCCATTTTAGTAGAGTCCTGGGGAAATCAGCTCCATTACAAAGAGCTATAACAATAGACCATTAGCAAATACATATATAATATAAGAAAAAAAAAGCAGAGCATATTATCTATCCAGCCAAAGACACAAGACTATTATAAATGCATCTAAGACCATTCCAACCAGCTTTGGTCATTAGATGATTTTAGAAACATTTGATATATTCTGGTAAAAGAAACACAATACACAGTTCTCCATCTAGCTCTCTATATATGCATATTTGTTTATACACATACATATATAAGTAAACACACATAAGTATGCACCTGCACACACACACACACACACACACACACACACACACACACACACACACACACACACACACACACACACACTCACTCACACATATACACACATATGCATATACACACAACAGCCATGAAAAGCTGTGATATAGATTAACATAAAAAGATGCCTAATAAAAAGTTTCACTCGTGACATGCAAATTACTCAGAGGCACTAACATTCTTATGGGAAAATAATACAAATGCAGCTTACCTTTTGTGGTGGAGTCATCCATCGTTAAGGCAGCTTCACAAATAATTTATGTTATGTGTTTATGTTGTGCATGTTAGCTTATACTCGAGTTGCAGGAGCCGTATATGCATTTCTAGTGGCTTCCTTCGTAGGTGTTCACTCATTACTTATTGTGAAATGTAAAGGCATGAAGAACGTAATTTTTTTGTTTAATGAGATCAACAGGTAGTGGAGAAGACTGGAAATTATTTATGTGGCTTAATGATCTTGCTTTGTCTGAGTTTTAGTGATCTGAGAGTGACAGTACATTAGTAAGGTATGTGTGGAAGGGTGATGCCCACCACACAGAGATACAGAAGGGCTCACCCTACAAAAAAAGTTGCTATTTACTTTTTTCACATTTCAACACATTCCTAATACAAAGGAGTACATAAGTGTAGAGCATTTGTGCACTCAAGGTAAGAGAATTTATGCTGAAATGTTGCATTTATTGCATGCACATTTTGTCTAATGATAGTAGAAAGCATTTTAAAAGAACAGAAATGGCAAATGTCTAAACAGACAGATGTATACATAGGTAGGTAGGTAAGTAGATGAATAAATAGACAGATGGATAGATATATATATAAATAGATATATGGTGTGTGTGTGTGTGTGTGTGTGTGTGTGTGTGTGTGTGTGTGTGTGTAAAACTGCCATTAACAATTTATTCAATTGTCAGATGAGTTTCATGTGCTCTTCCTTAATTGTTTCATGTTCAACAACAGAATGCACACTAACATTAAGATTTAGAAACAGCATTCATATGCATATGTGTATATATATAATATATATATATACATATATATATATATATATATATATATATAAATAAATATTTTTATAAATATATATATATATATATATATATATATATATATATATAAAATATAGATATAGATAGATATATAGATATATAAAATTAAAATTATATGTCTTTTTTTAGACACATTGAATTATCACTTGTGACATAGGCAGATTTACATTCATATAAAAGTAATCAAACTGTATTAACAAGTTCATGTTTACAAACATTTAACTTCACATATATTGCTACATATCATATAGCCTAAGCAACATTACATAAATTATTCAGTTCCAGCCTCCCCCTTTTTTTAAGCAAGAAACATCTTTATTACCCATCACTTCAGCATAGGCAACCATACATTATATAAATGAAAACAAACCACACCGATACAATCCTAGTTGCAAGTATTTTACATCACAAACCAGTCTGACACATTCCAAGTTCCAAACATTATACATTACTTATAATCTAGCCAATCATTTTCAATCAAGCATAACAAAGCTCATTTAAGTCTTGCCTTCTTTTAAACCTCATTCCTCCCCTGTAAGTATTGTTCCTGCAATTCCCATTTTTTCCTATGTAGTTTGCTCCTACCCTTTTAAAATTATATGTCTTTAGATCACTGAAAAACACTGAATTGACAGTAAACACATTAAACCAATTCATCTAAGAAATTTGTATTTATCTGATTTAGATGATTTATCTTTGTGATCATCTAAAAGACGTCTGCCCCTACACCTCTGGAAATTTAATATACACTGCAAAAAAAGAGGATAAAGAAGATATATATATATCTATATATATATATATATATATATATATATATATATATATATATGTATATATATATATATATATATATATATATATATATATATATATGTGTGTGTGTGTGTATAGGTCCTAATTGTTACATCGAAAGTACAGTTGATTGAACTGTACTTTCGTGGACCCACTTTAGCGAAAGTGCATTTTATTGAAAATGCACTTTCACTAAAGAAAACCAAAAAAAAAAAAAACATGGAGTTTGCATGTAACGTTAGTTGTACATCAACATGTAGTGTTGATGTACAACTAAGCAACTCTTGTTGCGATCATGGTATAGTGGGTATAATGGAATATTTCCTTTTCCTCACTGTAGTGTACATATATATATATGGGTCTACTTGATATGATCGACATTTCACAATATCGAAATTCATATCGCCAAGACCATATGATCGACATTTGAAATGACCATACAAGTAGAACATAAAAAAAAAAAAAAAACTTACCTAAATGCTGCTTCACCCCTCTGCACCTCCTGTGGGGGACTCCACCCCCCACAACCCCTGGAACTTAAATATACCAACTCTGAGAACGCACTACAATGCTGAAGTGGAAATCCTTCCATTCTGCACTGTAGGGAGATGTCAGTTCCCCATGGTTGACATTTCAAATGTCGATCATATGGTCTCGGCCATATGAATGTCGACATTGTGAAATGTCGACCATTCGCAGGGGACCCATACATATATATATATATATATATATATATATATATATATATATATATATATATATATATATATATGGGTCCCTATCAGTTGATTGAGCTTTAGGAAACTTGAAATTCATATGGTCATGATCATATGATCGAGTTTTTGAAAACCTGAAGCTTTTGAATGGAAATTGCGGTGCAGATCGGGAAATTTACACTTTTCCTCACTGTATTGTGATCTCGGAGTTGGTATATATAATTTGCAGGGGGTCCCCCGACATGGAGGGTGAAGGGTGCTTGCCCCACTGCAAAAAGGAAAAAAGGTAGATTTTTGTGTTTTTTTTATGTTTGAGTTTTTGGAAACTCGATGTTATGATCTAGACCATATGAATTTTGAGTTTCTGAAAACTAGATCACTGACATAGACCTATATGTATAAATATACAAGTACATATCTTACAGCAAATTTCCAACCCATTACAAATTTGTCAAAAAGATCAGTGTAAGTGCTTCTAATGAGACATTTTACCTAACCTCTTTCAGACTTTACTACTTCAAAATTTTAGTCTATAGGCAATTCTTCATATGAAAATTCATAGCTCCAGATCTTACAATTTTTCTTTTTATCTTTTCCTCTCATCTACTGTAGTCTTTAACTATACAGAGGATTACCACCAGTATTTTTTCTTTTTTTATTCATTTTGTAACATTATATACAGTAAAAGGGACACATTGTTTGTCTTTATCTGTGTCTGTATGTTTGCGTGTATGGGAGTCCATAGTTAGACTTTGCTGACTCTGTTGTGGCAATTTAGCCATTATGTTCACTATTCCTATCTTTGTGGAGTCATCATCACTTGTATTCTGCCAAGCTGAGCCTGAAAATGGTGATCAATGCTCTGTCCTGTAAAAACACACACACGCGCGCACACACACACACACACACACACACACACACACACACACTTGCGCACACATACACCCGTGCATATATGCACATAGATATATAGGTGGAAAATTTTGCAAATCCTAATGTACACTTTTATGTGATTGTAAGTCTACATAGAGCTACCAACTATACAAATCCACTACACACAATATCACCTGCTCACACATTATATATAAAATGCAAATATATGTATATTATTACAAAAGGTTTTATATATGTGTGTGTGTGTGTGTGTGTATCTATACATATATATATATATATATATATATATATATATATATATGTATATATATATATATATATATATATATATTTATATGTATTTATATGTGTGTGTGTGTGGGGTCCCCTACATATGGTTGACATTTCGGAATGTCAAAGACCATATGTCCGAGACCATATGATCGACATTCGAAATGTCGACCATGTGGAATCAGCATCTTTGTACAGTGCAGAATGGAAAGATTTCCATCTTCCGCACTGTAGTGGTTGGTAGTGGAGCCCTCCTGTTAGCAGTGTGAAGGTAAATTGCTGTTGTTTTTTTTTAATTTGATGGTCGACATTTCGAATGTCGATCATATGGTTTCAGCCATATGGTCTTCGACATTCTGAAATGTCGGCCATGTATGGTAGACCCATAGATATATATATATATATATATATATATATATATATATATATATATTTATATATATATATATATATATATATATATATATATATATATGTCCTGGTCTGAAATTGTATAAGTAGTTTCTGTGTTTAAGCTGTGTTTCTGCATATATCACACTATACATTATTTCATGAAGAATTACAGTAGAGAGCAAACCTGAGATTTTCATAGCCTACACATTTGTCATATTTTCATGTGGAGTCTGCTTATGTAAGACTCAGTAGAATGTCAATTACACAGCCTTGTTCACTGACTATAGTAAAGGAAATGGTAATATACTCTGCAATCACTTACACTGGTACTTATTAAAAATGATGATTACATGCTTACAGTTTTTATAATACTGAAAAGAACAGAAACTCAGTCTGTCTTCCCTGCATTCCTGAAGAATGAAATTCATTCTAATTAATGGTACTAGTGCACACTTCCCAAGCTCTCAGAATTTTAGGATGAGTTTAGTTAATGCAAACGATGGCAATATGAATTACCACAATCCCCAGAGATTAACAAATGCATCCACTACTTACTCAGTCAATGAACAGCATATCATCCTTTATAAAACTGTCACTTTTAATAGTGTTAATGCAAGTACAATGAACCTTTAAGTAACATGGTTTAAGAAAGTAAGTTCTCAATAGCCAGTGTTGCCATATGGGTATGTATGCACATGTGCATCAGTGTGTTTTAGAGGCAAAAACCTTCAATTATCACAAGAATGGTGGCACTGTAGCCCTTCCTTTAGCCGTCCTGCCTTACTTTATACAGCCATGTGCAACTTGAGTTAAGCTGCAAGGCATAATACACACATAATGTGTCTTACTTCCATAGTTTATTATGGAAATACATTTTGTTGCAGTTGAGATGGATTCTTGGATTTGGGGACTCATCTATTTGGTTAGGAAGCTGTCCAAGTACTTTATGTTAGCCTCCATGCACACAGCTCCCTAAGTTTGTACCTTTCAGCTTTACCTGCAGGTTCAACCCCATTAACTCTACATACAAGATGGAAATTTGCTCCATGTCATTGTCAAACATGCAATGCTGCATCAATGTTTTGGAATACAGGCACTAAAGCAGTAGTCATTTAAGTTTACAAAAAGAGTAATATGGTCTAATTTCTAGCAGATGAGAATTGCAGCTTTCCATGGAAACAATTTGAATTCTTAGAGGTTGTTACTATAAAACAAGTAGCATTATCTCTAATATTCAACAGTCTGGTCAACTGTTACCTAGATTATGTTGATACAAGATGAAAATTCAGTGCTATAAGGCATGATGGGAAGGCACAGGAAATTGTTTTTTGTTGCTATAAACTACTTTTTTATTTTATTTATTTATTTAGTTTACATTTGTTAACCAGGAAATTCCGACTGGATACAGGTCAGTTTTCAGCAGAGGCTCGGGGAGAATAAGGTTGCCACCCATCCCGTTGTCACCAGGACACTCACGGGTTGAGCTGCCTCATCCCATTGCCTGCTGTAGAAAGTAGTAGGACTTGAAAAGTCCCGCTTTTCAATCACACTGAATTGCCATGGAAAAGCCACAATTACTTTCGGATTTTCCACGGCAATTCAGTTACGTCACCAACCTGGACCTGCAGGCAAAGCTGCTGCCTGTTAGATCTGGGTGCTGTAATTCGCGCAGCAATTGGCTGCAATTCATGAAAGGGGTGGGGATTGGGGCAGGAAGAGCCCTGCAAAGATTGCAGCTGTAGGAGCACTTTGTTTTAAGCGCTTCTACAGCCGCTAAAAAAAAAAAAAAAAACAAGATTTTTTTTTCTAACGAGCCAGTCAGTCAGCCATCCATCCATTCATACAGCCATCCCTCCATTCTTCCAACCAGCCAGCCAGCCATCCATCTATTCATTCAACCAGCCAGCCTTCCATTCATTCAACCAGTCAGCCATCCATTCATTCAACCAGCCAACCATTCATGCAGCCAACCAGTCAGCCACCCATCCATTCAGCCAGCCAGCCATTCTTCCAACAAGCCAGCCAGCCATCCATTCTTCCAGCCAGCCAGCCATCCATTCATTCAACCAACCAGCCATCCATTCACACAGCCGCCATCCATCCATCCATCCATCCATCCATCCATCCATCCATCCATCCATCCATCCATCTATCCATTCATCCAGCCATCTATCCATTCATCCAGCCAGCCATCCATCCAGTCATTCATCCATCCAGCTGCTACTCCCACCAACCAGCTAGCCACTCCAGCAACCGGCCAGCCAGTCAGCTAGCCACTCCAGCAGCCAGCCAGCTAGCCACTCCAGCAGCCAGCCAGGTAGCCACTTCACCAGCCAGCCAACCAGCCACTCCAGCAGCCAACTAGCCAGCTAGCTAGCCACTCCAGCAGCCATCCGTCATACCCATAACAGCATCTCTTTCATCGCTCCTGTGGTGATGTCATGGTAGAGGGTGTGGCCAGTGTCATATTAGCCACACCCCCATGTCCCACTTTGGCCCGCTGAATAGGTGGCAACCCTAGGGGAGAAAAGCTCCAATTACATTAATTTTTAACATTAAAAGCCATTGCTTGTGACATTCATTACAGGCAGGCTAACATTGTGAAACTAAGTGACACATATTGTATACATTCTAAGTAATTATGAGAGCAACAGGTAAGACAGTGGAGACACATTCATAATTATGAGGATTAATACATTCCTCAAAAGAAATCAGTACTTTTAACATGTTGGTTGCACTGCTCATGGGTTTCATAAATTCAGTTTTGAAATACAATTCGAGAGCTACTAAATCTAGGCATTTACTTTTCTGAAGCTTAACTTTTCAAAGGCTGGGAGAACTCTGATTTACGTCTGACAAATGTTCAGATTCCCTATGGAAAAATGCTGGCATTTATTATATCTAGACCTCAGCAAGTTATTTATGAACTTTATAAAGTCTTTATGACCATTTTCTCTAATACTAGATATTATGTTGTAGAAAAAAATGTTTTCAAAATAATTTATAATAAGTGGATTGTTTTTTTTTTTTTGGAAGAAGATACCACAAATCTAATAAATCCTTCATTCCCCTTGTAAAGAAAACTAATGTTTAGGTATTTAAAGGACAGAAATGCAGAATATAGATGCTAAACCTTTTGTTCTTAACTCCTTTTAGTATTTCTGATTGTTGCTGTCAGTCATAAGTAGATGCCATATTTAAATAGAGTAATATAACTGCCTGGATACAATTGTGACTGACATTAATGCACAGAGGTAATATACTTATATGCACCAATAGCATTTCCTTTGTGCTGTACTTTGTATTTGAGACAGTGTAACATGATTAAGGGTATTTCAAGTTTTAGTTAACACTGGAAATGCATTTAGATGTCTTAAGAAGGAATGAATTCAGATAGCTATTTTCAAGTCAAAATAAGCTATTTATAGCCTGTTTGGGAAATGTTTGTGTGTTTCCTATCAGCATACCACAGTGAATGATGAAATACAAAGTAAACACAAATATAGAAAAAGTGCATTTTATATGGTTATGCTTAGTTTTCTTACAAATATATTACATTTTAAATGCACACGTGTGTTTACAAGTTTTATAGCCTGAAGTCACCTTGCATTTTATTTGATAACCCTAGAAGTGTTCTGAAAAAAAAAATGAAACTTTGAATAATAAGAAGGCAAAAAGCAGTCTCCATATGAGAAGTGCGATAGGTCTAATGTTGCTAAAACTATCTTTGGTTCTGACAGCAAATGAATTGGAAAGAAAAGTGAGACTGGCAGCATGAGATGAGTCTGACACCTTGGAAGAACAAGAGTGACAGTCCGATCAGCCTTTCAGTCAGTATGGAATAAAGAAGCTAGAGCTACAGCATTTCACGTTTTCTCAGACGCTTGATCTTTATCATGTCTGCGCTATTACTTTTTCCCATCTGAATTAGAAAGGTTAGGAATACTCTGCCATCTTGAATTAGTCATTTAATGAAAAACAGCTCAGAAAGTCTGAATTTAATTTCTTCTTAAAAAATCAGAGGAAGATGCTTTAACATCTTGTGACATCAGGAAAATGTAACCTTTATTTCAGGTTCTACGTACTGGCTGAAATGTATATTCCAAGGTATTTAAAG
>NC_056731.1:154599228-154649228 GCF_019279795.1 Protopterus annectens
CAAAGTCACACAGTTATGCATGCATAGCTGCTGACAATCAAACATTTTTATTTACTGCTGTGGGATATAATTTCCAGTTCTCTCAACTGGCACTTTCCGCATACCTGCTTACCAGTGACGACATATTTGGTATTGTATTGATGTTTCCAAAATATTTTACATTCTTTCTGATACTCTAGTGTAGACAGCATGCGTCTTTGAACTTTACCTTTACTATAATGTGAATAACATCGGCCTTTATCTATACATCATTCATTTTTCTCTTCCTAAACTTTTACAGCTGTCTTACATCAAGGTCAGGCTTTTATTGAAATTTGACATCACTGAATAGGATGTTATTCATTCAAGAGTCCTTGGTTTGCTGACCGCATGACTTATCAGTGAGCAGCTGTTATAGCTCTACCACACAGAAGACTCCTGCCACCTTTTTCTGGTTACTGTTGATAATATTCACGACCTTTTATCTAATGCAACAGGCTCATTCTACTCTTCCTTTGATACATATGGCCTACTTTTTGTTCTCTAGGATTGGTACTTGTACTGTTAAAATACATGCAGAAGGATTTCTAGTCCTTAGCACAAGTAGTTATATGACTCTAGGGACTACCACTAATTAATTACCTCTGGTTACTGCCATCCATTATATTTCATAGGGGCATTGTATGCTGTCATGGGCCTAATTAGTGCAGAATATAATATGTTAAACTAAATCCCAATAAAGTGACATCCAGAGTTAAGAGTCACGAAAAATCCAAAAAAAAAAAAAAAAACAATTAAATTACACCCATGGTTGAAGTGTGGGTCAGTTCCTCACATTCCACATTCAGTAGACTCCACCACTTACTTCGTATAACCTACATCTTACACAGCATCAGCGTAGGCTATACATGTTTGAAGGAATGAGACCTCACTGAAAGCATTCTTGATAACAAAACATTCTGTTTCCTGACGCAATTTATGTCATGGTTAATGAGGTAGTCCCTTTGCCCTTTATGAATACTTTATGCCTGCCCCTTAACTCTACTAACTACCTACTGGTCTAATTCCATTATTTTAACAGAACTATTGATACTGGCAGAATTTAGGTTTCAATGCAGTCGCATTTTTTCTAGTGTTAGCGCCAAAGTTTTTTTTTGTTTGTTTGTTTTTGAGCACCTCACTGGCCCTCTTCAGCAAAAATCTTGATGAGTGGATGAGAAATAGAAAATTGAACTAATAGGCAAACCAACAACAAAAAAACAAGAAAAGTAAATCCCAAGCTAAGCAGGACTGTAGATCCAAAACGTTTTAATGGCAAAACTCCAGAACCACACAGAAGATACAAAGTTCACAATAAAATACAAATTGGTTAAGTGCTTTCACCTAGAACAATGCCAGGCTTCTTCAGAATAATAAGTCATCCTAATAACTTCCTAACCAATTAACAAGACCAGTACATATTAACCCTTTGAGAGCCCAATGCCTTCCCGTCATTAAAATACATGTGGTAAACACAATGTAGAATAAAAACAATAACTCTTATTAAAATGCATCAATAGTCTAAAACAGTGACTTCAATAAATAAATAAATATGAAAACATATTGAATGTTGAAATATAAAAATAAGCATATACTTCTATACATGTACACTAATTATTGTATAGGGAAAATATAGTGTTAGAACCTAAACAAGGAAGTTAGATAAAATCTTATACCCCTATTGGGAAGTACAATAAATGAAGTTGGCAGCCTATAATTTGGATGCCCTAAGTTTAAGCATGCTGTTAGTACTCATATAATCATTAAGTCCGGGGGTCCTACCTGCGTCCAGCTTGAGCTGCCAATATAACTCACTATATTCAAGTCTGGACTCCCAACAACCACCTCGGGAATCAATAAAAAGCAGTTGATTCCCCGGGACTTAATGATTATATTAGTATTAACAGTGTGCTTAAACGTAGGGCAGCGAAATTATAGGCTGTCACCTTCATTTATTGTACTTCCCAATAGGGGTATAAGATTTTATCTAACTTGCCTGTTTATGTTCCTACACTATATTTTCCCTATACAATAATTAGTGTACATGTATAGAAGTATATACTCATTTTTATATTTCAACATTCAATATATTTTCATATTTATTTATTTATTGAGGTCACTGTTTTAGACTATTGATGCATTTTAATAGGAGTTATTGTTTTTATTCTACATTGTGTTTACCACATGTATTTTAATGATGGGAAGGCATTGGGGTCTCATAGGGTTAATATGTATTGGTCTTGTTAATTGGTGTTATTATTTAAGGAAGTTATTAGGATGACTCATTGTTCTGAAGAAGCCTGGCATTGTTCTAGGTGAAAGCGCTTAACCAAATAGAAAATTCACACTAGGGATGACTCCAGTGGCTCTACTCAACAGATGCACTGGGAACTAAGGTCGGGTGGCACGATGCCAGGGTAATCCTATGGGCTAGGCTTGTAAAGGCTCCAGGGCCATTAGCCTAGTACACACTTATATTGTTCTGTGGTTTGTACTTTGCCCCAGTTCATACATGGATTGACCAGGCTACTGAGACATCATATATTCTTGAATGGATACTTACATTGTCCTCACATTACTCATAGTTAGCTGAAAACTTGTCAGGATCCTTATCTAACACACTTCAGCAACTTTTGACATTTGGGCTTTTGCATATCAAGTTAGCTAAAAATGTCAATCAAACATTTTTATTTGCTGCTGTGGGATCTAGTTCCAGTTCTCTCAAGTGGCACTTTCTGAATACCCTCTTACCAGTGATGCCACGTTTGGTAATGTAATGATCTTTTCAAAATATTTTACATTCTTACTGGTACCAAATTCTTATAAAGGTTGTCATTCTTCATTGGATAGGAAGTGATTTAAAGTTAATCACAGAAGAAAGAGTCAAAGGACAGAAGGGCTATACATTTTTGGTTCCCAAGCCAGCCAAATCACTAAAAGATCCTTAAAAAGATGTATTGCTATTAAAAGGAAATAATTAAGTACATTAGTAAACTACAAAACAGTGCAAATACTGAAGTCTTCTGTAAAATAATTCACTTAATCCTTAGCTGAGTTGCTTGAATAACATAAATGCTTTTTTGTAAAGCATCCCAAACAAGCATGGCACAAACCTTTCTATATTATGGCACCTGAACCCAAGTCTGGTACAATAACTAAAAACATAAGAATGACAAAGCAATGAAGTAAGAAGACAGTAAAAATGTCAAAAATTCATGTCTGTCATGTAACAAACGAAATAATCAATTCAAAATTAATAGTGCAATACAGTAATTTAAGCTGTTGAAATCAGTGTCAGATGTTGATAGCTGGATTAAAATATACATCTGATGTTGTAAATCTTTGTTTATTCATTACCATTAGGACTTCGGTTCTGTCCTCAGAGCCGATACAGCTGTTTCCAAGCTCGCACCAGCCAAAAACTCTCAGCTAAGACCTGCCCATAATGCCCCTCTCCTAGTTACTCCACATCTCGTTTGCCATGTTCCTCGTCAGATGTGCTAGCCATCTCTCTCAAAGCTAAGTGGAAAATTGTCATTTTTAATATAGTTTCTCCTCTAAATTTCTTATTTTTTAGTCAATTTAACTTTTTCTCACTGTCGCCTATAACCTACTTCTATTCCCTACCCTTTACCTTGGTAATTTAATTTCTACCATTGTTGGTACTGTCCCTCTCTCCTGCCTTTGGCTGGCCCTTCCTTACCACTTGTGGTATTTTTTAAATACCATCATTGGTATTCTCTCACTTTTTTCTTTCTCTTCTTTTGTTTTTTATATTAGGATAGTCTTGTTGCCTTACTATGTCAGACAAAGCTAGGTTGGGGTTTAAACAGTGTGACAAGTGTGTGTGTAAGATACCCAACTTGGATGGACACGCTCATTGTGTCTATTGTTTGGGCATGTACCATATTAAAGCTGATGGGGACATTTGTGCTAGTTTTAGTAATTGTACACTAGCATAACGTAAAAATAAGCTTATTTTAAAAGGTTTGATTAAGACACCTTTTTTGGAGGCTCTATCTGGATCTAAGGTCTCACCCCCTCCAAAGACCAAAAAACATAAGGAAAAATGGAGTCAGTCGGTGCCTGCATCTCTGTCAGTTACATAACCGAGTTGGCTCCATGCTTCTCCTGCTCCCTTGGTGCAGACCTCTTCAGCACCAGGCTCTGTATCTTTTCCCTTGGTGCCATCTATGATATTCACCCCTATTTCAGTTCCAGCCTCAGCACCACTGACTTCGATGCCATCCTTGGATCCAACATTGGCTCCTATGACTGTACTAGCTTCGGCACCATCCCCGGCCATGATGCCGATAGTTTCTTCAGCTCCATCAGCTCCTAAAGTCGAATATCTGCCAAGGACAAGATACTCTCCAACAGAGGTTTAGCTCCTTTCTAGAAATACCTGATTCTCCTTCAGCAGCCTCCTTTAGATCCACCAGGAGTTTTTCTGAATTAGACCTAGTGCAGGTTGTAGACCAGCTTCTGGCAGCTAGGGGATTGACCATTCCAGCTAGACATTCCGTCCCTCTTGGCTCAGAATCTTTTATTATATCTTCCACTGTTTATCCTCCTCTAGCCTCTACCCAGGTCCCAGAGATCTTGGTACCAATGTCCACCCCAGTGCCTGCTGTCTCATCTCCGACAGCAGTTTTTCCACTGTTGGCATCGACCACCCTTACTGCATCAGCTCTGGTAGAGCTGATGCTCTCTTGGATCAGTGCTTGGACCATCCATACCTTGGTATCTAGCCTGGTGCCTATTTTCTCGCTGGCATCGTCTATGTCCATGGCTCTGATGGCTTCTAGTCCTCTTGGAGCTCCTCACCTGGAGGTGGGCTCCTCAAGGCAGAGTGTGACCCCGGTTCTGAGGTTGCCCTTCTCAGTTCCAGGCTCACATCCCTCCTCAGGCGGGCCTGCTTTTCAGGTGATGGAGAGGGTCCTTGCCTCTGCAGGCTTGCAGTCAGCACCAATGACATCAGCATCAGAACCCCCCCAGCATGCAGCTGTCCCAACCCCCTGTTTTGGGATCCCAGGCATGGGAGTTGCAAGATTCCCCCTTTGAAGGGAACCCTTTCTCCGGAGCCCTCCTCAGAAGATCCCACTGGGGAGCCACCCCGGAAGAAAAGGTGCAAGAGGAAGCACCTTGATTCCCTGGAGGAATGTGTCACTGAAGACATTGATTGTAATGAGGGGGAAGGGTCCCCACAGTCTCACCCAGATGATGTCTCATTCGGAGACATTCTCAAAATCCTCAAGCAGCGGGGAGACTGGAAGTCCTCTAACCCTTCTTCTGAGGAATCAGTGTTCTTGCAGGCCTTCCATGCCCAGCCATCTACTTCCTGGGTGACCCCACCAGCAGATTACCTTATTAAGCTCATTGTACAGCATGCCTGGAAGGCCCCAGACAAAGTAGAACCTGTCCCCCGGGGGCCAGACAAAATTTTATCTACACCTGAAGACCAGCCCCACTGGTCCAAGCAGTTGACAGTTGATTCCATGGTTGTGGAGGGAACTGGCAGAAGATAGTTCCACTGTCCATCCTCTGAACAGGGAGTCTCAGACCATGGACCGATTAGGGAAGTGGACCTATGCTTCAGTGACCTTCGCCATTCGGTCGCTGAACTATCTGGCACACTTCTTTCATCTCCAAAGAGACCTAATTTCTGAAAAGTCTTCCTCTTTGGTGGGGGTACTGTCTGATGAGGTGTGTGACATGGTCAACTCGCAGGTAGCTACCCTTGAATCCATCTTGGACTCCTCGATGCATTTGATTTCTCACACCACTGAGGGGGCAGCTCGAGCTGCCGCATCAGGCATTGTCATGAGACGTAATGCTTGGATGCAGTTGTGTGACTTCACAAACCCCTTTAAATCTTCCTTCATCAATGCACCTGTCAACGAATCTGCACTTTTTTGATCCAAAGTACGAGACACACTTGCACGAAGTAAGAAAGGCAGAAAGACCTTGTCTGCTGTGGGCACACGCTTTTCCAACCTCCAGAGGTCCCACTCCAGGAACCAGAAGGGAGGAAAAATGTGGTTCAAGAAATCCCAAGGATCTTTTCGTGACACTTGTGGTGAGCAATCACCCCAGAGCAGAGGGGCAAACTCATCTGGAAGAAGCCCCTTTCAGGGTAGAGGGGGTCTGCGTAACCAGGGCGCTAGAGATTCTTTCTCCGGCAGACCCTACCAGTGCTCTTGAGCAGCGGCCTGATTGCTTTCCTCTGGAAGCAGTCTGGGGTCATTTTTCTCTGCACCTACCAGCCTAGCAACTTATTACTACTGATGTTTGGGTGCAGAGAATAATATCCAGAGGCTACCAAATACCATTCAATTTAACTCCCAGACCTGTCAAACGAATACCCTATGTACCACCCAATCAGAGGGAATTAGCAGCCTCAGAAATAGAAAAGCTGCTAAGAAAAAGAGTCATCCAACCAGTCCCACCAGACCAGACAGGATCCGGGTTTTACTAGAGGTTATTTTTAGTGCTAAAAAAGACAGGGGACTGGAGACCAATCATGGATCTCAGCCTATTGAACAAATTTATCAAACCTCAAAAATTCCGGATGGTCATGGTACAGTCCATTCTCCCCTTCCTAGGGAGAAACAACTGGATGTGCTCTATAGACCTCCAGGACATGAACTAACACATAAAGATGGATCACCACTCCCAGAGGTTTTGTTGCTTCTGTCTGGGAGCCAATCACTACCAGTTCAGGGCATTGCCATTTGGTCTTTCAACAGCCCCCCAAGTGTTCACCAAATGTATGGCAGTTGTGGTAGCTCATCTTTGACTACAAGGATTCCAGGTGTTTCCATATCTAGATAATTGGCTCCTTGCCGCTCTGACCAGGAATCTCCTAGTCTCAGCCTCTCTTACACTCAAGGTTTCACTCTCCGCTTGGGGATTACAATCAACAAGGACAAATCTCAAATGTCCCCAACAAAGACACTGGAATTTATTGGGGCAGTCTTTGACACAACATCATGTCAAGCTTCTCCCCCCCACAGGCTTTTGAAAATAAGACACCAAGTCCAAGACCTTCTTCCTCAGACCTATGTACCAGCACGCCTTGTACTGCAACTCTTAGGCTCCATGGTGGCTGCCATTATGTTAGTACCACTGGCGAGGCTGCACAAGAAAATCCAGCAGTGGCTCCTTTCTGCACAATGGTCATTTTTAACTCACTCACTCAACCACATGATATGTCTTACAAACCATTGCAAGGAAGAAATGCTATGGTGCTTGAAGCCACAAACGAATCTTTGGTGTTGACCATTCTGTCTTCCCCAGCCCATGGGCATGGTGACCACGGACGATTCCTTGTTAGGGTGGGGGGGCATTTCTAGGGAAAGATGGTCCAAGGCACCTGGTCTCCCATGGAGGCCAATTTGCACATAAATGTCCTGAAACTGAGGGCAGTTCTCTTAGTGTTGGAAATGCTCCATGCATCCCTACCTTCTGTGACCATTGCAATTCAGTCAGACAACATCAGTCATCTGGTATATCAACAAGCAAGGTGGAACCAGGTCTTACCCCCTGTGTTGGGAAGCCATGAGGATTTCGCACTGGGCAATAGCTTCCAACAGCTTTTGTATAGCAACACACATTTCGGGGAGTTCTAACCTTATTGTGGACAATCTGGGCAGGAACATCCTGATACCTCACGAGTGGTCCCTCAACCCTGTAACAGCGGATCAAATCTTCCAACACTGGGGCAAACCTTTCTGCGATTTGTTTGCTTCCCCACTAAACAACAAATGCAGAAACTACTTTGCCCTGATCCCCCCCTCAGGGGAAACCCCCGAGGAATGCTCTAATGCACGATTGGCCCCCGGGTCTTCTGTATGCCTTTCCCCTGTTTCCCCCTCCTTCCAAAATTTCTCCAGAAAGCTTAGAGGTTGAGAAGCAAAGTGATCCTCATTGCCCCCTATTGGCCCCCTCAAGTCTGGTTCCTGTTTCTATGGCCTCATCTGATTCACAGTCCGTGGATCTTGGATCATTCCCAAGACCTGTTATCTCATCCTCAGGGACTGATTCATCCAAATCTCCACAGTAAAATAAAATGACACCAGAAAGGAAACAGTAAAATCCAACAACTGGACCATGAATATCAAGTTAAGCGCTTTCACTCACTTTATTAAAAATGAGCTTCTTCAGAACAAAGTACCTTACACACTCAATTAATTCCTTTATAAACAGTAGTCAATTAAGTCACATTTATTTTTGGCAAATCTCCACAGTCTCAAGCTCATGGCTTGATTCCTCCACTTTCAATGATTGCCAGGCTGCCTGACATCTCATCTCCTGTTCGTGAAATTCTTCTGGCTTCACACAAACCTTCCACCAGGAACGTTTATTCTAGTAAATGGACTAGGTTTTCTACTTGGGCCAAAGATCAGAACATAGATCTCTTCTCTATGTCTATTCAAAAGATCCTTCAGTACCTGATGACTCTTTTACATGCAGGAGCCTCAGCATCGACCATCACTGTACATTTAGCAGCTATCGCCAATTTTCATAATGGATTTGATAATTCTTCAATTATGTCACACCGCCTATGCAAAACATTTTTGAAAGGAGTATAACATGTTAAACCTCCGGTCAAGCCTCCCTTAGAACACTGGGACTTGACTTTGGTGCTTCAGTCTCTCACAGGTCCTCCTTTTGAGCCCTTTGATTCATGTGCTTTAAAGTTTTTGTTATGGAAAATCTTACTTCTAGTAGCACTTACCTCCGTGAGAAGAGTATCTGAGTTGCAGACCTTGAGTGACAAGAGACCTTACTTAATCTTCGATACAGAGAGGGTTTCCCCTTTGTACTGACCCCTCTTTCTTGTTCACGGTCATTTCTGGATTTTCCATTAACCAATTAATTGACCTGCCGTTTTTCTTCCCTCAGCATTCTAATAGAGGGGAGTACCTTTTGCACAACCTTGATGTGCATTGGCAGCTTCATTATTTGGAAAGGACTACATTTTTCAGGAAGACAGATCAATTGTTTGTGGCCTTTGCAGGACCCAGATTGGGTAAACCTGTTTCCAAAGTGACTTTATCCTCCTGGCTTAGAAATGTCATTTCCTTTATCTACCAACAGAATAAGCTATCCTTATCTTCCAGAATAAAAGCTCATTGTACCAGATCTATAGCTACTTCTGTAGCATTTCATTCCAGAGCCTCTATGGATGATATTTGCACAGCTGCCACTTGGTCAAGACCTCATACCTTTATATCTCATTACAAATTGGATTTGGCCTCCAGGGGATGAGCATCTTTTGGTTCTATGGTGCTCAGGAATATCCTTCCTTAGGGCCACCCAGGACTCAAGTAGTTGGGGACTCGGTCCTAATGGTAATGAATAAACAAAGATTTACATCAGATAAAGATGTTATGTCTTACCATAACGTTCCATCTGTGTTGTTGATCTTTGTTCAGTCATTACATCTCACCCTCCTTCCTCCTGCCTGGACTCCTGGTGGACTTTAGGAACTCCTGGTTAGGGTATTTGCTCAGACAGAGTCTTTTACTATTTTTCTATTACTACCTCTATTATATAGGGGTGGGCAAACTTGATCTGGAGTAACTAGGAGAGGGGCATTATGGGTAGGTCTTAGCTGAGAGTTTTTGGCTGGCACGAGTTTGGAAACGGCCATATCAGTTCCAAGGATGGAACCAAAGTCCTAATGGTAATGAATGAACAAATATCTACAACACAGATGGAACGTTATGGTAAGACATAACTTCTTTTTCCTGAAATCATGGAATTTCAGAGACCACCAGAAAATAAAGCTCAGTATTACCATCAGTCATCACAGCAGGTAATGAAGTCTAGGCTGGATAATTCAGTGAGTTATGTGGTAAAGACTCAAAACTGATCGTAGAACCACTAGCACCCCCTTCCTTGGCACTCCAGGGTAGCTGAGCAAGTAGAAGTGTGAACCAACACCTCTTTAGTTAAATAATACTTTGCTCATGTTGGGCTTTATATATGAAAACTGAGATTTCAAATACCAAACAGGCCACCAGTAGCAGCATTCAGAGCAGCTCTAAACAATGCTTATATTAAAAATAAATTTTACCTTTAAATAGAGAATTTTGCCTAAACAAGGAATTCTACTCCCTATAAGCCCTTCTCAATATGGAGGGCATTGTTATTTGGGTAGTGATGGAGACATGGTTTAAAATAGTAGAGAATACTTTGGCTGTGCAGGGCTCAATGCCTTCCATATGCTTAGACTGTGCAGGAGAGAAAAAAAAGCTGGAGGTGTCTCAATCTGCATCCAGAAAAAAACTGCAAGAAAAACCCAGCCAAGCTAGAGTTTTCACTGTGTGATACTCTAAGCCTCCTGTAATGGAGGCCCATGGGTTATATATAAATGGCTCCTTAAGGGCATTCACTGTCTCAGCTACATAGATACTGAGTGTCCATGCTGTTTTCACTTTTTAAGTCTTTGTGGTTACATTCTGGCCAATAAAGCCAAATCTCACTAGCTGTGGACATGCGTGTTTCAGCCTTTTTATTGACCTACAAGACTTAAAAAGTGAAAAAAGTCATAGGTTATGGGGTGTTCTGAAAATGTATTTAGTTTTTGTTTGATGGCTTTCATTAAAAAATTGAAAATGTGAAGAAGGTTTAAATGGAGATGGCAAGAAACAATTGTATAAAAGATCAGTCTGTCAAAAAAGAACGAGTGCATGCAACATAAAAATTTGAAATACACATACAAAGGAGTTTTCATATGTAATAAGTGGGAACAATAACTTCTTGCAATAATGGCTATGCTATCCTTATTAATTTGGAATGTAATGACCTTATAGGTATAGACAAAAAGCAAAGAATACTGAATTATATTAAGAAATGCAGAGTACAAGCAGCATTGCTTCAGGAGTCACAATTGATAGAGAAATTAACATTTAAATTTGATGAAGAAAGGATTTCAGTATGGATATTCAACAGAATATCAGGAATAAAGGAAAAAAGGGGTAATTATAATAATTGCTAAAACAGCTCCAGTAGAGATAGAAAAGGAAAAAAAATAATGGTAGATTTGTGGTAGTAAGGAGCTACTGGCAAGGAAGGAGGATTAAGCAGGCATTCATTTATATTCCACCAAAAACTGCTATTACCAAGCTTAAGGAAATCTTGGGAGAAATGATCAGCTTTCAGCAGGGAATATTACTTATAGTTGGGGAACGGAACTTGATTTGCAACCATGAAGAAGTATCCGGGGCACCTAGAAGGGAAATATAAAAAATAGGGTAGATTTCTCTAGACATTTATGTAAATATTTGGTGTGGAAGACATGAATTCAGTAGTAGCATCTTTGAGAGAATTTCCATATTATTCCCCAAATCCGCGGTGGTGCAGCGGTAGCATTGTTGCCTCACAGCAAGAGGTTCTCCCATTCGATTCTCAGCTAGTGTGTGGGGAGTGCCTTCTGTGTGGAGTCTGCATGTCCTCCCCGTGGGTCGAATGGCATTCCGAAAGACATGCATGAATGGGCGTGCCTTTGTTGAAGGTTGGGCATCGAGCTGGCATCACGGCACCCTGAATATCTACTTCCAGTCATTAGCGGACCAGAGTAAAGCTGTGGCGACCCCTAACTGGGAAAAGCCGAAAGACAACAACAACAACAACATATTATTCCCCAAGGTACAATAACTGGGCTAGACTACAAAGAAGTTATAATTCATAAGAACATGTGCATTTAATTGAAATCTTCCCTACACATCCAAAAAACATTTTAGATCATGCACTAATAAAAATTAAGATAAAATGCAAGGTAATGAAATTAAAATGAGACTTTGTATTTTTCCCACCTACCTGTTAAAAAGAGAGGATTTTAAGTAATGAGTAGTGGAAACTATTCAAGAGTTATTACAGAAAATAGAAATTTCTTCGGAAATTATAGCTAGTGAGCAGGCAAAATGAAAATGGAGTTCAAAATAGGTTAGAAATAAATAAAAGATAAAGAGATATTAACCAACCCTATTTACGGATATGTACCCCTGCTCACTAACATTTGGAACAACTATTAAAACACCCCTATATTTATACCAGCTATAGCAAATTACTGCAGAAAATTGTATTATATACAGATAATCCCTAAAAAAAGTTTATTATAACCTACTGAATCTACAAACCTAACATAATTTAAGTGGAAAGCTTAAATATAAGATATACTTACCTAGCTGAGCTAAAACAGACTGGTATAACCTAAGGATTGCAATAGCCCCACTTTGTTTACCCTCGCTACGCTCGGGCTCTCTCCACTCCCCTCCCGCCCCCTCTACCTCTAGATTTATTGCCACTTAGACACTCCCACACTTGCTAGCTCCTATCACCTTCCTGCTAAGTTAATTATCCCTCACCTCACCCCTCTTCCTCCTTTGTAGTGGCATTCATCAGCTCCTAGCTGCTTCCTTCTCTCTTCCATTATAGTAACCCATTTCACACTATCGTCTGATAGTGCATTTCCATGTACATAGTTCCTCATCTCTCTAGATATGTTGTACTCCTTTCTACTACCTATCCTATTAGCCCCATACCTCCTAACCTTATATGAAACCCAACTTCTCTTAGGACATCAAGTCCCAAAGGCCCACACTAACACCCCAGAAGCCAAACATCCCACCTTTAATCATATCCATAGTACCAGGACATATCTAACATCATGCTCACACTCCCTATACACTAACAGAATCAAACATTACTATAAACTTGTAGATAAATTCCTGAAACTTATCTCCAAGCTTAGACCTAGCCTATTACTTGTTGGAGATATACACCCTAACCCTAGCCCTGCCAACTCAGACATATACTCCCCCTCTACACATAACCTAAGCCTCAAGCCTACAATTTCCAGGTCACCAAACTCTCTCCTAATCTGTCATCTTAATATCAGAAGCATCAGTAACAAGGTGCATGAACTTCATGCACTCCTTGCTGATCTGTCTCCTGAGATTCTCTGTCTATCTGAGACATGGTTAAAACCTACCATTACCGATAATGAAGTACTACTACCTGCGTATAACATACACAGGTTGGACCATGCTTCCAGAAAAGGGGGTGGGGTAGCCATACTCTACAAATCTGAGTTGATTGTAACCACAGATGTCATACAACCACCTCAGATTAACAACTTAGAGATTCTAGCCACCAAACTGCAACTCAACAAAAGTAAATGCATTTATATCATCCCCCAGGAAATTATATAGCTACACTTGAAGATACCTTACACTGGATATCTAGTCACTACCTTCAAGAAACCTTACTTCTTGGAGACTTTAATATAGATTGGGCCACCTGTTCTTCAGAATTCACTACCACCTATATTAACCTGCACACATTTACACAAGTTAGCAACACCCCTACTAGGATAGGCAAACCCAACCATAAAGAAAGTATACTTGATTGGGTACTCATTAATAGTCACCTCAACCTGTATACATTTGGTACCCTCCCTGATAGTCTAAGTAATCACCATCTCACATACATAATCAAGCACAAAGTAATCAGTCCCCAACAACCCTTACTAAGAAATGTTAGAAATAAAAAAATCATTTGACTCAGCCAAATTTCAACAAGAATTAAATTCTTGTAATTGGTCTATCCTAAAACTTCTCCCCTTAGAAGAAGCAGTCTTGTATTTTAACAAAAATTCCTTGAGATTCTTAACTTTCACGCAACCACTTGCTCAAAGAGAACTAAGGCAAAAGATGTGCCTTGGCTTTCAAAAGAGACCAGGCTCAAAATTAATCTCAGAAATAAAGCCTGGGCTTTATGGCAAACTACTAAACTCCCTCATGATCAATTTAAATACAGGCAACTTAGGAATGAGACTAAAAAACTTATACTACTAGACAAAAAACAATACTACTGCAAATTACAAACAGAAAATCAAAATAACCCTCAGAAGTTCTGGGCAGGGATGAATAATCTACTACACCCTGGTCATACTACTACCCCTGTCCCAGCTGCCTCGACTGATAAACCCCCAGAACCATTCTCTGATAGTTTTAACCAATTCTTTACCAAGACAATTCAAGCCCTAGCCAGCCAACATCCTCTTAGCTCCCATAGCCCAGATAGTACCACCCCTAGAAATCTACCCTTATTTAGCATTCAACCTGTTGCCACATCACTTATCCGTACCCTAATCAGAAAATTAAAACCCAACACACTCTCGACTGACCAACTTCCGGCTGAATACTTACAAAAATCAGCTGATGCCATTGCCTACCCAGTGTCATTATTTATCAATTGCACCATAGTAAAAGCAAAAATTGCCGATATCTGAAAAATATCCTATGTAATCCCTCTTCATAAAGGAGGTAGTTCTACTGTCCCCGGCTGTGTGCTCCACGAACTCAACGAGGAATTAAACCCACAGCTAGGACAGCTGTTTAATCATAGTCTTACCTCTGGATACGTACCCAGGGAGTGGCGCACTGCAACTGTGGTCCCACTTCACAAAGGCGGTGCCTCCACCGACCCTGGAAATTACCGGCCCATTAGCTTGACAAGCCTTATCTGCAAAGCCATGGAGAGGATCATAATGGACCTCATAAATAAAGACATAGGGAATTTGCAGACTTTGGATCCATCCCAGTTTGGCTTTGTCAAAGGCAGATCATGCCTTCTAAACTTGGTTGACTTTTTCGAAACAGTCACCAAAGCCATTGATGAGGAAAGGCAGTCCATACAGCCTACCTCGATCTGGCGAAGGCCTTCGATACAATACCCCACTCGGGTATCATTGAAAAACTCATCAGCTTAAATGTTAACCCATACATCACAAGATGGGTTGCAAACTGGCTGAGTGACAGAACCCACAGGGTCAGAGTTGCTGGCGCCATGTCAGACTCAAAGCCTGTCACAAGTGGTGTACCACAGGGCTCAGTCCTGGGCCCACTCTTGTTTGGCATCTACTTTTCCAAGTACAAGCAAACACAGGAGGGTTATGGCTGACAAAGTTTGCAGATGACTGCAAACTGGGCGCCATAGTAGAAAACACATCTGACACAGATATCCTTCAGAAGGGTCTCACAGAAACGGATAACTGGTGCCAGAGCCATGGCCTAAAGTTAAATGCCAAAAATGCATAGTCATACCCTTCGAAAAACAAGGTTACCTAGCTACCAAATAGGTGGCAATCCACTGAGCACAGAAGAAGTTATCAGGGACCTGGGGACCCAGGTTGATAGTAGTCTGTCATTCGACACCCATGTAGCTAAAGTAGTTAGGAAGACCTTCTACATTGCCCACCTTATCATGAAGGGATTCTCATCTAGATCAAGGGAGGTCATAGTCTCCCTATACTCATCACTCATCAGACCAATGATTGAGTACAATGCCCCATTCGGAATGTATCTGACCCGACACTTGCAGCAGCTGGAGAGGCCACAAAGTTCCTCACCAAAAGGATAAAGGGTCTCAAACATCTGTCCTATGCTGCCCGACTGAAAGAACTCCAGCTCTATTCAGTCGCTTACCGCTTGCTCAGAGGTGACCTTTGCCTAACATACAAGGCCATGTCAAACCCAGATTTGATGAATATGCTTCACCTCAAAAATCTAGATCCGTCAGAGTCACAAGGGCGGAGACTTAAACCTCGACACGGCTATAAATAGGACGTGCTGGAGGGATAGATTCATCACCCAAAGACTCCCTATGCTGTGGAATAAAATCCCGGTATATGTGAGGCAGAGCATCTCGCTGGCCTTGTTCAAGAGAAATCTTGACCAATGGATGGGAGATCGCAGATATACCCCAGGGATTACCTCAGTGTCACTGCTCAACAGAGGCACAGCAAAATAATGGGTATAGTTCCCCATACTAAAGGGGTGGCGTAAGCCACAAAATTATGGGCTAGGCTTGTAAATGCCCTCGGGCAGATAGCCTAGTATGAACCTATGAACCTATGAACCTATGAACTCTCCAACTATAGGCCTATAGCTATACTCTCTCCTCTAGCAAAGATAATGGAAAAAATGTATTCAGAAACAGTTCTTGCACCACCTAATCCATAATCACCTCATAGCAGATACCCAGCATGGCTTCAGACCTCACCATAGCACCACCTCAGCCCTACTAGTCTTTTCCAATACCATAAACATTAATCGTAGTAATAACCATATTTCTTCAGCTTTTTGGATCTGTCCAAAGCTTTTGATATGGTCAATCACCAACTATTAAGCCACACCTTGCAATCACTTTGTCTAGATCCCAAAGCCCTTCAATGGTTTAATTCCCACCTAAGTGGTAGACAGCAGGCTGTACTTTGGCAGACCAAACTCTCTATCCTGCTACCTAACACCCTGGGAGAATCACAAGGTTCTATATTAGGGCCCCTGTTATTCTCCATCTTCATCAACGATTTGAACACTGCCATACCTAAAGTTAGCTGTATCCAGCATGCAGATGACTCTACTCTAATTTGCTCAGCAACATCCCCTACAGAGTTACAGTTAGCTACCCAGACCACCTATAACACAATAGAAAACTGGCTTACCAATTGTCGCCTGATAATGAATCCTAAAAAGACTAAAATGTTGTTATTCTCACCTACACAAAAGTCTAGCACCATTAACTTTACAATTAAAGCAAAGGATGGCACTATAATATCCCTAACCTCTCTAGTAAACTACTAGGTGTCACTATTGATAACAACTTAAAATTCGACCTACATGTTAACCAACTGATCAAAACCATCAATAAAAAACTAGGTTCATTGTACAGAATAAAAAAAATTCCTGACTCCCCCAGCCAAGGTTGCCATTGCTTGATCTCACCTTCTCTCTACTCTCTTGTATACATCCCCTCTTCTCCGTAATACTAACCAGACTGTCCTGAACAAAATCACTATCTGTTATAATCACATCTCCAGGTTTGCCACTGGGCTGCCTTTCAGGACACATCATTGCATCAATCTAATCCAGCTTGGATGGCTTGAACTACCCAGTCTAATCTTATATAACCAACTGGTTATGGCCCAGAAAATTATATACAGCCCTGAAAACACCTCTGCACTCAAAAATCTGGTCACCCTGTATAACAAGCCTAGACCATTGTGATCTTCCAACAGACCCCTTATCCAGGCATGTAAAACTAACAACCTAGCCAGCGACTCTCTCTCTTTACAATCTCTGTAGGCAGATCATGGAACTCTCTACCACCTGAGATTACCTCACTCTCTTCTCTAGGTCAGTTCAAAGCTAAGCTCAAACACTACCTGGGATTAAAATGGGCATGCTATTGTATCAAGCCTGGCTAATCTTCCTCCGGATTGTGTACAGCTGCTATGTAACCTATCTTATACTGCAACTTTTAGATTTATCTATTCTGAACAACTGTACCTAAGAAATTATTGATAATGATCGTTCATCAAATTAATGTAAAACATTCTATATGTAATTCTGTATGGTTTGTCTGTATGTTCTCTGTAAATATGCTACCTTGCTATTTGTGACATGTGACATGTAATTATATTTTTGTTATTGTTTGGAGCTTTCCTCCCCGGGCCTCCACTGAAAATGGACAGATATCCAGTCGGACTATCCCGGTCAACAAATGTAAAATAAATAAAAATAAATAAATAAAATAAAGATATGGTTAAGAAGTAATAAGAATTATTTAGAGGGGCTGTCAAAGGTTAAAGTATTGTAGAATAAGGGCAATCCGGCAGAACAAGAAGTACAACTGCAGAGTGCTAAAGAGGAAAGAATATATAAAAAAAATAAAAAAAAATAATTATTTTTATTGAGTAGCTCTAAAAAATAAAAAATAGTGAAGAAGAGTGAAAACTTTGCAAAAAAAAAGCACGAGCTTTCATAAAAGCATTCAAGGCTGGTTTTGTTGATTACTCCTACTACTTCTTCTTCTTCTTGTACCTCATTCCTGCTACTTCTGGTACCACATTACCACAATGAGCAAAAACAACCTTGAATACTTTTCTGAAATCAGCCTGCCTATGTTTCCTTTGCAAAGTTTTCATTCTTCTTCCTTATTTTTTACTTTTTAGAGTGACTCATTAAAAAGCATTCTTTTTTAAAAAAAGTCTTTTTTATATTTTTATTTTATTCCTTTTTAGTCTTTTTTTACTTTGCAAACAGCATTAAATTAAGCAAAAGATATTCCACAATTTTACTGCATCTCATTCTCTCGAAAGCCACTTATTAAATGGGAACTGATGCAATTATGGGTTATTCTGGAGATCAGTAGAAGCTTTGCCCTAATGTACCATAATGTAAAAATTATAACATAACCTGAGTGTACTGTATTTTTATTTATTTAACATTTATTAACCAGGAAAGTCTGACTTGGAATGAAGTCAATTTTCAGAGGAGGCCCAGAGAGAAATGCTCCAGATGCATGCCTTTGTAACACGGCAGGAAACCGTAGCATCCAAAGGAAACCCACACGAATGTAGGGAGGACATGTAGACTCCACACAGAAGGCAACCCAGCCTAGAATTCGAACCAGAGAACCTCTTGCTGTGAGGCGACAGTGCTACCGCTGCACCATTGCACTGTACACAGTGGATGGTAGGACTAGCCAGTTCTGCGATCATTAATACAATCTTCCTCTTGGGGTCAAGACCTGTTCCCTGGCACTTATATATATATATATATATATATATATATATATATATATGTATATGTATATATATATATATATATATATATATATATATATATATATATGTATATATATATATATATATATATATATATATTAATAACCTGCAGGAACACTGCATCATACATCTGGTAATGACTCTGCCCCCATATGTACAGCCCAGAGCATACACATAGCTCTAAAAATAAATTAAACAATCATTTCCCCGTGTTTTGCCTTTGCACCTAATCAGGTTTAGTGTTGATTACAACTAAAGAAATAATATGTTGCTTCTAGGGAGTACATTCTCAGCTAGCTGCAGTCTTACTCTTAATATGTTAATAGCTTCTATAACCAAACTTGAAACTGCTACATAATTTAAAAATCTGGCAGCTCATACTTGACAGCAGACTAAATTTACATAAATGCTACCTGAGTGCAACAGCCAATGCCTGCCAAGAGTTGTTCCACTTATACAGAGTAAGGGATTTCCTGACAAAAAACACCAGGTTGAGAAATGCAGATATCTTTACTCATGCTAAATTCATTAGAGCTATGATGATGTCTGAAATTCAGGACTATGCCACAGACAAACTTGGGAATGCTTACTATGGCACAACAGACTTCACTGCTACTACCCCGGTGAAAGGTTTCCTGTGAGAGGCATGCAGTTGGCAGAAAATTTAAAGCTAACTAAAATATGCACATCTTAGTGGTATTGCAAATGACTGAATTTTTTTTATTTATTTTATTTTGCATTTGTTTACCGGGAAAGTCCGACTGGACACAGGTCCATTTTCAACGGAGGCCCGAGGAGAAAAGCTCCAGTAAAGTACATTACAGTGGTAACAAATTAACAAGCTATAATTATAAAATACACAAACTTTCTATTAACTAGTATTGACATTATAAATATAGCAAAAGTTCATTTTACAGTGTTTAATACAGTGGGTATCAAAACATGATATGTGTAGAAAAACATTGATTAATGAAAATATGCTTCAATCTTTTGAGTTATCACTTTGGAGAGATATTTGTACTAACCTGGGGTTAGTATAAATGCCAATAATCAACTCATTGCCTGTAAATCTGTTTTACTTTTTTTTTTTCCAATAATTCTTTTATTTTATTTTCAATAAAATGAAACAATGCATACAGCCATTGTAGTAATGAACATTAAAATGAGGCGTTGAATAATTACAGAATATAATACATAATCAAACAGTTTAAATATAGATATAAGTGAGAAAGAGTGTAAAACATAAGAAAAGCATTGTCATTAATAAAACCAAACAAACTGTTATATACAATATTTACAACATGATGTAATGTAATGTGCTGCACTTCCACTACCATAATTATCATTGGATCTCCATAAGTTAACAAGGACAAGGGTAAATGATGTTTTGAATGTACCCTGAGAAATTATTCACTAAGAACTAAATCTAAAAGTTTCTTCCATAGTTTACTAAAATAGGCTCTTTTTTTTGGACCTTTTATAATGAATTTATGTGCAGAAATATGTTTATGAGCCATTTCTTTGAATTTTCCCCAACTAAGTTTGGTGCGATCTAACCAATTGCTAGTGATGTATAGTTTAACAAGTGAACAAAGGATAATTAGGATGTGAAGTTGCATTTTTGATACTTTGGATGTAGGAATGTGAAGAATAGCTGTTTCCCACGAGTGTGGAGGTGTAGTAACCCATTTTTCCAGGCGTACTTTCAGAGAGCACCAGAGTTTGTAAGAATGCTTGCAATACCACATAATGTGAAGCAAGTCCGCTTTCGGACATGAACAACAGGTGCACGAGGGTGGAGTGTTGGCATTAAATTTATTAAGAGTTACAGGAGTATAATAAGCATTGTTGTTGAGCATCATTTGTGTATATAGGAGTTTTTTGAAAAGAGAGAGCTCTAGAGTAGATTTTATAGCTGATAATTTTTGATCCTCTGTAATGGAAGGTCCGATGGTATTCCAGTAGTTGGAGAAAAGACAGTTTGAATCGTAGATCATGTTAGTCAATAGCTTGTAAGAGGATGATATTGTTTTTTTAATGCTTGAGATTGCTGAGATAACTTCAACTAGTTTGTTTAATTCCTGAGTATTGGGAGAGACGTTAAAATGTTGTGCCATAATAATTTCTCTTAGTTGTCTAAGAATAATTGTGTATTTTTTATTAGTACCCAAGATTAACCGTAACTCGGGTAGAGTTTTAGACCTATGTTTGAGAATATCCCATACATTGAGATCTTTGATGAGAGGGAATTTAGTAAGGTCAATCATTAGATTGTTAATTTTAAGATTTGGGTTCTGATGCAACGGTTGTAGAAGGGATAGAGAATTTACCAGATTAATATCTTTAATAAGATTTTGGAAAAGCTTGATTTTATGTTTCAAAGATTAAGCTAGATTACAGTTGTTCAAAGAAGTAATAGATAGAAAGGGAATAGCCTGAGGGTTAATTTTGTTGGATATAACATGTTGATACCACATTTTAACCCAGGCTGGATAATGCGTTTGTGTTTTGATGTTGAAATTTGAGATAGACCAAACTCTAATTGAGCAAATAATTTTATAGTATAATTGGAAGTTTGGTAGACTTAGCCCCCCTTTTTCTTTAGGATAGGTTAATTTAAGGTAAGCAATTCTCACTGATTTAGGGAACCAAATGAAACCAGCTATTTCTTTGTTGATTTTGGAGAAAAAGTTATTATAGACTAATACATCCAAAGCATTAAGTTGAAATAGAAGTCTAGGTAAGATATTCATTTTCACAATAGCTGCTTTGGACAGGAAAGCTAAATTCATATGTTTCCATCTTTGTAGATCTTGTTGTATGTTAGACCATGTTTTTAATAAATTATTTTGAAGAATAGAGGCTTGATTATGTTCAAAATGGATACCTAAATATTTAAGGCTATATGTTATTCGGAAGGAGGATTCAGGGAAGTAAAAGGATTTATGGGAGTTAGGGTTTATAGGAAATATATGAGATTTTTTATTGTTTATTTGATAATCTGATGCGATAGAGAATTTCTTTATGGCATCAAGAATTTTGGGTAAGTCTGTATTGGGTGACTGAAAATATAAATTAAGATCGTCAGCAAACGCTGATAGTGCAATCTGAGTGTTTAGTATTTTAGGTATATTGTGATAGGTATTCTGAGTAATATAAAGAAAGAAAGGCTCAATAAAAATGTTAAAAAGAAAAGGAGAGTGGGCACCCTTGCCTTGTTCCATTAGTGATCAGAATTGGCTCCGATCTCTGTTTGTTGATGTAAAGGTAGGTTTGGGAATTTGTATAAAGTGTTCTAATCATATCCGAAAAAGAATTAGGCACACCAAAATGGGACAATGTGGCAAACAGAAAATCCCAGTTAACTCTGTCGAAAGCTTTGGAGGCATCTAAAGTTAAGGCGTATATTGGATTTCTTCCTTTTTGGTAAATTGTATAAGGAATCAAGGGTTAACGTATTATCCCACGTGTGCCTATTGCTCATAAAACCAGCTTGATCAGGGAGATTAAAGGCGGAGAACTTTTCAATCTACATGCTAATATGGCAGCGAATATCTTAATGTCGACATTTATTAACGAGATTGGTCTGTAGTTGTGAGGATCTGCTTTATCTTGTTTATTTTTTAATATTAAAATAGTTTTCGAGTTATTCCAATGTATATCAGTAATACCTTCTTTAATAATATAGTTAAAGACTTTCAATAGTATGGAGGAGGTATTTGTGTAGAAAACTTTGAAGAAGTTAGTAGTAAAGCCGTCAGGGCCCGGGGCTTTGCCTAATTTTAAATTTTTTATGATGGCCTGGACTTCTTGAATGTCGAACGGGGCAGATAAGAGGGAGATTTGGTTAGTATTAAGAGAGGGGAACTTAATTGAATTAAGAAAAGACTCCATCCGAGGTTTTAGATTATCACTTTTATGTCCGCTATAGATTTCTGAAAAGAGTTCGAAGAACAGGTGTATTATTTCAGAATCTGATTTGTATAATTTCCCTTGGTAATGAAGGGTGGAAATTCTAGGAGCACTATTATTATTTTTTAGTATTCTTGCTAAGGTTCTTGAGGGCATTTGTGCCCATTCAGAATATGTTGCAATGAATTTCTGTTCCTGAAAGGAATAGTTCTGTGAATAAAGTTCATATAAATCTTTGCGCGTCGCATTGATCAGTTCTATAGTTTGTGGGTCAGGGGATAATCTCTGACTTTTTTCCAGAGAGGAAAGTTTCAAGGATAAAGTATTTTCCTTTTTCATGTTTAGCTTTTTAAGAAAGGAAGCTTGGCTAATGAGAAAGCCCCTCATTTCAGCCTTGCATGCCGCCCAATGTATGTCCGGGGGGATTTGGGACTCTGTGATATTCAAATCAAGATCTATTAACATGTTGTTAATTTTTTTAATTATATCTTTATTATTTAGTAAATTATTGTTAAGTGTCCAGTTGGCAAAAGTAAAATCAGGTGGAGTGAACCTAATTATGAGAGAGATTTTGGCATGATCAGAGAAGCATCTAGGCTCAATATTGAAAGTATTTTTAAATTTGGATAAAAGGTCTGAGATTAAGAAAAAGTCAAGACGTGACCATGATTTGTGACAATTGGAATAAAAGGTATAAAGATTTTCCTTAGTCGAGATATTACTAAATGTAATCGTGTCTATAAGATTAAAATCAGATATAAGCTCCTCTAACGCTATGGAAGCTTGAAGATTGTAAGAGGATGATTTGCTTGTGCGATCTAGACTGGGGTCTATAACCGCATTCCAGTCCCCACCTACAATGAATAAGTGATTTGGAAATGAGTTCAGTATATTATAAATTTCTAAAATAAAAGTCTGTTGTTGTGAGCAAGGACCATACAGATTTAAAAACATAACTGGTTTGTCGGAGTTAGGTAGGGTAGATGTAAAGTAACACCATCTGCCGTTTGTGTCAGATTTATATTCATTAATAATTTCCTGGAATTGTTTCTTAATTATGATGGCCACACCTTTCGAATTTGTGCTGTCACCTGCGCTTATTATAGACCTAATCCATTTTCTATTTTTTTACTTTTTCCCATTCAGAATTAGATAGGTGTGTTTCCTGTAGAAAACAAACGCTAGCATGAGATTTAAAGACAAGGTGTAATAGTAATTTTCTTTTTGCAAAGTTTTGTAAGCCATTTATATTCCAAGAATCAATGGACCAGCTCATGGGCGTTAAAACCAAACTAGGTATAGGCACATAATATATTTAGTGTAATTAAGATAATGTGTGGGTACATTACTTTTGTGTTGGGAATAGTCTACCCTAGTTTTGTTAGATAAAAGACTGAATATGAAGAACCAATTCTGCTCTTTAAAAGCAACACAGTAAAATGTAATGGAAGATGCAGCATGATACTTCTTCTGAACTAACCCGGTGCCTACCCACCCGAACCCCTTAAGCGAAGAAGCATATAAACAAACCAAAAACAACATTAACAATTCTATACATATATACAAAGAAAATCTCATCCAAAAGATTATCAGACCAGAACTCACTTCGGTGCACATAGAGCCTCCACTTGTAAAGAGTACACCAATTTTTGTGTACAGTAAGCTTGACCTAAGGTATATAAATATAAATCTGTAAGCCTGGATAGTTAAAACACTGTGTATACAACTAAGAATCTCTAAGAATACTGTACATAACATATTTGTTACTAGAATTGGCATTTCTTGTGAGAATGTAATCACAACTGTAATACAGTCAGATTGGTATAACATTAAAATTTTTATAAAATTATCTAACAGTATAATGTGTTACTAGTGTTGAAACCCAACTAAGAGAGGTTGTGACTGTTTAGTTAATGAGCTGCATATTATAAATACTTATAAAGCATGTTAAACGAAGATAAGGTTACAATGAACATAATCTAATAATAACAGAACTATTTATAACCTAAGAGACTAGTTATATATGTGTAACCCACCCTTCAACTATATTAACCTTTTGCTAAATTTTTACAATTCAAGTTAATATTTAAATGATTTTAAAAATCTAATTGTAACTATCCCTAATCTAATAGAATGAAACTATAAAATACTTGTAGCAATCTACTATCAAACTATGTAATCTAAATGTACCCATGAGTATTTTAAACATTACCTGCCTTAATACCCATTTATGTGTTAATGTTTATTAATGTTTATAAAAGCTAATATCTATAACTGTTACAGTAAAACTATTACAGTAATACTCTAAGACACTAAAGAAATTAATGCAAAGATCTCCCACCCCAGTGTCCTTTGTATTATGCATCCAAACATATGTTATTACAGAAAAAAACGAAGAAAAACTAAGCATTAATATGCTGAAAAAATCATTTAGTTGGTTAAAATGCATTGATCAGCTGCACTACATACAAAAAGTCAGTTTCTGACTTCCACTATGTGAGCGTTAAGCAGTTTGGTGTTTGTTATAGTGTGTGCTTATGTCTTTAAACTGCACAGTTTTGTAAATACTGGGGCAAGGGACTCTGCCTGCTTAAAAAACTTCAGTAGCTCTAATAGCCAGAGCTGATCGCTAACCAAAGCCAAATAAATGAACTATATAAAAAAAAAAAAAAAACAGTATGCAGAGTCTTTAATTTCTTTTTTTACACATAAAGCGCTGCAAGCGCGATCGATGGGGGAATAGGTTCACTGGCGCGCAGATTGTAGAGTCACAGCAAAGGATATCCCGCTGGGAACCTCACAACGAAGTAACGTTCCTTGTTGACACGTGGATCTATCTCTAAACGGAGATAAGGCTGTTTTAAGTAAATTAAACAGTCCTGGACTTGCTAAAAACTTTTTTAAAACGCTGGAAAGCAAGTGGCTGAATAGCTGAAGCCTCCGGTGAGTAAATTCAAGTTGAGAAAAGTACAACTGTAGAAACGATCGTGCTGGAGTTATGTGAGTTCATGTTTGTTCAGGAATCCTGCTAAAAACTTTGTGAAATGTCTCTCTTGCTTCAATTAGGGATGATATAGAGTATTTAGTATCGTTTTGGTAGAAAATCAGTGTGCTTGGAAAACGCATTTGAAACCTAATGTTTCTTTTGATGAGGTCAGAGCAGAACGGGGCTAATTTCTGTCTGTTTTCTTTAATGGAGACAGGTAAATCTTGTGTGAAGTTTATTTTATGCTTGTTCCACATAAAGTTTCTATTCTTTTTTGCTGCATAGAGGATCTGTTGAGTGGTTTGAAAGTTAAGTAATCTTGTGTAAACTTGGCGAGGGGCTGTAGTATCTTGTCTTTTATGCAATGCACGGTGTGCTCTCTCAATTATAATAGTGTTACTGCCATCTTCTGAATGTAAAAGTGATTCAAATATTTGTTTTGTTATAGTAAGCAGGCCTTGGCTGTCATAGCTTTCAGGGAGACCTCTTATTAAAATATTATTGCGTCTGCTCCTAGCTTCAAGATCTGTAAGTTTTGACTGTAAATCTGACAAGGAGGCTGTTTTGGCACGTAGTTCTTCTGATATAGACTGTATTTGGAACTCATTAGATTGTGTTTTTTGTTCAAGTGTGTCAACTCTGTCCACTATTTGATTAATAGATTTTCCTATGGTTGAGAGTTGTTCCGAGAAGCTTTGTATAGCTGTGTGGATGGGCTGAAGGGCCTGTTTAAGTTCTTCCATGTGAAAGCCGGGATCTTCCTTGTTACTAGTGTCACTTTTGGAGGATTCAGTATTTTGTTTATTTGTTCTCTGCCTTTTTGAAAGAGCCTCCTTTTCAGGAGAGAAAATTGCTGATGCTTTAGCTTTGATTGTTTGAGTATCCATAGTAATAGAGTCATTTGTTGTTTTAATCTGCCTAGCCATGAGGAGCCGGAGTTATTGCAGACAGCAGTAGGCCTTCCTGAATCACTTTGGGAAGATAAAAAGAAAGATGAAAAAACCACTGTGAGAGAGCCAGAGAGGATGAAGATCTGTCATGCGTTTTTCCCACTTCCAAAGTAATGCAAGTTCCACAGATATGAAGGAGAAGCAGCTCTTTTTGAAGTAAGTATTACTTAAGAAAGAAATTTGAGATGAGGAGCTCTGTGCTTAAGCTGTTTCCTAGTCGACCACCATTTTGGAATGTAAATCTGTTTTACTAATGCGTACTTAAAAGTCTACTCTGCTATGCAACTGAATCCTTTTCCTAGTTGGCAAATAACTTAGAAATAAAATACAATTACAATGTCTAGGTACTATCATTTTTGCCACTGAATTTTTGCTTTCTGATTGTATCCCATTTAACATTAAATTCATTCTATGCCAACTGTTGGTGTCACAGTGATTAGTGTAACAGCATTCTGAATATGCGTTACCATGTACAAAGACTACATTAATGCAAGGTATGAGAGCAAGATTATTTTTATTTATTTATTAGTTTTGGAAGCCTAGGGAGTACAATTCTTCTGTGTGTGTGTGTGTGTATGTGTGTGTGTGTGTGTGTGTGTGTGTGTGTGTGTGTGTGTGTGTGTGCGTATGTGTGTGTGTGCAGGAAATGAAGTGGGGATATGTGAGACTGTGTGTGTGTGTGTGTGTGTGTGTGTGTGTGTGTGTGTGTGTGTGTGTGTGTGTGTGTGTGTGTGTGTGTGTGTGTGTGTGTGTGTGTGTGTGTGTGTGTGTGTGTGCATGTGTAAGAAATGATGTAAGGTGATGTGATAGAGTGTGTGCATGCATGTGTGTATTTTTAAGTAAAATATGATGCAAGACTGTGTGTCTGCATGCATGCGTGTGTGTGTGTGTGTGTGTGTGTGTGTGTGTGTGTGTGTGTGTGTGTGTGTGTGTGTGTGTGTGTGTGTGTGTGTGTGTGTGTGTGTGTGTGTGTGTAGGAAATAAAGTAGAGAGATGTGAGACTGTGTATGCGTGCGCGTGCATGAGCGTGTGTGTGTGCGTGTGTGTGTGTGTGTGTGTGTGTGTGTGTGTGTGTGTGTGTGTCTGTGTGTGTATGTAGGAAATTATATAAGGAGATGCAAGAGAGTGTGTATGCATGTGTGTGTGTGTTTTTTAAGTAAAGTATATGTCCGATGCAAGAGCGTGTATGTGTGTGTGTGTGTGTGTGTGTGTGTGTGTGTGTGTGTGCGTGTGTGTGCGTGTGTGTGTGTGTGTGTGCATGTGCACGTATGTGTGTTTTGTAAGTAAAATATATGTTCGATGCGAGAGTGTGTGTGTGTGTGTGTGTGTGTGTGTGTGTGTGTGTGTGTGTGTGTGTGTGTGTGTGTGTGTGTGTGGATATGTATTGTGTCACTAATGACAGAGGGACAATATTTTAGTTAAAGACTAAAATGTTTTCCCTGTCATTATTGTAATGTTTTTTATTGAATTTGGCTTTGCAAGACAGAACTACAGAGGAACAGAGAGACAGAGTCACAAAGTCAACTTCAATAAAACAATTCTAATAAGGGAGTATCTGGATAATATGCATGAGTTTAGAAAGATTGTTGTTAAGCAACTCTTTTTTTCTAATAACTCCAGAGCACAGAAACGTTTAGCACAATGACTTAGGCAACAGAAATTACAAAGGGTTGTCAACAAACCTAGGGAGCCTATAAAAAGAAAAATGACCAGAGATCCTGTAGAGGTACTGGTGATATTTCAGAAATGTTAAGACAATTTGTATAAAGCAGAAAAGTATGGAAATCAAGAAAAAGCACAAATGGAAATATTTATGGAAGACTTCAGTATGCCATGGTTAGAGGTAGATGGGACTCCGTAATTAAGGATAGGAAGAGATGAGATGAAACAGTGTTGTAGAATCAATCTGCATGAAAGTCTCCAGGAACAGATGGTATTCATGTGGAAATTTGAAAGTTAGGAGGTAAGACAGTCATAAACCTCTGCAAGGTCTTGCATAACAGTATTTTAAAAGGAAGGGAAGCACCAAAATCTTGGAAGAAAGCTGTGGTGGTTGCTATATCCGAAGACTGTAAAGACCAATTAGACCCAGCTTCATATAGACCCATTTACATTTTTAACCATGATTGCAAAGTGTTTATGTCTATACAAGGTAAAAGAATGGCAAAGATGTTGCCAAAATTGATAGATATGGATCCGTGTGGTTTTGTGTGGTTTTGTGGAGAGGAGGCAAATATTTGACAACATTAACAGAACAACAATGATCCAGAGGGAAACAGAATGAAAGAAAATATCTTTGTTGTTGGTGAGTCTTGATGCAGAGAAAGCGTTTGATACAGTAAGCTGGGATTTTATGAGTAAGGCAAAGCATTTGCATTTCCTGATACAGCAATAAGGTTAATTAGGAGGATATATGGGGGAATGAAGGGAAGAATTAAAGTGGGAGCTTTCCTCTCTGATAAGTTTTGTCTGAACAGAGGAAACAGGCAAGAGTGTCTTCTTTGCCCTTTGCTATTTGCTTTATTTTAGAGATCTTAGCAAAGAAAATAAGGCACTCAGAAACTCAAGGATATAACTGGATATATAAAGTAACCAAGAAAAGTTGACTTTATTAGCAGATGATATTATTTTGTACCTCATAAATCCCAAAAAGGATACTTCAATGTTGTGGAACATTTTGAGACCGTTTCAAGTCTTTTGGGGTTATAAAAATAATGAAGATAAAACAAAGTTTATAGCTGTATATTATATACCTACACATGAATTGGTTGAGCAATATCCATATTTCCGGGGACACAGTAAGACAGTATTTAGGAATACGGATTAGCAAGGCTTCTGTTGTGGCAGTTAGAGATATGTGGGAAGAGAGTAAACAAAAGATAATGCAAAACTGAGAAAATGGAAGCACTTTTTTATGGATATGGATAGTTAGATACAAGAAGTGAATATGTGTTTAGTTTCTTTAGTTTTATATACATTTCATGCATATTTTTATCAAGCAGAGAAGTTGTGGACAATAACAAAAAGTTGAAATTTATCTGGGAGGGAAAAAGGGAAAGGGTTATACAGGATAATATGATGATTATAACAGAATACGGTGGTTTAGGATTACCTGATTTGACGTAATATTTTAAAGCTACACAGTTACGCCTCACGTATATAACACAAGCAGAATGTTATAATTCAAAGTGAAAAGGGATGATGATGAACTGGGACTGGGGTGGGGGATTCAACAAATAAGGAGAGAGCGGGATTTTGGATATAGATCCTTAAGGAGACTAACAACATGCAGAATGTTATATTCATAATGTAACAGAAAGCGTTATAAGAAGTAAGCCAACACTGGAATGGAGAAATGAGAGTTTGCTGATAGGAATGACTGTAAGCAGGGGTGCTGGGAAAAGGTAAGAAGAAGATGGAATTTATTGGAGAAACTGGCAAAGGAACTAACGTATTGTGAAGAAATAAGTAGAGACAAAAGTAATTGAATGGATGAGGCCAAGAAGACATTTGGAGTGCAGGCTAAAGATTGATAAAGAGTAAGAGACAGGGGAATCCTAAGTGAAAGACCTAGTTAAAAAACAAATAAAATGATAATTGAAATACCTGGGCAGATAAATGAAGAGGTGTTTTGGTCTGTTCCTTGCAAAATGTGCGTCTTTCTGGCATATTGTTGTGGACTGCAGTCACTAAATCATAGCATACGTGAGTTTCATACGTATCCTTCAGAAAATGCGTGCTAATGTGCAGCTTGTTATTTTAGCAACTTTCTTATTATATAAGAGAAACTGTTGAATATGTACTTGATTTTAAGTCTTTGTTTTTGACTCCTGACCTAAGAAATTGAGATGGCAGCAGGGGAGAGGGATTGTTGTACTATTTGGTTCTAACAGCAATGAGAGGAGCTATATTTCTGGAATGTTATTTATGAATTTAGTCATTCACTTGATCTCATGCAATACTTGGGGTATCCAGTCATGCAAGTGAGTGTGTGTGTGTGTGTGTGTGTGTGTGTGTGTGTGTGTGTGTGTGTGTGTGTGTGTGTGCGTGTGTACTCACGCACGTGTGTGTGTGTACATGCATGTGTGTGTGTGTGTGTGTGTGTGTGTGTGTGTGTGTGTGTGTGTGTGTGTGCGCGCGTGCTGGTGTGTGCACATCTGTGTGTGTGTGTGTGTGTGTGCGTGTGTGTGTATGTGTATGTGTGTGCATGTGTGCATGTGTACTCGCGCACGTGTGTGTGTGTGTACGTGTGTGTGTGTGGGTGTGCATGTGTGTGTGTGCATTCGCGCACGTGTGTGTATGTACATGCATATGTGTGTGTGTGTGTGTGTGTGTGTGTGTGTGTGTGTGTGTGTGTGTGTGTGTGTGTGTGTGTGCATATCTGTGTGTGTGTGTGTGTGTGTGTGTGTGTATGTGTGTGCATGTGTGCGTGTGTACTCGCGCACGTGTGTGTGTGTGTGTGTGTGTGTGTGTGTGTGTGTGTGTGCGTGTGTGCGTGTGTGTATGTGTGTGTGTGCATGTGTGCATGTGTACTCGCGCACGTGTGTGTGTGTGTGTGTGTGTGTGTGTGTGTGTGTGTGCATGCACGCATGCACATATATGCAGAAGATATCATTTTTCTGTCATATTTGTGGACTGATCCTTGTAAAGTTTATGGTATCTCACAGCTGCTGTGTAGTCATTAAGTAATGGCAAATGTGAGTTTCGGACTTCATACCCTTCAGAAATGCTTGCAACTGCACAACTTGCTGTTTTCTGAGTATATAAGAACAGTACTTAAATCTGTTCCTGATTTAGGTGATTGTCTCTGATTCTTGAGATAAGAAGCTGAGAAGACATGTGTTGAAAATGGGTTGCATTGCCTGATTTTCAAAGCAGTGAGCTGAAACACATTTCTAGGCCATTATTATATATATGTTCATTCATTTTATAGGAAGCAAAACCTTAGATGTATACAGTCACACAATGGGATGTAATTGATAATCACACCTGTCAGTGTTTGTATAAATACTTGGTTGCTACATCCTAGAGTAGTTATGGCTTAAAGGAAGGACTCAGTTGCATCAAACAGAGGCATCATCAAATGTGCCATGTACTTTGGGTATGATCTTCAAATTCCTTGTTTTGTTGAATGTTGACAGTGTGTTCATTATTTAGTTGTGAACAACTTGGATAGCATGAAGTCTAAGTTTATTGTTAATATTTTATCTATGAATTCATTTTTTAATTTAACTTGCCTGAGTAGGTACACAGGTGTGAAATGCACTTTATTTGGGCTTCAGCATTTTGTCTGGCATTAACCATGACACTTCACCAGGCAGGACACCTAGACTGTTCCTGAAAAGAAACCCTTGTGTCCAGTGTGCTGTCCCAGACTGTTAGCAAATGCATTTACATATTTGAGTTTTGAATTCCTGTACCCTTTACATGGCAGCTAATTAGTGCTTCGCGATGTGTTATTTGACTACAAATCCCAGCATGTCTCTTGCATTTTAATGGGTTGCCAAATGTATTTTCATTATACTGGACTTTTAAGGGAAGATACATTTTCTGTTTATCATGCTAAGTCTGTTTTCAACGTGAGAATATTGTTTTATTTTGCAAATGGGTGTCTGTGCTTTTGATGTAAGATTTGAAAAAGGTTGTCAATTAAATCCAGATATTTAATCAGTGGAAAACAAGTTCAACTTGCTGTTCTTAAATTTATGTTATGAATTTTTTTCTCTTTTTACTGAAGCACAAATGTCTTTATGACATTGTCCCACTTCTGCAGCTAGCATCTTGATTTGCTACATTACACTATACTAACACTTCATCCAAACCATAATTATTGAGCATGACAATTTGGTTATTCTCTGTGCATATTGCCATGATATGTAAAATATGTAAATACATTAATAGACTGTGGCATTTATTCTTTTTTACAGAAGACTATAGGGAAATGTTTAACAATAGGTTATACATGAATTGTTAACATGCATTCTGTACTTTTTGTTTTTGATGTTCAGATGTTCTACATAACTCCCCCCCCCGGCTAGCTACTGTGCCCCTATTGTGCTTCAGTAAAGAAAGGAAATTTGGAGGCATCCCTGCCAAAGCCTCCAAGACACAGAAAGACTAGATCTAAGTGAAAATTCAGCACCACATCACTTTCAAGTACACAGTCCACAAAGAGTAACTAAAAGTTAAATTATCTTAGATCCGGTACACCAGACCACTCTACAAATAAAAATGTTTCAGTGATCAATGACTCTGTAGTCAGGCACTCTGATTATCTTCTCATTAGGCTGAACAAAGACAGGGTCTGGGATGGTGAGCTGTTTTTCAGGTGCCAGGAGAAATATGCAGAGAGACATATCAGAACTTTCCACGCACGTCACAAATGCAGACAAGACTCTGGTTCCTTCCCTCTCAAGAATGATGCCTAAATACAAAAAAATAAAATATAACTGGCTTCTGCAGTTGACAAAATAGTCAGTGTCATTCTAAAGGGATCCTGTATGCATCAGCATGGGACAAAATGCTTAATAGTCCTACTTGTTTTGCAAAGGATGGTCTGCTCCTCTCAACCCAAGGCTTCTGTATATTGGCTAAAGCCTTTGCTGTCCTCCTTAGTGTACTTTTAAGTAAAATCTATCTCATGGATATTCCATTGTAATTAGCATATCAAATCCAAAACAAGATTCCATTAAGAGGGCTTTGCTTTATGCCAGAAATCTCAAAAACAAACTGCCAAATTGCCCAGATCCTGCATATGAAATACCATCACGTAAAATTCCACCACATCTATGTAATTACAGAATCTTAGATTAAATGATCAGAAAGTACTCTTTATATATCTGGGTTTTGCAGCTTCCATATTTTTAGACTTAAAGGAAAATGTGGCAGCATCTCCATATTTCTTAGGGACCACATCACCTCTAGACAGATTCCTAGAGATCCACAAATGGAATGTACTGAGCTTTAAATCACAGTAAACAGGATCAACTTTCAGTTTACAGCTTTTTACAGGACATCCTATATGTCACCTGAAAACGTAAGGCTCCTAAATGTACTTGACGAACTCTATTTATGCTCATAATATGAATTTGGCTAAAATAATATAGTATTTAGGAGTGTTGACATGCTATTTAGTTCAAGATCTGGTAAACTGAAATCATCTTGCATTAGGGGTTGATTAGTATAGTGCTACAGATGGATTAATGCACTCACTGGAAGCTAAGATCTTTGCTACATTTTTCTGCAGTTTAATTATTCAGAGGCAGATTATAGAAAACATCAATAAACCATATTTTGTTAGTGCGACTTGTTCTAAGAATATAAACAAATCATTGTGATGTTTTATCAGGGCTTAAATATTCTTGTAGCTGTCAAAAATATTACACTCTATGTATGGAAAATTGAGTTCTTTGGCATTTCATTATTTGTAAGTATAATTTACTTGCATATTTCTCAAAGTGTATACCATTATATGATGGTTAAGCTGTCAGGCTTGTGAGTTAGTAGCATTCTCCTTCAGACCCAATAACATGGGAAACAATTGATATTTCTATAAAGTGAAAATGTAGCATCACAGGTTAGTAATGAGGAGAGTAATGTGATGCACATATGAGCTACTGTTTCTTTAGTATAATTGCTTAGTTTGTATCCAAAAATATTACATTTCTGTCTAATTATTTCCATATTGCATTCCACTATCAGTGCAAATTAAAGAGGTAATAGAGGGCATCCCTGTTTTAAACCATATCTTATTATATTGTAATAGAAATACAAGGACCAGGGTTTGCTGACAGGCCCAGCTGAGAGTGATAAGGTTATGACAAAAATGACCTGTTAGAGTGGTCATGAAAACTATCAACTGAGATACACAATGACTGCAATGGGGAAATACTTCATTATTATTAAATTTGCATAGCTTAGAATTACTCTGTGATTACAAAGAGCACTTCCAAAAAATGTCCGATAGAAGGAAATGCACAGTTTTCCATTACCAAAAGCACTAACAGGCCCTTTTTTTGCATCTCATCCAGTAAACACTGCTGCTGGCTGATGCATTATGGCAGCATAAGAATCCTCTGTTCATTCACCTACACACATTCAAATACACACAATACACACATGCGCACGCTCGCGTGCACACACACACACACACACACACACACACACACACGCGCACGCGCACACACACACACACACACACACACACACACACACACACACACACACACACACACACGCACGTGCACACAAACACACACACACACACATACCTTCTACCTGACCCGGAGTTTACTGAATGACCCTGATGTTACCTCTTCTTTCTTGCATCCCTTATAACTCACATATGATTACAGTCAGTCAGTAATGGCATTAGAGTTCCATTCTTTGTATTGTTCATAAAATGCACTGTGATTCAAGGGCTGGTACTCTATTAACTTAACTCTCCCTGGTGTTTTCTACCTGGCTTTATCTGGAAGTCTTGAGCACAGCTGGCTATGTCATAGACCTTTACAGTCAGTCAGTAGTAGAGTTCCATACTGCTTATGTTCAGGAAATGCATCCAGATACAAGACCAGTTTCTCTATTAACTTTTTAAGTGGCAAAGAGTAATATGTGGAAATATTGCCTGGTGTCTAGTGTACCCTCCACATGCTCTTCATGCTGTAAAACCTGTTGTTTCATCACCTTTCTGGTAATTAAATGAAGAAGAGTTTCCCTGGTGATTAGTGTTCCCCCATTACTTCGACTGCTCATTAGTCTAGGGAGAGTTTAGAGGAATGGCAGCCTCCCACCTTAACATATACACACACACACACACACACATACACACACACACACACACACACACACACACACACACACACACACACACACACACACACACACACACACACACCACACACATGCACACACATGTGTGTGCACACACACAGACACACACACACATGCGTGCACACACATGCGTGCACACACACACGCACACCTGCGCGTGCACACACACATGCGCATGCACGCACACACGCGCGCGCACACACAAACACACACACACACGCACACAAAGTTTTGGATGAATGAGACTTTTCTGGATGACTACTGTTGTATGAGCAGTTGTATGAATCACTTGGCTATGTAAAGTACTTTCACCTGGCATTTCTGGAGGAGGAGCATGCGGCTAATTGTTATCTGCCACTCCTCTCAAATGCCTCATTAATATTTGGGGTGGGTCACAGAGACAGCCCATTACAATGCTGTAAGTGCTGCAGTATGGCTGTTGAAGATTTGGAAATCGTTACCACCAGTGATTACAAGGGCTTAGCCCTGGCTGAAACCTTTCTAAATCCTGGCCAAGATCTTTTTAATTAACTCTAGAATAGCTAAGCTTATATATTGATCCTATAATATTCTATAGCATTGATGAGAAATGTAGATATGCTAATAGCTCATTCAAGAATTTCTGGTCCATTGAAATAAATGCTTTCTGTATATCAAGGCTTAGAATTATGTGAATTTTTAATATGTATTTTTCCATTATAAAGTGATTATTAAACATTCTCATTTGCCTGCCTTTGTATGAATCCATATTGGTTCAACTATATAAAATCATTTAACAATAGTCAGTCTCATTCAAAATAAATTATCGTGTGCATTAATACTGTTAATAGCCAGTATAGTGAGCATTGTATAAAAGCAGCACCAGGTTTTTAGATCACAATGTTGCAGGCAGATTTCCATGATGGTAGAGATTTTACTTTCATTTGTTTGACTAGGCAAACAGAACATTTTTTAATATCATTTTGCTGGAGCACTTTCCATATTTCAGTGACAGACACTCAACAACTACTGCTTATTTAGTCTTTAGTGTCCGGACAGTATATCATTGCTGAGGTATCTAGCAGTGCGATTAATTCTTCTGGTTGGAAGTATGTTAACTAGTGGATATTTACTTATTTTAGAAAATGTTTTATAAGTATTGTTATGTTTATATAAAATTCATTGAAAAGTTTGTATATGCATATAAGTTTATTGCGTACATAGTAAATAGACTTTCAGTATAAAATACTGCTTTGCTGTGAGAGTGATGTACAGATTTTTGAAAGCACGTCAAAGGCTCCCATCCTACTTATTGTTACAATCCATTATCATAATATCTTGATCATCTACCTGTCCTTAAAATCTAAAGCTAGCAGTGCTACGAAAGCTAAGTACTTCACGGATTTAATGAAGAACATTTCTATATATCAAATAGCATAATAACTCATAATATGTGGCTTAACTCTGTTATTAGTACAGCATAGTCAATGCATACACTGATATGTGAAAAATCAAGCTGTTTACTTAACTATAAAGGAAACCTTAGGAAACTTTATCATATTATTTTCCAAGCAGGCCTCTTTAATTGCTGTAAACATATAATTGCTAACCTACATACCTCTCAACTTCTCAGCAGAACAAATCTGGACAAAATCAGAAATAATGGGGAGACAATGGCCCAAAAATAGGGACAGATTTTAAATATTGTTCCTATAAACTTTGAATGTTGCTAGAATGACAGTTTTAGCATTATTATATATTTTCTGAAGGATATGAAGTCTGAAACTCAAATGTCTGTCATTATTTAGTATTATTTAGTGACTTCATTTCCCAATGCTTTGCCATGCAATCACAAATTTTAGGAGGAACAGACCAAACATACGAGGCAAAAATCTGAACATTTTGCGAAAATCTGTACAGTTGAGAGATATACTGACCTACTATAAAGTTGCTCTGAATACATCATTTGATAATGATGCAACTGAAATATATCCAATCAGTGGATTATATGTCCATCTAATATTCATTTTTAATATATATATATATATATATATATATATAGATATAGATATATATATATATATATATACATATATATATATATATATATATATATATATACACACACACACACACACACACACACACACACACACACACACACATCTATCTATCTATCTATCTATCTATCTATATGGCTGTACCTCTAAAGCCCACAGCCCATATCACCGAGTGTGAAAATCCCGAGACGAAAATCATGAAACTTCAGAACCTGAATGTTGGATTTTTAACATGGTAAGTAAACACTTGGCCAACTGTAAACAGAACTCACGCTGAGGCCAACAAGCCCTGTTCTCTACTGTAGTGCAATACCAATGTTGGTGTATTTAATTTGGGTGGTGTGGGGGGTGTACCCCCCACCTAGATGGGTTGTACTTACCTTGGCATGAGTTCTGTTTACAGTCGGCCAAGTGTTTCCTTACTTTCGCCCGTTCATCTCTAACACATATAACAAGAAGGCTTGGGGTTTTTGTTTATCTGCTTTAATACATAGAAACACATCACGATGGATAGCAGCATCATTAAATATGAACAAACTAGTCAACAGACAGAACTTACATGCATACATGCTTACATCTCAACAGCTAACTGTAAAATGGCTGTCTATCTTCCACATGCTCAGTATTTATACACTTGTACAATCCCTTGGATAGCTTCTTAAAGGTATATACACACATATTGATCTACATCCTCCATCTTAAAAAGTTGCTTCATATCTGCTACAGAGTTTAGAGATGAGACCATATCTAATAACATAATAGTTGGGACCAAATTTAGCAACAGGGACAGTCTGCAGTGCACAACTCATATCAGAAACTTCTAGATTTGTCATGTTAATAGGAATGCCCTCTGGAACTTCCTCAGGAATTGAAACACCGGACAACTCACCCTGAAATAAAGAGTCTTTCTCACAGGCTATGTGATGTGGTATAGGCTTGGACACCAGTCTCAAATGCTTCTGATTCTGCCTGAAAACTGCTCCTTGTGATTCCACAATGTATGATCGCGCCTCTGGGCCAATATTCTTCACAACACCAATCCGATCTTAACCTTTGGATGTCTGCATCCTTACCACTTCTCCTTCTCATAATGGATTGAGCAGTTTGCTGGTCTGATTGCAGTAGGACTTTTGAGTTAGACACTTCTTCAACAGATTGGCTTTCACTGATTTGTTGTTCTTGACACATGGAACCAACAATTGACTACTGATTGGTAATGTGGTTCTGGTTTGTCTCAACAGATGTCTTTGAGCAGGTGAACCAAGATGTTTATCATGAGGGATATTTCTGAGATTCAAGATATTCAGGAAAACATCACCATTGTCTCGTTTTAACTTCTCTGGTATCTGTTTTGCACTTTGAACTGCACATTCTGCCAAACCATTTGATTGATGGTACTCTAAACTACTTGTGACATGAGTAAAGTCACATTCTTCAGCCAATCTTTTGAACTGTTGCCTTGTAAACTGCATGCCATTGTCAGAAATAACTTTGTGTGGACTACCATGCACAGAAAATGATGTCTCATCTTAGTAATGACAATACTGGATGCTAGGTCAGGAAGTAAGTCAGTCTTGAGCCAACTGGAGTGAGTCTACTAACACCAAATAATGTTGACCATTCCACTCGAAGATGCTGATGGCTACTGTCGACCAAGGTAGTTCTGGAATCTGGCTAAGCTGAAGTGGTTCCTTCTGTCGATGTGGCTTTCTACTATTACACACAGAACAAGATAAAAGTGCTCTCTCAATGTCTTGTGACACAGAAGGCCAAAATACTAGTCCTCTCACCCTTCTTTTGGTAGATTTGGTTCCTGGGTGACTACAATGCAAGATAGTAATGCACTCTGGTTGCAAGGACTTTGGAACAATTAATTTCAGACCTTTCATAATGATATCTTTGTCAGACAAAATCCCATCTCTGTATGGAAAATAAGGTTGCACTTTTTGAGGTAAACTGGATTGCTTTGATGGCCACCCTTGTTTAATAAACTGGTTGGGCCTTTGTAAAACCGGATCTGTGGCTGTGTGATCTCTCAGCTCATCAAGACGTGTGGAAGAAACATTTCTCACTTCCATGACTTCAAAATCAAGGTTCTCATTCTTGTGCTGTTCTGTGGTATTTCTGGGTGACCTGGATAATGTATCAACAAGATAAAGAAGTTTCCCTTTCTTGTAGACAAGATTGAAATTGTACATTTGTAATCTCAGCATCATATGTTGCAGTCTGGCTGGGGCTGAATGCATAGGTTTTCTCAAGATAGTGACTAAAGGTTGGTGGTCTGTTTCAATCTGGATAGGTCTACCATAAACATAATCATGGAACTTTGAGCATGCAAACAAAATTGCCAAAAGCTCTTTCTCAATCTGGGCATACTGCATTTCAGTTTGGGTAAGAGTTTTCGATGCATAGACAGAGTGTTCTTCTTGTAGAATGACTGCACCAAGACCAAATTTCTAAGCATCAGAAGAAAGTGTAACTGGTTTATGAACATCATAGTATCTGAGAGTTTTTGGACTAACAATTCTCTGTTTCAGGACATCAAATGCTCTTTAGTGTTGCTCTAACCAAGACCAGGATACATCCTTATATGTCAGCTTTCTAAACGGTGCTGAAAGTTGGCTCAAGTCTGGAATGAACTTGCCTAGGTAGTTGACCATGCCAAGAAAATGTTGTAAGGCTTGAACATTGTGTGGTGCTGGCATCTCGAGAATGTCTCTTTGTTTTGAAGAGTCAGGTTGTACTCATAAATAAATGACTAACATAAGGAACTTTTTGTAGCCTGAATTTGGATTTGTGTGGGTTGAGCTTTAGATTCAATTGACGTGCCCTTTCTAGAACTTTTCTGAGGTTTCTGTCATGTTCAGCTTCATCATGACCTTCTACTAGTATGTCATCTACTATAATAGCACAAGGACATCCAGAAAAAATTTCCTCCATCGCACATTGAAAGACTTCACTTGCAGAATTTATCCCAAATGGCATTCTCAAAATTTTGTACCTGCCAAATTGAGTACTGAAAGTAGTGAGCAATGAGGATTTTTTGCCAAGCTGAATTTGCCAAAATGAACTGTTTGCATGTAGGCAGAAAAAATAGTGGCACTTGACATCAAGGCTGTGACCTCCTCGACTGTGCACATTGGATGATGAGGTCTTTTTAGTGCTTTGTTCAAATCTCATGGATCAATACATATTCTGATGTCATTTGAGCTTTTTTTGTGAGCCACTACCATGGAAGATACCCATTCAGATGGAGTTTCAACTAGACAAATCACACCTTGTCCCACCATTTTATCTACCTCAGCTTTGACTCTGTCCTGCATGGCTATTGGAACTTTGCGTGCTGGCCTAATAACTGGACTGACCTCTGGGTCTTACTTCATGGAGTACACAACTGGATGTTTGCCTAGTTTTTCTTCAAAAAGATCAGCATAGGTAGAAAAAAATGTACTGGGCAAAATTAGAGTAGTGGTCTTTTAAGCTAATATGGCGGACTTTGTTATTAAATGAAAGTAGTCCCAATTTCAAACTGTCTCTGAGCCCTAATAATGACTGGATGTGCCTCTTGACCACATAGAACAAGTCGTAGCTTCTTCCAGCAGAGTAACATGAAAGCACTATTGAGTCTTCAGTTTGAATTTCTTCACCTCCATAAGCAACAAGCTTCACACTCCTTGCCAAATCAAGCCTTTCCCCTTTACACACTCTAGCAAATGTTTCTGCTGACATAACATTGCACTTGAAACCTGTATCAACCTTGAGCTCTATGGGCTTGCCATTTATCCGAACAGTACAAAATACTTCATTGTTTGCCCTTAAATCTACTGCATTGACTGTTTCATGAAGCACTGACACACCATCAAAATAAACAGTGGTCTGCAACCCTATGTCATGGCTTTCTAATTGATCAACTCATTTCTTAAAATGTTCCCTTTTAATAAAATAATGTGGGCCTTTTCATTTATAAAATCATTTGAAGTGATTCCATTTATTACAGTTGTGGCATTGCTGACCAAAAGCTAAACATTTTTCCCTTTTAGATTCATGGCTTCCACTACAGTTACGACAGTTGGCAATGAAACAAGGTTGGGGCCCATGCTTTGAGTTTGCTGACTCATTCTTGTACTTCACTGAGACTGTGCAATCTCTGGAATTTGCTGGAAAATTCTGGGGTTTACCAGTGAGCGGTGCAGGGTCTACAACTGTTGCCATGTGCTTGGGCCTATTTCTTTTAACCATGTGCTGCATGCTATCAACATGAGCGTTATCACACACAGAGCAGTGTCGGGCAGCGCCGCTTAAACAAGCTTAAACTATTCCTGGCTCCACAAAGTCTACTCTTCACTTTTTCCCTTAGAACTGCTCTAAATCTCAAATTAAGCACTCTATTCTCATTCTAAAGCCCTGCACTTGCTCGTATAAGTAATCTCATAGGTAAACACAAACTAAAGCACTACATCCTCTTATACTCCTTCAAAGCACTTGCTCCCTATTGGTTCTTTCTAATCAGTCAATAAGTAGTTCCCTATATTATTCAGGCATGTCCAAAGGTCAGTTTCGAGTTTACTCTCCAGTCCAGCTGGTGAATCTGGGAATCTTGAGGCAATGTTACAACTGCTTTATGTATACAGACCACCCTCTCCTCCTCCAAACAAGCTCAAATATATGTGAGAGATGCAACTATATAACCAAACTGGAGGCTAAGCTCTCTCAACCCAGTACTGTCAGGAGGAGAAAGTAACCACACGCACCACAAATCCAGTCTCACATAGACCTATCGCATCAGCAAACCAAACACATAAACACACAAAAACATACTCGGAGGATCTAAATAAAAATCTGCCTAAGCAGCAGAGACCTCCAAAGCAGACATCCAAGCAACACCTACCACGAAACAATATCCACGTAGCACATAGCTCACAAAGTCAGTGTGCCACACAGTCACAGCCCTTAAGGCTAAACAACACACCTAATACACTTGTAATAGGTGACTCTATTGTCAGACACACTGATGTCCCACTCACCAGGCTGAGCAAGGAGAAGGTCACTGTAAGCTGCCTGTCGGGTGCCAGGATCCGCCACATAACACAAGCACTCGGGTCACTCCAAAGCAAGTACAAGTATGACTACATCATTGTCCATGCTGGTGTGAATGACCTGAGATGTACCTCCCTGGACTACATGAAAAAAGACGTACAGGAGCTCTTTGATCAAGTAGCCCAGGCCGGTATGACCCTGACCTTGAGTAGCATCTTACCCTCACCAAGAATGATGCCACAGTATAAAGATAAAATGATCAATTTTAACAATTGGCTAAAGTATCGGTGTCATTCAAAGGGGATCCAGTGTCTGTCAGCCTTGGATGACATGCTCGACAAGCCACATTGCTTCGCTAGGGACGGCTTGCACCTGTCACCCCTGGGTTTTCGAATACTGGCTAAGGCTCTTGCCTCCCCCATAGTGCCTTTTTTAGGCAAGGCTCAAAAGACAAATCCACCCCCATAGACAACACAAAGAAAAAAAAACTAATGGTAATGCTGCTCAACGCCAGAAGTCTAAACCTCAAGATGCATGCACTCGAGACTCTCGTCAGTATGGAGAATATCAATATCTGTGCAGTAACAGAAACCTGGTTCAAGGCTCCAGAGAGCACCCCAGCACTACCAGGCTATACTTCATACCATGCTTTCCGGCCCCAAAACTCGGACCGAACCACAAAAGGAGGGGGAGTATCCATATTTATCAAAGATACCCACACCTCCAGGCTAGTGGCACTGCATGAAGCTTCGGAGACCATCCATGTGCAACTAACAGTGGGCAAAACTGCCTTTCAGTTTGTAGCCTGCTACAGACCACCCTCCCAAACACAGGAACCTCACTCGGCTTTCCTGAGAACACTGGAGAATATGAAGGTCTCTCCAAACACTATTATATTGGGTGACTTCAACTACCCAAACATCGATTGGGAAAACTACTCAAGCCCAAACACCCTCGCACAATGGTTCCTAGAATTTATAAACTCAAATGCTATGGAACAACTGGTCACCACGCCCACAAAAGAGGAAAACATACTGGATCTGGTCATCACCAACATGGGGTCTCTATGTTCCACACCAGAGGTATACCCCTCATTGGTAAGATCAGACCATAAACAAATCTCACTGGACATCCATATTCCGTCCCCACCCCTAGCCAAGGAAACCATGGTGAAGAGCTTCTCAAAAGCAAACTTCACACTTCTCAAAACTGAGGTGGAATCCTTCAAAGCCCCCGGGCCAGTGGACAATATGGCCCAAAATGTAGAATCTTTTACAAAAGCATTCTATGGACACCTACAGGAATGCATGGAGCATGCTATCCCAAATAAAACCAAGACTCATTCCTCCAAAGGCAGGAGACCTGTCTGATGGACCCCAGCCATAAATAAGCTATACAACAGAAGGAGAAAGCTACTACATGACAGACCAAAATCCCAAAAAGGGAAGGCGTCACTGATCAGTACTAGCAAAAAACTACTATCCCTCATAAAATCTTCTAAGGCCAGCTTTGAAAGAAAAATTGCACAAGACACCAAAGATAATCACAAGGTCTTCTTTAGTTATGTCAGAAACCTGGGAGGCAACTCCCAGATATGCTCTGAGTTAGTGCAAAATGACAAAAAATTCACTGAACCCACAGACATTGCCAACATCCTGACAGAAAGGTTCAGTGCAAACTTCTCCCCCCCTTCCCCCACAAAAGAGCAAATGTCTATCCCAACAGAGTGTAGCCTTCCTGAGATCACAGATGCACAGGTGAGAGCTGCCCTCTCCAAAGCTAAAAACACAGCATCAATGGGACCAGACGGTATCCCGGGCTGCATCTTACACAAGCTCCAAGAAGAACTAAACCCTCATATAATGTCACTGTTCAATCTCAGCCTTACTACAGGATATGTTCCCAAGGAATGGCGTACAGCAACAGTGGTCCCACTCCACAAAGGTGGTGCCACAACAGACCCCGGAAACTATCGCCCTATAAGCCTGACTAGCCTGGTCTGCAAAGCTATGGAATGTATCATCATGGAAATCATAAACAAAGACATTGGGAACCTCCAGACACTGGATCCTACCCAATTTGGCTTTGTTAAGGGCAGATCTTGCCTCTTGAACCTGGTCGACTTCTTTGAAACTGTTACCAAAGCCATAGATGAAGGGAAGGTAGTCCACACAGCCTACCTGGACCTCGCAAAGGCCTTTGACACAATACCCCACTCGGGCATCATAAATAAGCTCACCAGCTTAAATATCAACTCCTATGTCACAGGATGGGTTGCAAACTGGCTCAGGGATAGAATCCACATGGTCAGAATAGCAGCTGCCATGTCAGACTCTAAACCAGTTACAAGTGGTGTCCCACAAGGCTCAGTCCTGGGACCTCTCTTGTTCGGTATATATTTCTCCAAGATACAGGCTAACACGGGTGGACTATGGCTGACCAAGTTCGCAGATGACTGCAAACTGGGTGCTATAATCGACTCTCTGACTGACACAAGCATCCTCCAAAAGGGTCTCACAGAGACGGATAACTGGTGCCAGAGCCATGGCCTAAAGCTAAATGCCAAAAAGTGCATAGTCATCCCCTTTGGAAAAAACAAAGTGCCCACAAATTACCACATAGGTGGTAATCCATTAAGTATGGAAGAAGTAATTAGGGACTTGGGGACCCAAGTAGATAGCAATCTCTCCTTTGACAATCATGTTGCCAAAGTGGTTAGAAAGACCTTCTATATAGCCCACCTTATCATGAAAGGGTTCACATCTAGATCAAGAGAGGTCATTGTGCCCCTCTACTCATCACTTATCAGGCCCATAATTGAGTATAATGCCCTGTTTGGGATGTACTTTACCCGACACCTTCAGCAACTGGAAAGACCCCAAAAGTATCTCACCAAGAGGATCAAGGGGCTCAAACAGATGCCCTATGCAGTTTGGCTAAAGAAACTCCAGCTCTACTCAGTTGCATACCGCCTACTCAGAGGCGATCTGTGTCTGACGTATAAAGCCATGTCCAACCCAGAATTAATGGACATGCTTCACCTCAGGAAATCTAAATCCCTTAGAGCTACATGCTCCAGGGACCTGAACCTCAGCACAGAAATAAATAGGACATGCTGGAGGGACATATTCATATCCCAGAGGCTCCCCTCACTCTGGAACAAAATCCCTATCCATGTCAGGCAGAGCCCCTCACTGACCCTCTTCAAGAGAAATCTTGACGAATGGATGGGAGATCGTAAGTTTACCCCTGGGTTTCTTCTGTGTCGCTGCTTGACAGAGATACAGTAAACAAACCTTAAAAGGGCTACCTTCTGTGACCTACTATACAGCGGCACAGTCAACTAATCTAAAAGGGTAGCAAAAGCCAAACATACTCTGGCTAGGCTTATAAATGCCCTAGGGCAGATAGCCTAGTATCAACCTATGAACCTATAAACCTATCACTGTGCCTTCTAGAGCTGTTCTCATTTGTAAACATATTTGTGTGCTTTTCTATAAGCTGTTATATATGACAAATCTCAATGGCCTTATTCAAAGTTAAATCGCTGTCACGAAACAAAATCTTTCTCACAGCATCATCTTTTATACCACACACGAGTCTGTCTTTTATCAACTCATCCCTTGAGTTACCAGATCTGCATGTTTTTGCCTTATTTCTTAGGTCAGTTATATATGCTACAAAAGTTTCACCAGGCTTTTGATCCCTTGTGTAAAATAAGTGCCTTTCCATTGTAACATTTGTCTGAGGGTTACAAATTTCTTTAAATTTATGTTTTAAGAACTCTGGGTCCTCCCTTGACTCAGCCGGTACAACAATATGACAGTTTCCCCCCTCTCCTGTATAGATAGCAGGTGCATCCACAAATTAATGTTCCCTTTCTAAGGGTTCTGACCCAGCTAAATTAAGCAGAATAAATGCCTTTGTATGGTCATCTTTACCAGAAAATGCAGACTGTATGAAAATGTCATACTCTTGCTCAAACACCCTCCAGTTCTCAGCAGTATTACTGCATAATGAGTTTTCAAAATCCGTCTGCCATGCCCACAAAGTATACACAAACACACACTGAAAATATGGCCCTTACAATGATATATGAACAAACTGTTCTGTGAGCTTGTGATAACATTCAAATGCAGAATAAACTCTTCAAAATACTGTACTTTGCGAAATATACTCTGTAACACTGAACAAACATGCAAACACTTTATACACTTCTGATAGCTCAGATATCTTTGTGTAATACAAAAAATACATGCTTTGTGAAAATGCGGTTGTTTCCCTTTATTTTATACATTTTATGCAAATCGGACTTCATTTCAAACATTTTCCATAGTAATTTGAATATTTTTATCAATATCATACATCATGGTTTATGCGAATATCATTTAGAGCATTCTGTGTGCCTCGTTTCATATTATGGGAAAACAAATAGTGCTGATCAAGTTTTTATATTTGAAATTTGCTTCTGACCAGTTTTACAAAGTTTACACATTTTAGGGATGATTCACTCCTTTATATTAGTTGCGTGTCTCTTGGTCTTGCTTCTGCATCCCTTTCTGACATCATGTCACTCCTTCATCTTTAACACATATAACAAGAAGGCTTGGGTTTTCATTTAGATGCTTTAATGTATAGAAACACATCAAGATGGATAGCAGCATCATTAAATATGAACAAACTAGTTAACAGATGTACCTTACATACATACATGTTTACATCTCAACAGCTAACTACAAAATGGCAGTATAGCTTGCACATGCTCAGTATTTATACACTAGTACAATCCCCTTGGATAGCTTCTTAAAGGTATATACACACATATTAATCTACACTTACCATGTTAAAATCCGACATTCAGGTTTCTGAAGTTTTGTGATTTTCATCTCAGGATTTTTGCACTCAGTGATATGGGCTATGGCATTTAGCAGTAGACCCATATATATGTATATGTGTATATAAATATATATATATATATATATATATATATATATATATATATATATATATATATATATATATATATATGTGTGTGTGTGTGTGTGTGTGTGTGTATATATATATATATATATATATATATATATATATATATATATATATATATATATATATAGTAATTATCCCATTAACTTTTTCAAAGAACTGACTCATTTCTTCATTATTTAAGAATATATATATATATATATATATATATATATATATATATATATATATATATATATATAAGTATATAATGGGTACACTCTTTCACAAGTGTTTATGTAATATATCATAAATCAATGTCAATATAATTGTATGATAGAAAGACATTTTTGGACAGGATTCACAAAGCTCCATGCAAGAATAAGGCTATTCTTGCACAGAGTGTTTCATGTCCATGTAGAATAGCAGCACACCTTGCATATGCATGAAGGTGCGCTGCTATCTACTCTTAATGGACATGAACCAGGAGCGAGCGCAGGTGGCGTGTGTCAGTAGTGCCTGCACATGAAACACACCCTCTTTGCTCAGAAAGTGCCGTATGGCACTTTCTGATACAGATGAGTGTTAAGCTGTATAATATTAGAGCCTGGCTCTAATATTATATAGTAAACTAGTGTCTGCAGACACTGAAATGTAAATAGCAACATATCAGTGCCCTTGGACACTGAAAAAGAAAAAAAAAACATAAACACCTAGAAGGTAGCATCCTTCAAGTGCACACCGCCAAATGTATGCACTCTTGCCCTACATACATGGAAGCAGTAGGGCAAGAGGAAAGGAATAGAAATTAAGAAAATGTAATACTAATACTTTTTTTCATGAAATAAATGTGAAGTTTAAGCGCCACACAGTTTGTTTTGCATGGCGCCCCGCTATGCTTAGCCTGGCTGAAATCCTGAAAAAGATAGACAAGTGCTACTGTGATAGAAAATGCCATCGAGCTGCTGTAGCATAGTGGTACTGCTATGGTATAACATGTACAACATGCTTAGTATGAATCCCCCTCTGCCAATTTATTTAATAAACTTTTAAGGAATTTGAAAGATAGATGTCAATCATATAGCTCAAGTATAGCACAGTAGGGGTGGGAATATATAAAATATAAATGTAAAACATAATTTATAAATTTAATGAAAAAATAGATTAATGCAATGCTTTGCTAGTGTAAGCATTGCTTACCTGCTTTCAGCTCTGCTTAGCTGGTGTAAGCATTGCTATGCAGATTTGCGTGGAGCTAAGAATAATTCAGCATATTAAAACTGGCCAATCAAGAAAAAGTGCAGGAAAACTGCCCTATTTAAACTGCACAGATGGGAATACAGCCATAACCATTTGGGATTGCTCACAGCAGAACCAAAATGCCTAGTGTTGGTGAAGTTGTGCACTTCCAAGCGCAACATTGGGGCATCCAGGATTCCAGGGTCATGGTTGGGCTCCTAGTTAAAAACCATGATGGCAAGCTGCTGCAGGGCCAGTACCAGGGCTTGCAGTACAAAGTGGAGGCCTGGGACCAGCTTGCACGTGTTCTCACCAGTGCCACTGGCATATTGTGGACTGGTGAGCAGGTACATTATCATCCAAGAAGCCAGAGTGCAGGATTTCCCACCTGTCTGTAAGTATGCAGTGTTATGTATCACTAACTAAATATGGAAAAAGTTCAACTTGTGACTGTGCAGGTATGATTAGTGTGTGATGCCTCCCCATACAGCTGCTGCAGAGAGGTCCTAGAATTTTGAGGCTCATGCCCAGCGACTGGCCTGGCTGTATCAGTGGTATGGTGAGTACAGATCACCCCCTATTATTAGCAGTAAGAAATCAAAACTATAGTAATGGTAGTACTGCCTGTATATATAATTGTGCTGTAAAAGTCAGGAATAAATGCCTGTGTCAGGCTGCCAGTGTTACAATGAAGTATTCCCAGCTGTGGTGTAATATAGATATCAGTAGCAAACAAGGTAAAATATGCAGCAGAGGAATATTAGAATATGTATGAGTGTGTCTGAGTGAACCTGCCAAGAAAGTGCCATGTCAGGGCTACTGTAACAGTTAGAAATGAAACACATTCCCCTGTGCAGATCATGCAGGAATAGTAATTGTGGATTTCTGAGCCATACACAGATATGTATGTCAAAACTAATAAAGGTGATCCCAAACACTGGTGTGTGTCATCTCACTTATACCTAAAACATAGAAATGGTATGTCCTGCAGAATGCATTAACTGAGGTGAACTGATTTAGCACTGCTTGTCTGCATACTTTAGAATGGGCATGTCAAATAACTGAAAAAAAGCAGCAATACATATTCCCATCAGAATGTGTCTTACTTGTTTGTCTGCCAGCATTGTCCTCTGTTAACCTTTCACTTTCAACTGTATGTAGCTGTGAATCTACTGAAAATGTATAAGGCTAGCAGGTGCAGACTTAAAACCTACACTGTGTACTCAGGAATCTAAACTGCAGTATGTATAGTTGTAAAACAGTCAAATGTGCAATCCAGCAAATATGCACGTTTCACAAACAGTGACACCAATGTCTGTTGTGTATGCCTAATTTGTACCGAAACTGGGAAACAAATAATGCAACATGTCATAATAAAAGTA
>NC_056731.1:154654228-154756728 GCF_019279795.1 Protopterus annectens
CAGACCCCACCACCTACAGGACAGTCATGTTAACATGAAATGTATCATGCACAAACATAGGTTTGTAATAGGCTTACCTGCACTCTGCCCCTATATATACCCCCCTAATGTTAGGCTGTGTCCACATGTGACACCCATCTGTTTTGTAACAAGGCAGAACAGTGCAGCTGTGGAGGAAGGAGAGTTAGAGAGTTTGGACCTGATGTTTGAATGCTCTCTCTCTCTCTCTTTCTATATATATATATATATATATATATATATATATAAAATATGCACACACACACACACACACACACACACACACACACACACACACACACACACACACACACACACACACACACACACACACACATATATATACATGTATGTCTACATATATACTAACACACACACACACACACAAATATATATATATATAAATATATATATATATATATATATATATATATATATATATATATATATATAAACACATTTCCCCTACTGTTGAATGACAGTGCTGCACGATATGTGTGAGTATCTATACATACACACACACACATATATTTTATATAAATATATATATATATATATATATATATATATATATATATATATATATATATATATATATATACACATATATGTATATATAGTAGTAAGCGGGTGCAAAATGGACAGTTATGTCTGGTGTGAAATCCATGGTGGGAACACATTGCCCTTGTTTGTGAAGGTGAGATTGGTATGTTGGGGAAGGATAGAAGGTATAATTTGTGAGGTAGGTTGGGTTGGAAAACAGACATTACAGCATACAGGGGCAGTATATGACACATGGTGGGTAAACACCTTGGATGGAGAGTGGTGTTCGGAAAGTGGAAGCCCATGAGCCTCCAAATGGAAACAGTGGGACCTAGGTCCTTACCCATGGGCAGTCACAACTGCACCTGCACGGCCCTGAAGGTGCCTGAGCTGGGGCCTGAGCAGGGGGAGCATGCATACCCTGTAATTGTGCACTGAGGGCCTCAAGGTAGTGTAGCACATCCCCCAAGTCACTGTGGAGCTCCCTATGCACCAACCCCTTGACCTGACTTCAGGTGACAGGATCCTGTCTGTGTGTGTTCCTACAGGGGAATGAACACCATCCCCTGAGGTGGTACCATCTGAAGGTAGTGCAGGACCAGTAGTTGATGAGGTCCCAGCATGGTTCTTAGATGTGCTGTGGCCTGTTAACATGGCCAGATGATGTGGGAGAGGTGGTTCTGCTGGGAACAGGCTTCCCAAACATGCTATTGTGTCACAGTTATAGAATTTATGTGGGTAGTAATAGTCCACACAATCCAGGATTATGTCTAACAGAATGCATAGATATCCCCATTAACACAAAACACCAGATTTGGAGCAGTCACACAGCAAACAGAACACATGCATATATGGAACCATAGTGGCCCTTACAATGGCATGCAGGTGACATTGTTAGCAACATGCCACCAATTATAGTGTTTCAACATGGAGCATGACTGGAAACACATTGCACAATTTGTAGTACAATATTATATATGTCCCAACAGTAGGTTTGCTGTAAACATACCCGTTGAGTTGTGTGTTCAGATTATTGTTGCAGATATGGTGTGGGGGGGGGCAGAGATGTCAATTAACAACTATTATATCCTTGCAGTATGAGGTCCTCAGACCTTTTTTTCCTCTTTATGTCTTTCAGGCACCATGTCTAGAGAGCGTTTGCCAGTTTATTCCCCCACACAGGAAAATGAAGTCATAATAAACTACCTGGTGTAGCACTACCACACCCTGTTTGGCCATACAGCCCATGATCTGCAGGAGAGAACCGCACTGTAGAACAAGCTCATCCACAGGGTAAACTATGTTGGGCTGCATAACCGCAGTTATGAACAGGTCCGAAATCGGTGCACTGACCTCTACTGCCATGCCCGTCAGCATGCTGCTGCAGTTAGGAGGGACCAGCTAGTCACAGGGGGAGTCATGTCATCCATCCCCCCATGACACATGCGGAGGAGCTCCTTGCCAGCCTCAGGGCACCTGCCCACCAACAAAGACAAGACCCACCAGATAGCATTGTGGAAGTGGGTGCTATCCACTCAATGGATGAAGAGCATGCAGGTAAGACCCCAGGGCACATCAATAGACCACTGTTGCTTATCCATCTGCATCTGTAGAGTTTAATCATGCATATGTGAGATAAAATATATATATAGTATGTTGCTGCATTGTAATAATGAACAGATGTGCATAATTTGTAGTACTGTGGGTTTGTACTGTTGATGTACTGAAATGCTGCTCCCACCCTGTAACAATGCCACAGGTGTGGCTACTGACCTCACATCTCTCACACAACTATGTAGATCCCTCTTGTATACCTCTGGGGCAGCAACCTGTAGCTGGTGAGTATGGTGTTTGTTCAGGTTTGCCAATACACTGGCCATGTTATGGCCATGGTATTTGCCATCACACATTTAACACACCTGCCCATAATGCATGCTGTACATGTTCATTTATTGTTGCTGTTAACTGCACTGCCTCACAGTGGTCACCATGGTGGCATATCTGAGGGGTATGTAAGAGTCCTGCAATATAACTAACCTGTCATTGCAAGATGTGTGCACAGAACATAATGCTGGGACAAATGGCCTACAGTAAGAACATGTCTGAAACATCACCCTTATTTATACAGTGCTATAACAGTGTATATATCACTATTACAATGGCAACTGTTACAGATCTACACAACGGCATATCACAATACCACATTCCACAATGCTTACAACCTGTAATCTGGTCCTAACATGAGCAATGAATGCGTAATATGGAATCCTATGTTAGGGCAGCAAATATGGGGAATACATACCTTAACAAACACTGGACGCATATGTATGCACACACTCCAAATAACATATTGTGGAAGCAGCTTTTGAGGTACTGACAGCATTCACTCTTCATGAGTATGCACCTTCCAGAAAGTACAAGTCCTCAATGTCACACCAAGAAATGGTCTGCTGTCTAAGATGTATGTCCATCACATTTGCTCACTCACCTGCAACAGAGGCAGCCGTGGCTTGCACACATCTTACAAGCCATGGAATGGATCCCATACCTAACAGGTAGAATGCAGGAGTGGGACATGTAGCCTCACCACACCATTGCATATACCATGGCAAACAGTGCAGACAGTCATGTATGTGACAAGGAAGTATGGGATAACATTAATGTAGAAAATAAACAGATGGCCATCCAAGACAGATGATGACACATGTTGCAAACTGGTCATGGAGGCTGCCTAGAAACATGCTGCAACACTGAGGGAGTTGCAGGAATGTCTAGCAAGTACTGGCTGTGCAGTACCTGTGTCAACAATCACCTGGATGCTGCATAAGTGTGGCCTATGGGTTAGGGTAATCAGATGGGACAGTTATTCCACAGGAAACATCAGTCAGGACTCTCTACAGGTAGCATATGCATAACATCAAAAGTCCCCCAAAGGCATGTGTTGCAATGTGTAATGGTGCACCAAGACCAAGTTTGAAACCTACAGACAGTATCAATTAAGATACATGTGCTGCACAAACAGCACCTCACTCCACCTCAGGCCCACTATCCCCATCTGTACCTTGCTGGTGCCAGTGTTCACCTGTACATTTGCCATTCATTAGCAGGGACTAGGCCAGTACACATTGTGTTCTGAATTTTGGACACTGCAAAATGACACTCATGTGTAGCCCATAGTTGCCAAGCATCTGCAAAAAGGCTGAGGATGGGGAGGGGTGTCATCCTGAAACACAACAGTGAACTGAAGCAGCCAATCAAAGCTCAATAAGAATGGCTGTATCTGCACACAGTCAAGGTCATGAATAGTGGCAGACATAACCCTGACTCCACAGCAATAGTGAAGGCACTGTGTGACCTCCAGGGGCTGTGCACATGAGTTGACCTTGCAATCCTGCAGAGTTGGGGGACATTTGTAGGGCAGAGTGACCAAATACTGGCAAGTGCAGATGAGCCATGCTAGTATATCCCTTCCAGGAATAGTGACTGTTGTAGTACACTTAACATTTGGTGCAACAAACTATGATGTTAAGGGTGTGCACACTTATGCACCCACATACAGTATGCATCTCCATCAGCGTCTGCACAACTAACACATTTGTTTGATACTGCATTTGATTGCACAGGTCATAGGTCACATATCAGGTTTGCGTAATGTTAACATATGCAGTATTGTGGCCCCATGGCATATCAGGGAAGAGGGTGCCATGTCAATAAGGGTGTGTACACTCCTCATAGCCACAGTAAGATTTGAAGGTTGTCAATGTAATTGTATTCTATTGGTCATACATGCACCACTGATGATGAGATCTGCAAATCAGACATCGGGCATTCACTATTGACATCTGTCCACATATCATCCCAGGTATGTGTCAGACAAACAAATAGGGGCTGTGAGCAACAGAGCAAACATAACTGACACACATATACACATTCAGCAATGGTGTGTACACCTGTGAGGTATGGTGCTCAGTACCTGCCAGGGTGCTGAACAGGTGCACAGTAATACTGTGCACATGAGTTCAGTGTGTTCCAGAGGAAGGGGCATCACCTACTAACACAACTCATGCATTACAGAGATGTATAATGTTGGTAACAGGGATTGACTATAGCTGCACTTCATGCTGTTGAGTGCCATATGTCATGTATGTTGACAGATGGGTAATGAGAGGTCTGTGTGTAATATCTTTGTGCAACCACACCTGTATGTGTGTGTGTGTGTGTGTGTGTGTGTGTGTGTGTGTGTGTGTGTGTGGTTAAGCAATGACGTACAGGTCTTAAAGTGCATTTCTTGATTTCCCCTCACAGGTGGCGAGGTGGGTCAGGATCCCTCCTGCAGGCAAACTGATGTTAGTGTCAATACTGACTCTGACAATGATGATAGGTGTGTTGAGGCACAGGCAGAGTTGTCAGGGGCTGAAGCTGTACCATTGTTTGACATCCCACTGTTATCCACCCCATCCCCGCACACAGTCACATTGCCTATACATACCCCATCACCAGTGGCCATAGATAAGGGACAGTTGGTGGGTGGTGGCATGGGACAGGAGAGTGTGGTGACTATGGCATGTGTGTCTGGACACAGCAGCCATAGCCAGATGCCTGGTGAGGTACCACACAGGCAGATGTACAGGGATGCTCGTAGGAGGGCTGCTGGTTATCAAGCCCCTGGCAAAAGTGCCAGAGCTGGTGTCACCAGATGAATGTTTCAGACCATCATGGAGGTGCAGGCACATATGGAACAATATACCTGACAGGGACTGAGGCTGCAGAGGGCTACTCATTCTGCTGTTATTGACAACATCTATGATTTGCAGGTGCCCACCGTTATTTTGCAGAGCTCCTGGATAGATGGTTGGGTGAGATGGTGGGAATCCTTGACCATGGAATGTCTGTGCTTGAGCATATGGTGGGAGTAGTGCGACGGCCACGTGGATATAGACAGGCAACACCAACAGGTGAAAGTCGATGTGGATGTGCAAGAAGTCAGAGCCACTCCCGTAGTGGCAGTACTAGCCCCAGCACTGCAATGGGGGCACTGTCCACACCACAACACAGCAGGCCACATGCACATGGCCCTGGCTGGTCCCACGAGGGACCCGGATCCTGCGGACATATGTCATCAGCAGGGGAGAGTACCATATTGTGGCTTGTACCTGGTAGTGCCCATCGAACTCCTGGCAGGCACAGTTCTCGTGTCCGTGGCCGGAGATGGTGGACTCACACCCTGCCAGGTATGGTCTGCAGCTGTCCAACAAACCCCTGTATAGGGCAGCCACATGGCAGGACCGTGTGCATGCATACACACACATCATCAACACAACTAGGGCAACCCCATAGCTACACACACCACATCTGCATAGCCCAATTAATATTGAAACCCCCTAACACACACATGATGTAAAACAAATGGCTCAGCCTAGGTCTCTGGCAACCCCACAACACACCCTGTGCATATGATGATACCTGTGTCACATCCCTGTCATCCATAACATTGCTGCAGTGACAGGCTAATATGATTCTGATGCACAGGGTGACTGTACTATGGTGTAGCAATGTAATGCTGTGTAACATGTTTACAGCATTATAGTTTAATGCTTACATGTCAGGATGTGTAGCTGTCCAGCCATGATGCATTATAGCTGTTATTAACACTGAGTGATTGCGGTTTCCATAATGTATTCCATTTGTGTTGTAGGTGTCTATGTGTCAGCAGGATGTTGGTCTGCTGTTGTTTCCTACAAGGAGTATGGCACTGTGGTGACACCTTGACTGTGCCATATCCTGTGTACAGCTGAATACAAGTCACTGGTCTGTATAACAGTTACTGCATGTGCCACATGCCTGATAGGTCTGAGGGGTGTATACAGGTGAGTGCATGGTGGCTGATGTCAGCAGCCCTTCTATAGTGGATGGGTGGTACACACCACAAGTTTGAGTATAACACACACACGCACACACACACACACACACACACACACACACACACACACACACACACACACACACACACACACACACACACACACAGAGGCTTTGGTGTTGATGCAATACACAGAGAATACTGTACACATGGATGTATGTACTTTTGCAAGGAACCCATTTTAGCATATGTAATTCTACCAAGACAGAATAGGCACAACATCACATTGGGAAATAATCAGTCTGCTAGTTTAATGCCATTGACAATGGTACTGGCAGGGTATATGTCCCTTTCCCCAACGTAGTGCAATCCTCAACTTGGTAAACATTGGTGTGCTGATGTGAGTGGCACAACCCTACCCTTTGGATGGTGTGGGGGTGATGTAGAACCACAGATAGTGTGATTGACAACTACTTAACCTGTTAACATAAACTGTACAGTATTACAGCCAACTAAGCAGAGGTATACACTCAACAATAACCACAATGATAGTGGCTATGTCCACAAGATCCAGACTCAGCTATATGTACCAACCACAGTATTGCTGTACAGATATGCAGTGGGGAATAGGGCATTTACACATCTACTACTAGTTTTGATGGAATGAATTTCCACAAGATGTTACCTGTGAAATGTTAGCATTTGCCAGTCAGTTCTCAGACAGATTACCTCCTGGGACATGTATTTTCTGCAAACTAAAGTAGATCCCATCACATACACACACAATCTTACTTGGCAACACTGGGACTAGAACCCCATACCTAGGTACTTATTGCTACTAATCTGTGTGGCCTTAACTGCACACACCACACAGCTTTTATGGTGCTTTACTGCTTTAATGGGGGATGTACTGGTTGTTATGAACAACACATAGTGTGACATACTTTCATATACACATTTACAAACACATAACAGTCATACACACATCTGGGAGACCTGGTTTATCAGTGCTAACTACCTTGTCAGTGTGTCCATTCTGTTATAGATAAGTTGCACACAGCACATGCATCATTGGGCTGGATAGTGTAATCAGTTACCTGTATGGTTGATGGTGACAGTGGTCCCCATACAGTGGACCTTGGGACATGTACTGGGGGTACCATGGTGTAAAAACAGTATACCCAGCACCCACACCACACATTGGATATTGTACTCACTGAAACCCATGATAATAGTCTGACATACCCACCATCGCACATTGACCAGGACTGCAATACAACCCCTTGTCTATCTCAAGAGTGCTACTACAGGGATATACATCTATTGCACATACCACAAGGATAGTAGGGTGATGTTTTGTCATGGCTCTCCTACAGTCAGCAACATCACTATCCCTTATACTATGTGGCAAGGTGTATTGTATTAGGAGAATGTGGCCTCAGAATACTGTATACTACATATATACACACGTGCACACATACACACACTTGCCAGGACTCAGATGGTAACCCATGCCTATCTACCCATTTGTACGACAGTGTTGTGCTGGTACTGCAAGCTCCAGGTAGCTCATAGGGTGAAAAGTGTAACAAGGTACATGTAATGTCCATTACAGCAGCAGCCATATCTAACTATGGCAATGGGGGGTGTAGTGGGTGTAAAGGGCCTCAGGGTATTATCAACTACAGGTTTATAAACACACAGACATGGTTATTCTGAGTAATGCACACTGACAAATTTGTCAGTACTGGGGTCCATAGGTGCAAGTGTTCATAGGTGTGTACCAGGATATTGTCCATGGAGATATGGGAAGAGTAGGGGATGTCGGTACAGTGGTATCATGCCAGCTGCCATTTGCCAGCAGGCCATCTATCAACTGATGCCATGGGAGTGATCCTCAGGGTGAGAGTTAAATGCAACATCCAATCATCTGGTTGCCTCTTGCAGAGGGCCAGTGAGATGATCCAATTGACATCTATGCAACATGTATTACATAACATGGTCAGTGTCTGTCTTGGAGACCTGTACCCAAGCATGTTCTGTTGACCATGGTAGTGTAGTTGGTCATCCATGGCATGTGGTGCATACAGGGTGGGGATTACTAGCTGTGGCACTCATAACACAGCTGGGCAGACATGTCAGTGTCACTCAAGCATAGATTGCCTGTAAGCAGCCAAGATGGATACCTGACATCTGCACATCTGTACAGAGCACAGACAGACATCAGCTAGCCAACTGGTTATGCATTAGGATGAATGCGTTGACAGATAGACGTCTGACACTGATAGGTATGTCATTACTACATGACAGCAGCCCTCAATGACATGTACTATGCACACAATAGTCTACAGTTAATATCCACATGTCAGATCAATATCCAATAGGAAATACTTAATGACACAGAGCTCACACACCAAGAACATGGCAGAGAGGACACAGAGTCCATCTTTGCATGCTGGGGTGTTTGGTTCCAGTATTACAATCTGCAATCTACTCTTACTTGGGAAAGCACTGTCAACAGTAGTAACATAATGATACATGACATGCCAGTGTGACTGCATATAACCTGGGATACTACCCATGTATGTAACATATTCAAATGAAAAAGAGTGCTGTACAAGCCATATATACTCAGGTGTCCCAGACAGTAGACTCACACCCCTTGCTACTGTAATGACAGCACATAGACACATGTTATGTACATGGAATTAAATACACGTATTAAATATGTCATTACCCTGCTATTTTATCAGACTGGAATGTGATCACTGGTTACCAGGGCTGAGTCATGCTTAGCAGGTTTCAGCATTGCTGCAATATAAATGCTAAGCAGATTTGTGCACTGGTAAGCAAAGCTGAAACAGTGTAAGTGTCTATGCATTTAACCGTATGTTAGCAGCGCTTACCATTGTGCAAACTCAGACAAACCCACTTAAAACTGCTCAAAACTGCCTTAACCACTTTCTATCCAACAGCCCTTGTTCTGCCCAACAACAAAATAAACAGCTCTTGAACCCAGAACCCTATACACTAAAGTCACAGCAGTTAACCACTAAGACATCACAGCTGCAAAGATGGTTGTTTTTTCCAATATATCTGTCAGTACACATACTGAATAGTATTGAACAACTGCTTTGACTTCTACAGCTGTGTAGTACTTGTTAGTGATATTAGTGTTGAATCAAGTATGTTGTTATATCTAAATATACACATATCAGATAAATATGGTGTGATACATGTGGGAAGGTATATGCAACAGTCATGTTTACACATAACAAGGATATGGATATATATATATATATATATATATATATATATATATATATATATGTAGATATATGTATACATGTACATACGCATATGTATTTATATATATGTATTTATATACATCTGTATATTGCATTATATATATGGTCATATATATATATATGTATATATATATATATATATATATATATATATATATATATATATATATACATACATGTATGTGTGTATATATATATATATATATATATATATATATATATATATATATATATATATATATATATACATATATGTATAACGTATGTCCATAACATGTAGTAGACTCATACCTCAGCACCAATAGTCACAACCTCTTAGTGCAATGGGGATGTCATGTAAGTATTGCAGGTATAAATGTTGACTGTTGCTACTGTAACAGGGGTTGTCTTAACAGAAATGTTGTGTGGGAAGTCACATTTGGTATTGACATGTACGCCATCTGTTACTGACAGGCATCATAAGATCATCATAGAAAAGTACCACGCAAATCACAGTAATGATCCTGTGGAATACAGCAGAGATATGACCAATAAATGTGGACAGTGTGACACACTCTGGCCAGTCCAGAGGTATACACAGAACCCCTTAGTTCAAGATGTGTGGACCAAGCCTGACAAAATGGATGTTTACAGCCATGTAAATAGGGATAAAATGAAAATACTGGAATAGATAAGCTCACACAGTTTATACATTCACACACTCCTGTCTGTCCTGACACATAATAACCAGAGGAGAAGAGGTCACAAGCCCACATACTACCCACTAGTTAGTGACATACTTCTGTACAACATCCCACTGCTTTGTCAGAAATACACAACAGTTATGGTGGCCCAGCAACAGTGCTTCTGAAAAATATCTGGACATAACATCACACTGGGTAAATACACTGAGCTGCTAGGCATGTCACAAAACACTGTGCAAACTACAGGCAGACTGCCACAACACTGGCCTACATTTCTTATGGGGGAATGCACATGTACCTGCAAATATAGCAGGCTCTACAGGCATGTAACAGCATGGAGTAACAGATGCCTGTGTGAAAGTGCATACCCACAACCAATCTGAACACAGCCACAGTCACATATGGTAAGCGTACTTAATATTACATTATATGGACTGTGTGAACAACACCATCCTCATATGTGCCACTCACACACTAACGCTACACATACTGGGCCTATACACAGTGTATTCCAATGCCTGACTGTGGTATGGGACATGTGTCAGTCTGGCCCTACAAACATGTACGATGATAGGGTACCATACACTGGAGCAGCATGCAACATCACATAGAACAGGACCAAGAACAATGACATCTACCACAATCTGTACACAGGCCAAGGTACATATTGACAATACACACTCTGTCGACAATCACCATAAGTACACAGACCTCACTACTGTACATACTACAACAGAATTTCCAGATTTTTTTCTTCAAATATAAGGCCTACTATACATAATATGTCTAGCAGTCTGATATCTCACAGGCTTGTTATCAGGTATGATATCAGTAAATAATGATGTACTGAATATATGCACCTCTTACTGCGACATATGTACAAAGGTTGACAGAGTTGTGGCTGGAGGCACAAACATAGGGCAAATATTGACATGTTGCTGTGATAAACCCATTCATTAACTGGTGTAACAGGGTTTGTTGTGACATGTCTTCTGAGGAATATGAATTCAGTAACTCACATGGCAGTCACCATGTACTGACTGCAATCTTCAGAGTATGCTACTGCATTTCTAAAGATAGGAAATGTGTGAGTAACACAACACATGTAAGTCTCCAAACACTGGCCTGTCTGCAGATAGCCCTACAGGTGAGAGTTTCTTCAACCACATAACACTGTCATGACAGATATTAAATCATGTAGAACAGCCATATCCACAGAAACCCTGTTAAACCAAAATTACTTCAAATGTAGAAAAGCAATACTTACATTCTGTCCTCATATCTGGAACATCCCCCTCCTGTTTGTTGACCTGTCTCCACAGTGTATGTTGTAAGAGGTATCCAACTACCTTCTGTGATGCTGTTTGTCAAACATCCACATGAAGTCCTGTTCACAGTGAAGGAAAAGGGCCAACACCCACATGAAGTGCTGAGTTATAGGAGTGTGTTCCCATGCAATTGGCTATAGGAATGATACCACAGCTGTTCCACATGCAATCAGCTAGTAGAGGACTGCAATTCTTGCACAGGCCATCTGCTGATCATGAGCATCACTTACAAAACTCAAGCTGCTGCCTAAGCAAAGCAGGTGTAGTTTTCCACATCCACCAGAGAGGGAGTGAGAAAGACAGACAGAGACAAAGTAAGAAAGAGAGGGAGTAGGAGAGTAAGAGCCAAGCATGTTTGTGTATGATCCATGGGTGGAGAGTGGTATCTGGGGAGTATGACAGTTGCCTATATTGTGTACTAATCCATACTGTCACATGGTAACTGCACATGGCTGTACACATTTATGGCTGAGGACTGTTGACAAGAATCTCTACAATGTTTGAAAAATGTTGGCCTTGTAATGTTGACAATGGGACAAGTAGGTCCTCAATATAATGATGTGGCAAAACCCTCACTACCATGGACCCTGTCATTACACAATCACCCCAAAGCCACACAGGGTACTGATAACACACACACAAATACACACTTACCAGTGCTGAGTTTCAAACCCTTACCTGGCTAAGTATTGCTATTACATTATTATGCAGTTATTGCACACTCCACAGAGCTTACATGCTAGAGAGCTGTCGAAAGGTATCTTTGAATGTGGCTGACATCACAGTGATAAAGTAGGGATAAGGGAAATGTAGTACATGTGACTGTCCACAAAAGCAGGTGTTAAGGAAGACACCACCACACTCTCTCAGGGAATCACACACATTATTACAGTTGGCAGGGTCAAGATTAAACCTCCTACCTAACTAGTTTGCTACACTAGAGTATTATGCAGTTATCACCCTCACCACAGAGCTTATCAGGCTGATATATGGCCAAAGGGTTATTTCAAGGTGACTGACATCAGAAGGCATGCTACAGTAGGGCAATGGGAGGTATAGTGAGTGTGAATTGCTTCAAAATCATTAATCTCCACACACACACACACACACACACACACACACACACACACACACACACACACACACACACACACACACACACACACACACACACACACACACACACACACACACACACACACACACACACACACACACACACACACACACACACACACACACACACACACACACACACACTTGCCAGTACTGACATGCATGGGTTCATTGCTTCACAGGTGTGTAGTAGTTGACTGTGCCAGAAGTCTGTACAAGGATTGGCAAAGAAGTCTGTACAAGGATAGGCAAAGGGAATACCTTGGCATCAGGTCACATGTCAATGGTCTCCAGTGTGGCTCAGGGGTGTAGTCCCTGGATTGGCCCACACAGGCGGGTACTGTATTCACCATCCACTCATCTGGGTTACTATTGTGAGTGGCCAGTGCTGTGCAATGCTTGCCATGTATGTGATCTATATTCTGTAACAAGGACAGTGTCTGGGTTGTGCACATGTCCCACATGCATGTTCTGTGATGTGTGAAAGTGTACTTGGGGTCTCTGGGGCATGCTGTGTGGAGAGATTGTTATCATCTGATGTAGCATTCCTGACCTCATGTGGTGAGACCTGGCTATGAAACTGAGGTTGTGCCTGCGCCTTCATTGACAGCATGATACAGGTATTCAGTGGAGTTAGTGGCATCTATCCATGTGTATAAGGCATGGTATTCTCTTTGTGGGTTACATTTGCAGACTCTAAAGTTGTTGCAGGTGTTCCAGTGGGGAACATAGCAAAGGACCACTGTAAGCAATTATTTGCCTATTGTAGGGATGGAACAGGTTGTCATGTCCTTTTACTTGCTGGATAACACACACTCAGTCAGGAAATGTTACACATCACAGTACATTCTGATGTCAGTGGCAGTGTTGTGGTCAACAGGCATGTAGTCCACTGCAATCACACTGTAATTACTATCTGTGGGCAATATGCAGGGAACTACCAATATAGTGGTTGTTGCCTAGCCAAGTGTGCTTGTGTATGATACATGGGTGAAGAGTGTTCTCTGAGTAATACAAGGGTTGCCTATATTGTTCACAGATCCATAATATCACATGTAGGGCTATGGATTGTCTACACCAGCCTCTCTGCTGTTTGACATCTGTTGTCCTTGTAATGTGGACATATAATAATTTAGCAAAACTCATCCCACAATGCATCCTGTCATTACACAATCACAGCAACCTCTACAGAAGATACTAATGACAAACACACACACACACACACTTGCCAGTATTGAGATTCAAAACCCTACCTACTATGTATTGCTATTATAGTGTAGTGCATTTATCACATGCACCACAGAGCTTATTGGATGGATGTTGTCCGAAGGTACTTCTAAGGTGAGGAACATCACCAGTCCTTGTAAATACTGGCATTGGGTGATGTAGTGGGTGAGAGATCCCAAAAATAATTTTACCCTAACCACACATTTACATTTGCCAGGGGTGAGGTTCAAAACCTCTATCTAACAACCTTTATGGACCATTATGTTACACATTTATCACATGCACCACTGACCTGACATGGTATATGTTTCGTAGAAGATACTTGTAAGATGGATGATATTTGCAAGACTTCTAAAGTCAGGCTCTGAGATGTGTACTGGCTGTAAATAGGGACAAAATCTTTGAGGTACACACACAAACACTTGCCACAGATGAGATTCAGACAAATAGCTGTGCAATTACTGCTGCTACATTGTTCAGCATTTATGTCATGCACCATAGAGCTTATAGGGCTAGCTCTTCTCCAAAGGTATGTTTCAAGGTAGATGACATCAGCAGGCTTGCTAAAGTAGGACAATGGGAGGTGTAGTGACTGTGAATGGCCTCAAAAGCATTACTCTCTACATACACACGCAGAGCTTCACAGTTGCCACATCTAAGATTAGAACTCCTAACTAACTAGTATGTTACACCATAAGATTACGCAATTATCACATGTACCATGGAGCTTTCAGCATTCACCCTAATCCAAAGGGGTATTTCAAGGTGAATGACATCAGCAGTCTTGCTAAAGTAGGGCAATGGGAGGTGTAGTATCTATGAATGGCCACAAAATCATTGATCCCTACACACACAAACACCGAGTTTCACAGTTACCATGTCTGGGATTAGAATTCCTACCTAACTAGTACATCACACTATAGCATTATGCAGTTATCGCATGCACCATGGAGCTTATAGGACTAGCCTTTCTCCAAAGGTGTATTTCAAGGTGAATGACAGCAGCCTTGCTAAAGTAGGGGAATGGGAGGTGTAATGTCTATGAATGGTCTCAAAATCATTGATCCCTACCCACATGAACACAGAGTTTCACAGTTGCCATATCTGGGATTAGAATTTCCACCTAACTAGGTACATCATGCTATAGCATTACACAGTTATTGCATGCACCACAGAGTTTATGGGGCTAGCCCTTCTCCAAAGTGTATTTCAAGGTGAATGACATTAGCAGCCTTACTAACATAAGGCAAAGGGAGGTGTAGTGTCTATGAATGGTCTCAAAATCAGTGATCCCTACAGACACACAGAATTTCACAGTTGCCCTGTATGGTATTAGAACTTCTACCTAACAAGTACATCACACTATAGCATTACGCAATTATCGCACAAGCCATGGAGCTTATAGGGCTAGCCTTTATCCAAAGGTGTATTTCAAGGTGAATGACATCAGTGGCCTTGCTAAAGTAGAGCAATGGGAGGTGTAGTGTCTATGAATGGCCTCAAAATCATTGTTCCCTACACACACAGAGTTTCACAGTGGCCATGGCTGGGATTAGGACTCCTACCTAACTAGTACATCACACTACAGCATTAATCAATTATTGCATGTGCCACAGAGGTTACAGGGCTGAATTTTGTCCAAGGAGGTATTTTAAGGTGAATTATATCAGCAGGCTTGCTAAAGTAGGGCAATGGGAGGTGTAGTGACTGTGAATGGCCTCAAAATCATTGATCCCTGCACACACAAACACAGAGTTTCACAGTTGCTATGTCTGGGATAAGAACTCCTACCTACTTAGTACATCACACTACATCATTGTGCATTTATTGCACACACCACAGAGCTTATAGGGCTAGCATTTATCTAAAGGTGTATTTCAAGGTGAATAACATCAGCAGTCTTGCTAAAGTAGGGCAATGGAAGGTGTAGTTTCTATGAATGGCCTCAAAATCATTGATCTCTACCCACACAAACACAGAATTTCACAGTTGCCATGTCTGGGATTAACATTATGCAATTATCGCATGCACCATGGAGCTTAAAGGGTTAGCCCTTATCCAAAGGTGTATTTCAAGGTGAATGACATCATCAGCCTTGCTAAAGTAGGGCAATGGGAGGTGTAGTGTCTATGAATGGCCTCAAAATCATTGACCCCTACACACACAGAGTTTCACAGCTGTCATGTCTTAGATTAGAACTCCTACCTAATACATCACACTACAGCATTAAACAGTTATTGCGCGCTCCACAGAGCTTACAGGGCTGAATCATGTCCAAGGAGGTATTTCAAGGTGACTGACATCAGCAGGCTTGCAAAAGTAGGGCAATGGGAGGTGTAGTGACTGTGAATGGCCCCAAAATCATTGATCTCTATACACACACACACACACACACACACACACACACACACACACACACACACACACACACACACACACACACACACACACACACACACACACACACACACACACACGCACACACACGCACACACACACACACACACACACACACACACACACACACACAGTTTCACAGTTGCCATGTCTGGGATTAGAACTCCTATCTAACAATTACATCACACTACAGCATTATGCAGTTATTGCATGTGCCACAGAGCTTATACAGATGATCTTTGTCCAAAGGGGTATTTCAAGGTGACTGACATTAGCAGGCTAACTAAACTAGGGCAATGGGGAGTGCAGTGTGTGTGAATGGGCCATAAACCATTCCTCTGGAAACACACAACACTCAGTCACACACAACTTTACATTTGACAGGACTGTGTATACGACTGCTAGATGACTAATGACTTGTACTGTCATGTTACACAGTTATCACAAGCACCACAGACACTATAGTGCTAAGGGCTACCAGAAACAAATCTCTACAGTGACAGACATTGGCTCATCATGTGATATTGGCAAATTGGATGTGTGGTGGGTGGGGCAGGTCTCATGATTAGAAGCTCTTTGTCACTGTCTGCCTCCCTCTTCCCCACATCTCTGTTTGTGTATGTTTGACCTATTATAGTGTGTTGTCCTTGGATATATGTGTGTATTCCTATCCAATGTATGTGCAAAGCATGAATGGTGTGCAATGTGGTGTGTGTGCACAGACATCTGCGACTGACAGATATGTATAGCCCACTGTTGTTGCCAGACATGGGCTCCATTTCAGTTAAGTGTGGGAGCATGCCCAGTATGACCCTTCTGTATTTTGTTGTCAGACATGGGCTTCGTTTCTCTAAGTGTGGGAGCATGCCTAGTATGGCTTTCTGTATTGAGTGTGTGAATTCATTCCATGTAGGTTGTACTCCAGTGCAGGCATTTATGTTCTACACCTACAGCTAGCAACCTGTTTCTGCAGGATATCTGTAGATAGGTTGTCAATATGGAGTCACAATGGCCAAAGGATAGTGGGATACCATAACTAATTGTGTCTGTGCTGCTTCTGCTACATGGTTTTGGTGCTAGCAGAGATATTCAGACATATGTACTGCTGTAGACTGTGATTTATTATGTCATCAACTACTGACAGATATACTTATTTGTTCGCAGTAATTTCCTGGGGAATACAAGATGAATGAAGCTGTGTCCAGTATTGTGGTTCAGAGCCTACATATTCTTGCACAACCATGCCATTTTGGAGGGGGAGCTACAGACACGTGCTGACACATCTGTGTAAATGGTCCAGCACCTTGGTACTGTGGTGGCTGAGGATCCCATGCTTGTATATCTATCAACATGACAGAATGGCCATATCCTGCTTTGGCCATACCTCTCAGCTGTACAGATTCCCAGAGGTTACCCAGAGGCAGAGCTCATATATATGGTCATTTCTCCTTCACATTGTGGTTTTTGAGCAGGATTGTAGCCACCTATTCCTGGGTTTTTAGGCAGGGATAGTATGGGCACACATCAGAGTTTCAGACTTCACGCCCTCCATGGCATCCATCCTTCTACCCCCCCATCTGTTATTCTATCCTCTTCCTATAATTATGCAAGTGATATCTGATAAGTATCACTATAATTATCACTTCATCCCAGCAGTATTTAGGGGTTGGTCCACAGTTCATGCAGTAGGACATGGTGGACATGTTACTGGGATTTGTCAACATGGCCTTGCATTTGTGTTCTGTGGACTGTGTTATGTCATTATTTGGGACTCCGTGAGATAACATACACTGGCAGATTAATGACAGAAATAGACTGCAGAAGGTTAATAAAACCCCAAAAGTCAGAAACTTGATAAAACAAATGAACACAGTTATTAGGACTGTCCATAGAGATCCATGCAATATAACAGAAATAAACAGAATATATTACTGTGCTGCTAAATTAATAACTGATAAAATTCTACCACAGGAACATAGGGTAGCGAGGGAAAAGGGGGGGGCGAAAGCAAATACCATCATTGAAATATCAAATAGAGATAACTATAAAGCAGCTAAGACAAGAAGTGTAATTGTTAGAAGATTATAGAAGAGGGAACAGATCAACAAAAATATTAAGAAAGACAGATGTGATAAAAGCAATGCACAGTATTAAAACAGACCATGATCTATTATGTAGTATTAGAGATAACAAACTAAACATTTCAAAACAGGCAGAAAGACTCAGAAGATATGAAGATAAATATAAGGGAAAAGCACAAAATAAACAATTTACTGATGACCCAAAAAAGTTTTATAGAGAATTGGGAAATAAGGTAAAAGGAATTGATAGACCGCCGGAAAAAAATGAAGTAGATACATTTTGGAGAAGTATCTATGAAGATCCTGTGGAACATCACAAAGATGCTAAATGGCTAGAAGAAGTGACAGAAAGAATAAGAAGTTTAAAGGTACAGGATATGAAATGGGATGAAATAACAGCCAGAGAGATTGAAACAAAGTTGAGAAAAGCTTCTAATTGGAAAACCCCAGGCCCAGATGCAGTACCTAACTTTTGGCTTAAAATATTAACTTCTTTACACGAGGATCTAGCCATGAGTTAGAACTATTTATATGCACACCCCGAACAGACACTGCACTGGTTAACAACAGGAAAAACTATGCTCTTACTTAAGAGTGAACCTGCAAGCTACCCTAAAAATTATAGACCAATGACTTGTCTTCCGATGACATATAAACTATACATGGGGATTGATGCTCACAGAGTTTATAGTCATTTAGAAGAAAACTCAATTATGGCAGTAGAACAAAAGGGCAATAAAAGAAAGTCATATGGAACAAAGAATCATTTGTTGTTAAATAAACTTATAGTGGAGAACTGTAAGAAAGGGAAGAATCTAAGTATGGCATGGATTGACTATAAAAAAGCATTTGATTGTATCCCACATTCATGGATAAAAGAGTGCTTAAAAATTTATAAGGTACATCCCACATTGATTGATTACATTACAGTAACCATGAAACAGTGGCAGACCTCTTTGCAATTAAGCCATGATAAAGGACAGATTATTATCCCAGGGATAAAAATCCAAAGAGGGATACTTCAGGGTGACTCCCTGTCACTGTTGCAATTTTGCCTTGCCATTAATCCATTAAGCTGTTTACTTAACAGCTTAGGTCATCGCTATAATTTGGCTTCTAGAAACAACAAAGTCTAATGACTTCTCATCTTCTCTTTGTCGATGATTTAAAAGTATAGCTCATCAGATGAGGAACTGAAAGCACAGTTGCAGGTTGTCAAAACTTTTTCAGATGATATTGGAATGCATTTGGTCTTGATAAATGTGCAAAAGCAACCTTTAAAAAAGGAAAATTGCAGCACCAGGAAAACATCAGTTTGGGACAAGAATGTGATATAAAAGAATTTGAGCAAGAGGGGGTGTATAAACATTTGGGAATTGATGAAGGATCAGCAATAAAACATGAACAAGTGTGAATAAAGCTTAGTAAGAAGTACTTTAGAAGACTTAAATTAATCATGAAAACAGCATTGACACCTAGGAACAAGATCCAAGCTATAAATCAATTTGCTCTTCCTGTCCTAACATATAGTTTTGGAGTGATTGACTGCCCCAAAAAGTGTTGGACAGATTGGATATTAAAACAAGAAGGATGCTTCATGCTCACCAAATGATTTATAAAAATCAGTGTATACCAAGATTATATATTCCCTGTTCTGAAGGAGGGATGGGGCTCCTTGAAATTTATTACATGTATAGATCTGCAATCGTGGGACTCCACACATATCTACTGACCTCACAAGATCCAAATCTGGTGAAAGTTTTGAAACATGAGGAGAATTAATCTAAGATGACATCTCTGCTTAATTTAGCAGAAGCATATCAATGTCAAGCAGGAATGGAAATCAAACCAGAAGTGGATAAAACCCAGGCAGCAACTAAATATGCTAAAAAACAAAAGAAAGAATATAAGGTGAAGGGCCAGATGAGAAGGCAAGAAATGTGGAAAAAACATAAATATAGTTGTGAGTACAGAAAACCTCTGGAAGAGCCTCATGTTGATCAAGAACAAATGCAGGAATGGTTAAGGAGAGGTGAATTTACATCAAGAAATGAAAGGTTAATATTGGCAGCCCAAGATAGTGGGCTGCGTACATGCTGGTTTACTCAGTCCATTGAACATGTGGGAGAAACAGACATATGTAGGTTTTGTGGAACCGAATGGAAACAGTCACACACCTTATTGCTGGTTGTGACTCTCTAATGGCAGAGGTACTGTATACTGAAAGGCATAATAATGTGGCTAGATTGTTATACTGGAGATTGTGCAAACATTATGGTATCGAAGTGGCTGAAAAACAGTAGAAACATGATCCATAGAGAATCATAGAAAATGATGAAGTTTACATCACAAGGGATCACCCAATACCAACAGTCCAAAAGACAGATGCTAGAAAACCGGATATAGTGGTCCAAGGAAAGAAGACAAAAGTAGCATTGATCATTGAAATTGCCACACCTAGTGACTACAGTGTCTTGCGTACAGAGAGACACAAAGTCATAAAATATCTTGAGCTGCAGGCAGAAATGAGAGCCATGTGGAAAAAAGGTACCCAGACAGTTCCAATAGTAGTAGGAGTCACTGGTCTTATAAAAAAGAATTTACAATCTTATTTAGATATGTTACCAATTCATGTAACACCACACGAATTGCAGAAGGAGTCATTACTGGGCACATTGCAGGTGCTGCAAAGAGCACTTTTGGCTAACATCAAAGAGGGAAACAATACTAATTTCATGAACTTTAATCGTACTTTGACTTAGGAATGGGGTCCATTCCCGTCATGGTATTAGAAACCCAAAAGACTTGGAGAAATTAAAAAAGGCAGTAAGGGTGAGACACAGGCCTTTGACAGAGGACTGTAGGAAATTTGGTAGAGATGCAGGCCATCTGTAGCAGGCCAGTGCATTCTGTCACTCCTACAGTACCAGGCTGCAAACCACTGGATTCCCCTGGGGTGACAGGGTAGGTGTACAAGGTGTTAATGGCAATAGTTTCTGTCCTACTTAATCCATTGGTGTGAATGCTGGCAGGGTGTTGCTTACAGCTAGGGCACACCTGCATGGGACACCTCTTCAGAATGCTGCATTCTGTGGGTACTCCCATGCAGAAGTCGGGGTCATATTGTACTTGTTCCCAACAGCAGGGATATGACCTGTGATGAACCTGTGGCTGATGATGGGGTGAGCTGAGTGCATGTGTGCTATGGAAGCTTCTTGCAGCTGACTCACAGATATACATGGGGCATTCCCCTTATGCTGGCTTGTGCAGGGACATCAGCAGTTTCTCAGTACTTCATGACTGTGCCTTTTGTGGTCTGCCAGTGTTTGGCCAGACTACATTAGTATTCCCTACTACACAGACATCTAATGTGCTCCTAACCTGTATGTACAATTCCAAAGGCACCAACAGGTGGCACCGTTTGAAGGTAAAGGCAGACCTAGTATGGTACATACATATAGCAGCAATGTTGGTAACATTTGTGAAATAATTAAACATCATTGGCAGGTGCTACATACAGATCCAAAGTTGAAGGAGATATTAGATACTACACCAAATTTTGTATTCAGGAAGAACAAGAATCTGAAGGGCATGCTTTGTAAAGAACCTAAGCAGTGTGTCAAGGGTAATTTACTTACAAGGAAGATGGGCACATATCCATGTCACCAATGTAAAGCATGTCGATATATTTTGCAGGAACACAAATTTACACATCCAAGGACAGGTAGACAATATATATACACGGGATACGCAGACTGTAGAACTAAGAATTTAGTTTATATAGCTGTGTGCCAGAATTGTGAATCATATTATGTGGGTAAGACCAATACAATGTTTAAAACAAGGATATTGCAACATATGTCAGACATTAAGCATTTTAATGAACATAATGCACTAGCCCAACATGTAAGAATGAACTTGAATCATAAATTTCAGTTTATGGCAATACAGATGATTATACCTAATGTTAGAGGAGGTGATTTATTCAATGATATGGAATGTGCAGAAACTAGATGGATTATAAGACTTGGGGCGAATAAGCCACCAGGTATTAACGCTGTTGTACCTTTAAAATCTATCCTTAAGAAAAGGAGGGTAAAATATTGATAGTTGATTGGTTGCTTTGTATTTTAAAAATGGCTGTTTGCAATGTTCTTTGTTATCCGATGAAGGGCATGTAGCCTGAAAGCTTTTATACAAGGTTTTATTTTTGATTTTATTTTTGATTTTATTGAATAAAAGACTGGACCAGCTCTACATGGAGTCCTCTGCCTCATTGTGTTTTTGGATTCTGTCTTTGGTAGGCAGAGTGACTTTGGTGCAATAGACTTTTTGTTTGGTAATTTTTACAATTCCAAAGGTGTGTCCATTTGACAGTAACATTTTATGCACTCTCTGTCTAGGGTACTTCCACCTGTGTACCATGTGTATGTCTGGGCCCACATTCATGCCATGTCCATCTTTCAGATGGTGACAGATATTACATCCGAACAATTAGGATGGATTAATGCTGGATTGGGTCTTGCTGGGATGCATTGTGTTTGGCACTGCAGTTGTTAGAACTTTGCCCTGTCATCAACAGTACTGGCAATAGGCCACTGTGACACAACCTTCCATGCCTACATGCTGACCACTTTTACACAATATACAACACACAACAACCTAACACACAGAGTCCTGCATATTGTATACAGGCAACAATCTATCCTGCTAATTTGGCCAGCTCAGGTAATCTGTGCGCCACTGTTATTATACCCACACGTACATGTTACTACATTTCTACACAGGATTGTGGGGGGGGGGCACACCTCACAACTGTAAACATTGGCTATGACTGTAGTGGTATTTCAGGTACTCTGTTGGCTTCCATTTCATTCTGTATTCTGACCTATCATGCAGACTAGAGGCATATCAGTGTGGTATGGATCTTAGGTTTTATTGACCAATATTCCAGTTTCAGACTTCTTACCCTTCAGAACTAACATCCAACTGCCTGACCTGTTGTAGTCTGTCTGTGTAGGTCTGGAGGGGGGCTGTTCTCCATTGCCATCAATTGGGGGCCTTAGCACAGCCTTTCATTGTGGTCATCTATACCTGTCCTGCTGGCTGAGACTGTTGTTGGGTATGTGTGCCTCACTGACATGCATGTGTGTGTCCTGTGGACACACATTTGGCCCAACACATGTCCTGCAGTGGGATTTGTCATCTTGTCTAGTACTGCCTACTGTGTTGACACCAGTATTTATTATGGATTTCATGCTGCCCATACAGGTGTCTACTATCTGCTGCCATCCCATTTAACCACCCGATTCCTTTGCATGCTTACATCTGTACCATAGATACAAGCAGCAGAACATACTACTCCATTCACAGTTGATAGGGAGAGTGACTTATCTTGTGGCTGTGCCAGTATTGAGGAAGGTGCTGGAGAGCTGACTATGTCAGATGCACATACTACACTCCCTATACATAGTTAAGCACGGGTAGTGTCATGTTTGGCATCCCTTTTACTGTATGTGTGAGTCAAAGAGCGGTGCCATTCCCTGGGTTCCTTCCATGTCAGTGTATGTGCTATGTGTTGCCTCTTTGCCAAGGCCTGGGCATACTGGCCACACCTCCTTCTGCCTAGAGGAGCAGGCTCAGGTTGTTCCTCCTCCGAGTCAGTCTGTGCCTGTGCTGGCCTTGGCAATGGTGGGGGGCTGTGTGGCCCTGCCCTGTGCTGTTCCTGCTGCAACAGTATCCACAGGCTCATACTGTGTAGCATGGCACATACAATGGCAATTTGGATACATGTAGCTGGAGAGTACTGCAAGGCTGTACCGGATATGTCCAGGCATGAGAACCGGGACTTGAGCATCCCAAACACATGGTTTATTATGATTCTGGTTTGTGTGTGTGCCTCATTATGGAGTTCTTGTTCAGGTGTGTGTGTGCATTTATGATGGGTGTCTTCAGCCATGGCTCCAGTGTGTAACCAGCATCTCCCATTAGGTGGCCATATGGGATGTCCCCACTGGCAAATCTCTGGTACAGCTGCATCATATGCCAGATGTGGTAGACGTGATAGCTTCCAGGGCTGCCAGCACACACATTCATTATAATGTCCTGGACATTGCACATGACCTGGCAATTGATGGAGGGGAAGCTGTTGCGGTTTATGTAGACTGTTTCCCGCTCGCCGGGTGATGCTTTGATGTGTATGTGCATGCAGTCTATAGCACCCACTGCCTCAGGGTATTCTGCTATTTGGTGGAAGAAATGCATATTGCTGGTCAATGTCTCACATGTATTGTGAAAATATATGTGCTCACCAGCATGTGCTGACATGGTATCCAGGAAATGGTGGAGTACCCTGGATGCTGATGCCTGTGAGATCCCCATGATATCCCCAGTTGGCCTTTGGAAGGTACCTGTGGCTAGTATTCTTAAGCCTACACATACCTTGGTATCCACTTGGATGGGTTCCCCTCTGTTGGTTCTGTGTGTGAGGCATGGCCGGCACAGCTCAACAATTTGCTGTAGGAGGTCCCTGTCCACCCTATAGTGCTCTACTATCTCCTGCTCATGTAGCCCCTGGTAGGTTACCCTGGGTCTGTACACTCTTCTCCTTCTCCTCAGTGTGGGTTGGTTGTCAGCATTCTCATCCTCACCACCCTCAGCCTCTTCCACATATTGATTTATGAGAGCAAAAGCAGTCCCTATCATTTTGTTGCTTTTGTTAGGTAAAATTTCCCCATTTGTGTACACCGGTGGTATAGAGTTTGTGGGAAAAACCAGAGGGAAAGGTATTTGCATAGTTTCTAGTAGTGTGCTGGGCTGGGCTGCTGCCTGTGCAATTGGCTGATTTTGATACATTTCACCTCCCAGCTATGCTAGTTCTCCTTGATTGCCTTCCTACTACTGTTTTCCCTTCTCATTGCCTTCCTGTTTAAGCCCCAAGGTGCGCCGCACAAACCCAGTGCTCAGATGTGAATGGAGCTGGTATTTCCTGGTTTATTTATTTATTTATTTTTGTTTAAAACCCGGTGCATGGCACGCACACCCATTTAGGAAATGTAAAGACTGTTAGGCAGCTTCAGATGCACTCCCTTCCTTAGCTGTGCTTAACTAAGGGCAAACATGGGCCACAGAGCTCCAATAAGCTTACAGCATGCATGACACACCCCCTTATGAAGTCATCTAGCTCTTAGGCTTACACCATGGTATTACTGCACCTACATGTTTGGGTACAAGCTAGCACTGAGGGGAAATCTGTGATTCAGTATCATTGCCCTCATTTGCATAGGATTGACTGCTAATGCATGGTTACAAAACCGACACTCAGCCTTCCCCCTTAGCAACCACTATTCCATGGTCTGGTTGTGTTATGCATGCCATTGACTATTATGGCAAAATTATGATTTTGGTTTAAAAGCTTATTTCCAGCTTTTTTTATTATTTTTGGGCCGATCCCATTTGCGCACCGCTGCCCTACTCTTAAACTGCCGAAATCGGCCAAAAAAAAAGTTTTTTTTTATAATTTTGCGACTAATTTTCATGCCTATGGCCATATATTTGGCCTTTGGCATGCCTAACCCTTCTAACACATGCATTTTTACAAGCTGTCATGCCTCCGTTTTGTAGTTTGCTACTGGCTGAATACATTTCTGCAGTCTACACTGTTCCTGCACGGATGCCTACCTGCTTCCTGTATCACTAATTCACCTAATTTGCATGTTTTTTACCAGCAAATGAGGTAATTTGCATACAGGGGCTGTGTCCATGTAGGAATAGTGCAGAAGTGCTCATGCACATCCTGGGAGCTTATTCCTGGATCGCACGTTAGCCATATTGCCTGCAGCAGCACTTGCATTATTCCTGCACGTTGTGCAGAGCTTGCTGAATCCTAGGGATTGTGTGTGTGTGTCTGTGTGTGTGTGTGCGTGTGTGTGTGTGTGTGTGTGTGTGTGTGTGTGTGTGTGTGTGTGTGTGTGTGTGTGTGTGTGTGTGCATGTGTGTGAGGCTGTGGGCGGTCTTCATGGATAGTAAACGTAATATGCATGCATGTGTGTTCTAGCTTTTCCTAATAACTTAAGCAAAACATTCTTAAGATTGTCTTTATCTTACATTACCATATGTACTCTCATCACGAAATCCATTATTTTGTTTTTATGCCATAGGATCATAGGATAGTACTAGTCTACTAGTCTTATCACCCTACAGGTAATTTTAAGCCTAGCCATTTTAAGTTAAGTTAAAAGTCAAGTCAAGTCAAAGAAAACTTTATTGTCATTCAGAACTACACAGCAGTGTAGCTGAATGAAATTACAATGCTTCATTCTCAATGCAGGAAACAGTTGCAAATATAGATAGAAAAAAATTAATAAAATATCACAGTAGAAATTTAATGAGTAGCAATTTGTAAATAAAGTAGGATAGCAGTGACCCACACCCATCCCAGAACAGGAGACAAGGAAGATAAGGAACAATATGAAGGTAATACTGTCAAAGTAAAATTGAAACAATAGCAGCATATCTATGATTAGACTGAATTATTGCACAGTTTGTATATTGCACTTTACATTCCTTCAGCATGTATTTGAGTATGGATTCACTTTATAATCTCGAAATACCGAAACATAGAATTTCAGTATTTCGAGACTATAAAGTCGAATCTAAACACCAAAACTCCAAAACTGCGAAATTTAAAATCGCGAAGTTTAACACACCACATACTACACTACACAAACACCAAACTACACACACTACAAAAAAAAACACAAACATAACAATACAAACTAACAAACCTACATTACAAATAAGCAGGGAGGCAAGCCCCCCTACACCCCCCAAGTGGGTGGCTGCTCATCCCACACCCCCTACTTATATATTCTAACTCCAAGATCACAGCAAACAGAAAAAGACAGCAAACTCACAACCAGACATTCTACACTCCCTCGCACACACACATCACATATATACAAACACCACCACATTCAACATTTAAACACTCATACCTTTACCTGGCTACCCTAACCCACATGTACAACTTCCAAACACACTCACATACACTCACACACCTACCCAAAACCCTTATAAATTAGGCACTTACCTTAAATTGCACCTAAATCCACATACTAAACTGGAAACCATCCACATGACACATGACACATTCCACGTCACGTACCGTTAAAGCACAACTGCGAATTTGAAATATTTGGATTCGCGGTTATGCACTTTCGCCATTCTGAACATTCAACTTTATAGTCTTGAAATACTGAAATTCGATATTTCAGTATTTTGAGATTATAAAGTTACCCTATATATATATATATATATATATATATATATATATATATATATATATATATATATATATATATATATATATATATATATATATATATATATATATATATATATATATATATATATCAATAGGTATCAAATGGATTATAATGACATTACAATGCCTGTTTTGCATTCCATATTTTATCTTCATTTCTGTTTATTAAACTATAATCATACATTGGGTGGCTGCGGTGGTGCAGCGGTTAGCATTGCCGCCTCACAGCAAGATGTTCTCTGGTTCAATTCTCGGCTGCGGTGCCTTCTATGTGGAGTCTGCATGCCCTCCCTGTGGTCACGTCGGTTTTCTCTGCGTGCTCTGGTTTCCTCCCAAAGACTTGCAGTAGATGGATTGGATACTCTAAATTGGCCCTAGATGCATGTGTGTGCCTTCTATGGAAGGTTGGGTGCCAGGCTGGCAACTCAACATAGTAAAAAACTCCACTGCCAATCATGGGCGGACAGATGATCTGCTGTGGTGACCACTAACCGGGAAAAGCCTAAAGAAGAAGAAACTATAATCATACATAGTACTGTTTCCTTGCTATAGATCTTCTAGTTGCAACTGTTACCTAAGTAAATTTAAACATTCTTTTGGTTTTGCTCTTTGTCGCTCATAGCAAATTATAATTGTTCCTTTTTCTCCCATTGCATTTTTTACATTTCTTTCTGTCTGAGCTAATTTTCCATTTAGTCCCTGGTTTGTTTTGTTTATTTATTTTTTTTTAGTTCTATACAATATTTTCCTCAGACTGTACTGTTTTTCCAGTATGACATTTTGTTTTGCTTTGCAAGAAGAACTAGAATGCATATTAGCAGATATGAGGAAAATGTCAATATTTCATTCCTTATGAACATGCTTTCTTCATCATCTAGATTCACAGTAAGTTACTTCTTTTGGAGCATTTCTTCATATTAGATGAGTCTTTATCTGTAATGTTTGATTTTATAATAAAATACATATTTATTGTTTGTACTCCGCAGTGGTGGTGTTGCAGGGTAGCGTTGTCGCCTCACAGTAAGATGCTGTCCGGTTCGACTCTCAGCTAGAGTGTCTTCTGCGTGGAGACATGTGTGAATGGGTGTACCTTCGTTGAAGGTTGTGTGTCAGGGCTGGCAACTCGATACGTAAAAATCAACTGCCAATCATTAGCGGACTGGAGTTCCACTGTGGCGACCCCTAACCGGGAAAAGCCAAAAGACACAACAACAACAACAACTTCTGGACTTTAACATATTAACATACTAAAACACCCATATGGATATTCCAAAACATTATATAATGCTATAGTAGTTTCCTCACCATCTACTCTACTCTTTCTCTTGTTGGTCTTACCTGATTTCCATGAATCAGATGAGCTAGTCATGCTCAGTCAGATAAAACATTTACCTGCATTTTCTTCATATTTCCCTTTCTAGAAGGTGTTTTCACTTGGAACATAGTACAGTTTCAAGTCCACTATCTGTTCTCTTCATAAATATTTGAAACAAAACATTTATGGAACAAGAGATGCCACGATGCCCCCCCCCACACACACATTCACACACAAATGCACACATACACACACAAAAAAGGCAAATCCTATTATTACAAGAATTTTTCACCACACTCTTTTTGTATCCCATTTCTTATCTATATTTGTGACATGATCATCAGCTCGCATCCTCTTCTCACTGCAAACATAACAGATCTCATTTACATCATTTGACTATTTGCATGTTGTCTGCAGGTTTTTTTCTTTCTTTTTTTTTGAAAAACTTTTTTATTGGATTTTAGGTCAAAATCAATATAACAAATACACAACTAATGCAAATAGAACTATATACAGAGTCCATAACAGAGGCAATTCTAAGTATTGTTAAAATTTATCTAAAAGACCTTTGTGTTTTAACCATGACAGTTTATGTGTAACATTTGAAGTTCTTGCATTAGCAGTTTGCATTTCCCTATTACAAACAGTTTTTGCAAAAGAAATTAATTCTGAAAATGAGAGGATGCTTTTACATTTTGCAATTTATTGTCATTACCTTCCTAGCAATAGCAAGAAGAGACCAGAGGAGAGGCACTTGCGTTCTTTTAATTGTGTTAGGAATTGGAGCATTAAATAATAACAATGAATTTGTTATATTACAATTATCTGACCATGCTTTAGTGAAGTTCTTGAAATTTAAACAAAATGGAGCAACCATTTTATACTCTAAAATCATATGAATCCAATTTACATTTAAAGTTTCATCACATCTCCAACATTTAATATTGTCTTTTTTATATATTAATGTTTTTGTGTGGTGTTAGGAAACTTCTGTGTAAGTACTTCCACGTAATATTTTCCAAAAAGGAGATGAGATTGTATCACTAATGGATTTAAATATTAATGTTTTATTACCATCTGAAAACATTTCATTATTAATCTTTGTGAATAGTTCCAAAAGGACATATCTATAGTCGAGAATTCAGATCTCAAAATGTTATATATTGTCGATAGAGATGATTTCTATTTATTTTCTGAATTACTGCTTTCAAAAAAGAAGTCTAAAATCTTAGGAATAACTCGTGAATTTACATTTAATGATAATTGTAACTCATTAATGACAAATTCTCTAAATATTTGAATATTTAACCAATTGTTTTGCCTTGCATTGTATCTTCCCAGAAGATAATGAATCAAAAAACAAGATGTAGAAAGGCACCATCTTTTGACTTAGCTTTTCTGCCCTTGCTTCATAGGAATCCCCAGTAGTGCACTCGCTTATACCATATTCCATTCTTTTTTAATTAGTACTTTATTGGGTCATAATTTATTGCATGTCCCTTTCTAAAACCCCTGGCATAACTACATTATTTTCCTACTTCTCAGTGAACTGCAGCTCCCCATTGGTGCATAAATAATAAAAACAAACAAAAAGGCAACATTCAAACCAAAATGATAGGCTGCCCTATTTCTGTAGTTACTAACCTTCTTGCTGATTGTTTTCTGTTTGGCGACTGCTGCTCCTCCTGCTCTGTTCACCCTTTGGGCTCACTCTGCTCCCCTACCCTGCCCCCAACTCTTACCTGCCCCCACTACCTGTACTTTTATACATCCCCTGACTCCTCCCCACCCAATAACTCTCCAATCACAATACACCTAAGCCAGGAACAACCCATCTGTAGATCTACATCACCCCAAACATCCACCCCTCCTACAATGCTCTACATAACCTCTCTCCCTATAACCCCACTTGCCCTACTAATCTCTCTCTCTTCTCTTACCTATCTCACACATTTTACCAACCCTTGTCATAACTCTCACACACACTCCACTACATCTTACCATCAACCTCACTTCCCATCCTACTCATTCATGTCACATGAACTCTTTACCTCTAACCCAATCTATTTTTTAAAACCAAAACTGCTCCCAACCCAACCCCCTGTACTCCCCTCTTAAATGTGGTACCAGAAAATCACTATTCTCACACAACCCAAGCTACCCTTGCTCAACACACTGTCTCACTCTTCTACTTCACCGCATCTCTCTCTCTCGCCAGCCGGTGACATCCACCCCAATCCTGGACCCATCCCTAACATCAGTCTCACCAAACCCTCCACTCAACCCACAAACTCAAAGTCCATTCACCTTACAACACTTAATGCACAAATCCTAAAAAACAAAATCCCTAAACTCCATGCCTGGCTCTCCCATAACCACTCTAACATTACCGCCTTTTCTGAAACCTGGCTGAAAACCTATATAAAAGATAGCGAAATCCTACCTCCAGGTTTCCAAATCATTTGCAATGACAGAGCCCACAAAAAAGGAGGTGGAGTAGCAATAATCTACCCCAATCCCCATACCATAACTCCCTACTCCAATAAAATACCAACCTTTGCCAACGCTGAAATTATAATAGGCTTACTAAAAGTAAACAACCACAAGTCCATATGCATCGCTGCCCTCTATATTTCCCCTGGTGATAATATCAAAACTCTTGAAAACATCCTGTCCTGGTTCTCCTCTAGTATAAAAAATGAAACCTATTTACTCGGTGATACCAACATCAACTGGAATACTATTAACGCTGAAGCCCCATCCCACACAATCAACCTGTACAACTTCTCCCAACTAATACAATCTCCAACTAGACCAAATAAAGATGGTACCTCTGGTAACATCATTGACTGGATCCTCACAACTCACCCAAACCTTATCACCAAAGCTGGAACATTACCTAATCCTCTCAGGGATCACCTACCAGCCTTCGCCGACAATCTCCCATCTCCACTGCATAAACAACACCACTATATCCAAACCCACAACCTCTCCTCTTTCAACTCTCTAACTTTCTCTGAATGCTTAAAGCATACTGACTGGCCCCTCTGAAAACCCTTCCTCTAGATGATGCCATTTCCTACTTTGACCACTCATTCCTAACCCTTCTTAATCAGCAAGCCCTCCCCTTAAACCAAATGCATTAAAAGTAATCCCTGCCCATGGTTATCAAAAGATAATAAACTAGCCTTGCACCAAAGGGACAAAAAATGGAAACAATATCAAAAACATAAAAACCCTAACACCCTCCTAGAGTATAAGCAACTACGAAGCTCTGCAAAAAACTAATAAAGACCATAAAGCCCACTAATCCAAACTCCAGTCCTTGCACTCAACAAATCCCAAAAAATTCTGGGACTCCATCTCATTCATGCTGCATCCTGGCAACAAAGAAAACCCTGCCCAGACCACAACCTCTCCAACCTTGAAACAGCCAGCCAGTTCAACTCATTCTTCATAAACTGTATAGCTAAACTATCAGCCTCCTTCCCACCCCCCTCCTCCACCACCACCCCCTCCTACCCCAACCACCACCCCAATCATCAACCTTGCTACACACCCTTCTGCCTCAAACACATCCCCATAAGTACTATAAAAAGACTTCTCCTCAAACTCAAATCCTGTTGCAATGCACCCGATAACCTTCCACCCACCTTCCTCAAACAATCTGCAGACAGCATTGCATATCCCATCTCTATTCTTATAAATAGATCCATACAAGAATCATACGTCCATTCTCTCTGGTGCAATGCTTACATCATTCCCCTCCACAAAGGTGGCAAAAATACTGATATCACCAACTTCAGGCCTATTGCCATCCTTTCCCCTCTTTCTAAAATACTAGAGAAAACAATATAAGCACAACTCATGGCACACCTAACACTAAGCAATCTCCTCTCCCCTACCCAACATGGCTTCCACCCTGGCCACTGAACCATGACTGCCCTTTTTCCTTTCTTGAAACCATAAACCTCGAACGCGACTCAGGCAAGTTCGTATCCACACTATTCCTAGATCTGTCAAAGGCCTTTGACACCATCTCACACACCCTACTTATATCCCAACTCTCCACCCTACACCTTTCTCCCACCACCATCATCTGGTTTTTCAGCTACTTGTCCAACTGCCAACAAGCTGTCCAATGGAAAACTTCAACATCCCCTTTCCTTCCCACACCCACAGGTATCCTACAAGGTTCTTCTTGGCCCTCTTCTCTTCAACCTATTCATTAACAACTTTCACCAATCCATCCCAGACTCATCTATCATCCAATATGCAGATGACTCAGCAATCATCTGCTCAGCCTTCTCCCCCTCTGAGCTCCAAGCAAAAACCCAACTAGCCTTCTCCAAAACAGAAACCTGGATGCATTCTAACCATCTGGCACTAAATGCAAATAAAACCAAACTAATGTTTTTTTCACCTACCAGAAACTCCATTGACAAATCCACATTCACCATACAGAGCCAGAACAACACCTTCCTTGAAATCGTTCCCAACACCAAGCTTCTTGGCATCATTATTGATGAAGAACTAAAATTTGACACCCACATCCACATCAAGAAAACCTACCAAACATTAGGTCCCCTCTACAGGCACCACCACTTCCTAAGCCCCTCTACCTATCAAACTCTTGCATCCACCTTCCTACTCCCCTCCCTTATGTATGGTGCCCCTCTTTTCACCAGTCTCCATCTTGGCCTTCGGTCCAGACCTGAATCCTGCTACCACAGGATCTCCAAATTTGCAACCAATTCAAAAAACTCATCCCACCACTGTCACTCCCTCCTCACCCTCAACTGGCTTGAACTACCCAACTACCTCAGTTACCTACAACTCACCATTGCCCACAAGCTCATCTTTAAACCTGCCAACTGCCCAGCTCTCACTACTTCCTTAAAACCTTACATTCCCAACCTCTCACTCAGATCCAAAAACCAAGATCTCCTTCAGGTCCACAAACCTGCATGACCTCCTGCCCATCTACTGCTGTCCCACTCCTTAGTTAAGCAGTGGGACTTTTTCCTTACAAATCTACGCAACCTACCTAACCATACAAATTTCAAATCTCAGCTACTCTGTCATCTTTTTTCCAAATGGGAATGCCCTTGCCACGCTCAAGCTTAAACCCCTCCCCCCTCAGTCCACCTTGCACTGACTCATCCAACTACCTCTACTATTACTTCATCCCACCCAAAACAATCCTTCCCCTATGAAAAACTAATTTTCTCTCTAATATCTATTGTACTATACTCTCCAATCTCAATTATACTATTACCCTCTTCATGCATAATATTTTCCTACCCTACTAATGGCTAGTAGTTATATATTTTGAAATGTTAAACCTACAATTGAGTTTATAACAAAAATATTCACTTTATGTAAATGTTGAAATTTCTGCATTGAATTATGTCTTTTCATTTTTGTAACATTGTGGCAAGCCAATTGCAAATATCATGGAGCTTATATGTAAATGTTTAATTAGCTATATGAACTATGTCCTTCTGTAAAATGTGAAATGTAGCTTGCAATTATTGTGGAGCATTTCTCCCTGGGCCTCCACTGAAAACAGGATATTCTTGGCCCAGTGGACTTCCCCGGTCATCAAACTTAAATAAAATAAAAAATAATAAAATAAAATAATTGGATTCATGTAATTTGTTATTATTCAAAAATTTGTGCCAATACTTTAAACCATTTTCTTCAGTTTCTTTTATTTTATGTAGATAAAAATAATCTAGACAGCCTTCAGTTAAAATATAAGTTCAAATATAGTTTATGAAGGGCATGTAATTAGGGTTTTTCCTGATATCAATGTCAAATTCTTTTATAACCAACTGTAATTTGCCCACATCTGAAAGTATATTATTATTTACTTCTGTATTATTAGTTGATAGTAAGACAGAATTATGAATGATTTTTCAACTCGGTGTGTAGCTAGGGTTTAACCAATAACTTATTAAATTAATAATAACTGATTTAGCATATAATTCAACACTTAGAAACCCAATTCCACCATCATCCCAGTTTCTAAAATGCCAATCAAAAACTATTCTCGTTTTTTGTGGTTGTCATAAAAACTTAAATAATAATACTGAGTTTAGTTGCTTAATTATTTTTTTTAGAAACAGAAGCAATCAAAGATTGTAAAATAAATACACATTTTCATAATATAATCATATTTATCAAAGTAAGTCTATCCTCCATTGTAAAAAAACAATTTTATTTCAATCCTCTAAATGTTTTCTTATTGCATTGATTAATAAACATTGACAATTTACTGTTGCAGTTTAATTTCATGCCAATTAGATTTTATAATTACACCTAAATATTTAAATTGCTGATTTTACCAATTAAACTCATTTTTTAATGAAATACTTATTTTCTTATTTATCAATAAGGTCTCAGCCTTATTATGATTAAAAGTTAAACATGACATTTTCTCATATAGTTTTAATGTGTTAATGATATGATCTAAAGAGGAATCAATATATCCAATTATCAGTAAAATATCATCAACAAAAAGTTGTAGTTTAGCACAATAGATTTTGTCTGTACAGAAGCCTTTTATCATTGAATTTGCTCTAATAAAATTCACAAAAGGCTCAATTGATAGAGCAAATAACAAAGGAGACAAAGGGTGACCTTGCTTTGTGCCATTTAGTATTTTAAGAGGACTAGATAAAAAGATCTAATTTTAATATATGATATTGAATTCTCATATAACCTATTAATTAAACCAATAAAATCTGCTGAAAAATTAAATTCTTTTAGTACTTTAAATAAATAAATACAATTTATGGAGTCAGAAGCTTTATCTAAGTCTATACTTATGATTGAAAGCCCTTTCTCTTTCTTATTGTTATATCAATCAATGAGAAAAGTTTAATGACATTGTATTGAACTTTCCTGTTTAGAATAAAACCTGTCTGATCATCCACAATAAGTCTAGACATCATTTGATTTAATCTTTTTGCAAACATGGAAATAAAAAATCTGTAATCAACATTTAGAAGTGAGATAGCTCTATAAGAGGAACATAACTTTGCATCTTTATCTTGTTTCAAAATGGGGGAAATCATAGTGTATTTCCATGAGGGAAATTTATTTTTGAAACTTTCAAACACTTTTAATAAAATTCTTAAAGTATTATCTGGAAATAATTTATATATCTCAGGGATTAATCCATCTAAGCCAGGAGCTTTATTATTTTTTTAGATTTTTAATTTGATCTTTTGAGTCCCTAAAAGATATTGATTAATTTAACTTAATGTTTTGTTCTTTTGTTAACTTATTTTTTATATTTGCTTTCAGAAAATTATTTAACAGTTCAAAATTCTCGGCAGTAAAGCTGGTTTTATTTACTGCTTCATAATGTCTTCTGAAAGGTTCTAGAGCATCCTTTAGATCTGTCACAATTTGAATTTTATCTCCAACTTTATATGTAACTTCTTTGATATGGTTAGTATTTGTTAATCCATTAGATCTTACTGGTAGTCTGTGTAGGTTTTTTTGGGTTAAATGAATATGATTGCAATTTAAGTTTTCCTAAATTTATTGACAATTTGTGATTCAATATTTCAACATATTTTTGATTTAACTTTTGCAATTCAGTGTTTGTATTAATATCATTGACTTTTATATGTAGCTTTAAAGTATTAATTTTTATCTGCAAATTAATTAATTTTTTATCCCACTTCTTTCTTTAATTTAAATAGTAACTTTTGATTCTTCCATATAGGTATACACTCAATGTGTCCTACAAGATGACATCAGAAGTTTCTGTATTATTATTAAGTTGTAAGAACATGCTTAATTCTTGTAAAAAAAACAATCTTTAAACTCATTAATTTTTAACAATGTAGGCTGGAATTCTTTGCCACTAAATCAAATCATTAGGTTTGATATTACAATTAAAATAGATAGCTTTGTTATTGGACGAAGGACAATAAATTATTGGCACTAAATCTACCTTAGAAAATACTTTATCAAAAATAAAAACTTTATCAATAGTTGTTTGAGTTCCAACTCAATATTTGTTATGCATGTAATTTAATGACCCTAGAACTTTTATTTTCATAAATATATTTTAAAATTTATGGAATCAACAAAATAATTAAATCTTTTAGCAGCAACTGGTAAAGTGGGTTTCCTGTCTTTAGTAGTGTCTCTTGTAGAACAAATACAGTTAAAGTCACCAGCTAAAATAATCTCATCCTTTAAATATGAAGAATTTATATCTAAATACTTTGTTGCAGTTTTGGCACCAATAGCAGGAATCCAATATAAATTAACATAAATGAAATATCTCTTATTTATCTCCAGAATTGTTAAACTCAACATTCAATTTTTATCAGAATATGTATTAATTAATTTAGGCATTGTCAATGTTTTTTCCATACAATTAGAGTGCCTCTCCTTTTGGAATGGTAATGTGAATCCACAAGTATACAGTAATCTTTAAAGTTCAGTCTATGTAAATCTTTCTTTTTAAATGAGTTTCTTGTAAATAGGCAATATGATCTTTATTTATTTTTAAATATCTAATTAAACAACCTCTATTTATAGGGTTATTGAGACCATTCACATTAAATGAAATGCTTTTATAAACAGACATTTTTGAGAATATACTGAAATACAGTAAATGCTCTTATGGACATAAAACACAACTTAGCCACCACCAATATTATAAAGAACCTATTTATATCCACTAACATGGAATGAGTAATTCCAGGTTTGATGACATAATCATCTAAACCATCCTTATCCATCACAAATTCACTAGTCTATCCCTTTCTAGGCGTACTGCCTCAAGAATCAGTTAAATTAAGTAAATTAATAATAAATAGCTTCTCTCTTTAGAACATTATACAGATTAGTGAATACATCTGAAATATTATAAATAACATACCAATCTTAAACTATTTTCTTAGTAGTTTTTATTTTAGAATTTACACACAAAATATTAAAATGTATGTCAATCAAATAGTACATTTTAGAATTATTTATATTCAGTTGAGATGATAATATGTAATATTTTCTTCTCTTAGTTATTGAAAGAAAACAAACATCAGTATAATCTATAGTGGTAGCACTATTTTAACTAAAACTTATTATGTTCATCTATTTTTCATATGTATTTAGTAATATGTTAACAGATCAATATGATTAGTTATTACTTTAATATACAAGTTCCATAAGTTATAGCTTCCCCTGCCCCACAATTCAACATTACTTAACTAATCCTAAACCTATGCTTCCCTTTAACAATGTAAATTACATCAACTATATTATTTGCTCCCTTTAAATTATCAACTCTATACTTTTAAATCTAAATAAATGAAGAATGAAGAGGACTGTTTATTTATTTTATTTATTTATTTGACATTTGTTAACCAGGTTGGTCAAACTGAGCCAAAGGCCCATTTTCAGTGGAGACCTGAGGAGAAAAGCTCCAGAAATTTTACAGACACAAGAACAAATTTTAACTTAGTTAACAGTTAATCAGAACACAATTCAAAAAGCAGTAGTAATGCAATTACAGATAATTAAAATATACAGAAACAAAATGTGAACAAGATAAAAATGCAAAGCGTAAAATGATATTAGTTGTAAAACAGAATAAATATTACGTAAGGAACAGAATATTACCACTCTGTTCCCTGAGTGCAAACATTAATTGTGCCCAGTAACTGAACAGAATAAATATTACATAAGGAACAGAATATTACCACTCTGTTGCTCAAGTGCAAATATTAATTCTGCCCAGAAACTGAACATCCAGAAGAAGTAACAGCACACACAAGGTATAGAAAATAATGGGTGAGAAGCACTGAAGTATATTAAAAAAAAGAAATGTTTGGAGATAGTGAACCCTGTGCAGATACAAACCTGACCAAAGTAAGAGAGAATGTACAAGCATCCATCAGTCTCATTCATCACTTGAAGCGCCAACAGCTGCAAGGGGCAAGCACTTTGCGCTACAGATTACAATGTATGCCGTTATGGTAGTTACCTTATTAGGACTAAAGCTTGCAGGGTGCAGAGCAGCTATGTGATAATACTTCTACATTATATTAAAGAGAAAACAAGATCTGAATATATAATTAAGTAAATATTACAGGAATTCCTAAGTATAACATTAGCATAGTAACATACAAGAAAATAAAAACTCTACCTGGAGAATAAAGGTCCAGAAAGGGTAGTAACACACAAGAGGCATACAAAATAACCTGTTACTCAGCAAAGTGTCAGCAAGAAGAACTGAGGTACAGAAAACTATGTTTTCCTGTATTGGGCAATGTGCTGATGCAAATCAGTCTGAAGTAAGGCAAGACGTAGAAACTTCTGCTAGTCTCATTTCTTGCTTGGCCTTTATTTGACTGTCTTGTGCAGTCAGAGTGCACAACAGCTGATTATGTATGCCTGGTTGGTAGTTACCTGACTAGGATTAAAGTTTGCAGGGCACAGAATAAGTGTAGATAGTAAGATGATCTCCAGAGTTACCGGATTAAGACTGAACATGAGTATAATAGCTCAGGTACGTAGATACTGTGAAATATTTCACACAGTAAAAGCCTTAAATTCATACTGAGAGACTGGATAAGAAAAGTACATTTCAAATGCTCAAATATGGTATATGTATATATTAGATAATACAGTCTTACCCGATACACAGCTTAAAACTACAAGCGATTTGCATCTGAAAACCAGAAAAGGGAACCCACTTGATATGTGCATAATGCAGCACTGCATACCAATGCCCAGAACACCTAGAAGATAATATTTCTAAATTATACTGTATGAGTAAATAAAACAAAATAAATATTACATAAGGAACAGAGTATTACTACCCTGTTGCCCAATATCAAAGATGTGAGGTGTAGAAAACAGAAGAAGTGAGGTATAAAAAATAAATGAAGTACTTGTTTTGCTACACTGAGCATGTGTAGGGTGATGCCTAGCAAAAATAAGATCAATCTCAAAAAGCATCTAACAGTGACATTATGCATTTGGGTGAATCTTCATCAATCCCTTCATTAATACATTGTGAAATGTAACCTGCCCTGCTCTTTCACATACAGCAGTCTACTTATGTGGAAACAATGCATTATCTCAAAATATACAAGTTTTAAGTTATTATTTTTCTAATTAGTTTTTCCTTTCTTTTGTAGGAAAACCTAATAAGACTAGCTAAGCTTAAGACTAAGCTAAAATGAAAGGTATTGGTATATATGTGTCACTCTAGAGTTTAAATTTTAATACTTATGATACATCGGAATAAAAGATTTTAATACCACAATCATATGAAACTTTAAATCCTCAAAAACAATTTAAAAAAAATCGAACCACCCAGATAATCATATCTTCACAGATTAAAAGGTAGAAATATGAAAGTGCTATTACTGGTTATGATCCATATATTCTGTGCTGCTTATGAATAGCACATTTCACGTTGGAGTATACCATTATTTTTGCCTACACTTTAATGTACCCCTCATGTTTATAATTAACATGGCAATATGGTAACATTGTCTATTTCCATATTATTTCATGAACATTCTGTATGATATCCTTCTCCTTACCACAACTGCAGTTATAATAAGACTTAAAACGTAGAAGCTGTGTGAAACAGCACAACATTCTTGTTATATAACCTAACAGAAAGCCAATACTCATATGTACATGAAGTCTCTGTGCATATAGGCACACACACACACACACACACACACACACACACACACACACACACACACACACACACACACACACACACACACACACATATATATATATATATATATATATATATGTGTGTGTGTGTGTGTGTGTGTGTGTGTGTGTGCGTGTATAAATTCACACACATGTAACTTTGTAGAAATAAATAATATGCAAATATACCAATAGCATCAGATGTAATGTTAAAGTTAAAATAGCATCATAAATATTTCATCATTGAAATAATCACCATTGTCTTCCAAACAAACTCACAGGTAGAACAATATGCCAGAATGCATATTTAAAACAACTAAGACAGTATTCAAAGTTCCTTGTTAAAGTAGCCAGCAAGACTCCAATAAGCTTACTTAAAGACAAACATATTCCAAATCAGTGACGTTGTATACAATTTCTTATTTGGTACTTTCAGTAGATCTGTATAAATTTGTCTGACTTTACAATTAAGATAAGCAGATATTATTAGAGAAGATTTTCTTGTCTGTATCCATCGTCACATAGTCTTTTAATGTGCACTACATCCGCATGTCCTTAAATAGATGATTTCATAGACATAAGAAGCTAGCTAGAAGTCAAACTTGTCTGTCACTATAAAACTGAATATCAAATAATGCAACAAATGATAGCTATCAGCTACTGGTACCTGACTTGCTTTTTAGTAGGTATACAAGTTATGTGTCTTAATGCTGGTGGGATGGATATATAATAATAATTTATACTTTCTTGTAGTAATAAAGTAGAGTTCTAATTAGGTTAGGGCACATTTGCAATGTTAATATTTTAGCATGAATGAACACTTGCCTTTAATGCTAGGAAAGCAGAAGAAAATGATTGATATATCAACAACACACAGTGTACACATATTCTAATGCAAATGATGTATAGCAGTGCAAATCTGTGCTGCAGTCTTGATGTGTTCTATTTTCAGGAAATATTTAAATAAAGGTCTTTCATCCTTGAATTTAAAAAAGTATTTGAAAACAGGTGTGTGTAATCTGCACTAGTATAACTCAATGCAGTACGTATACATGTGAGCTCTAAAACATATTAAAATATGTCCCAAATAGCCACATTAAAAACAGGTCCACATTCCACAAAATTATTATTAACAGGTTATTAACTGACATAAATATTAAATGAGAAGCAAAAAAGATATGGGGAAAAAACCCAGGGGAGGAAGAAAATATTCTAATAAGTTATTTCTGTTGGCTTGCAAACAGTCAGGAATATTAGTGACTTGACTAATTTAAGGTATTTTCCTTTCTCCAATATGTATTAAAATATTTTCATTCCACATTTTCCAGAGCTATCAACGTAGTATCAATTGTTTAAACTTCATAACATTTAAAACTTATTTATATAAACAGTAAGGTATCTATTTTAATTTTACCCAATAAGTCAATGAGCCATTCTTCCAAGCTATTTCTGTTATTTAAGACACTCCCCGAGATTCAGCAAGCTGTGCACAGTGTGCAATATGGCTGACGAGCGAGCCAGGAATGAGCTCCCAGGCCGTGCACGAGTGCTCCTACACTATTCCTGCATGGACACAGCTCCTGTATGCTAATTACCATATTTGCTGGTAAAAAAACATGCAAATGAGGTGAATTAACGATCCAGGAAGCAAGCAGGCATCTGTGCAGAAATGTATTCAGTTACTAGCCGAATACATTTATGCAAATTACAAAACAGAGGCATGACAGCTCCAAAGACAGCATGTATTCAATGTAGTAAGCATGCCAATGCCCAAATATATGACCATTGCCATGGAAAATAGTTGAAAAATTATAAAAAATAACTTTTTTGGGGGGTTGATTCCAGCCGTTTAAGTATAGGGCAGCAGTATACAAATGGGATCACCCGAAAATAAGGAAAAAATTTGGAAATAAGCTTTTAAACCCAAATCAGCATTTCACCATAATAGTTAATGGCATGCATAAGAAAACAATACCATGGAATAGTGGTTGCTAAGGGGGAAGGCTGAGTGGCAGTTTTGTAACCATGCATTAGCAGTCAGTTTTATGCAAATGAGGGGACTGATACTGAATCACAGATTTCCCTTCAGTGTTAGTTTGCACCCAACCGTGTAAGTGCAACAACACCATGGTATAAGCATAAGAGGTAGATGACCTCATAAGGGGGAGTGTCATGCATGCTGTAAGCTTATTGGAGCTCTGTGGCCTATGTTTGCCCTTAGCTAAACACAGCTAATGAAGGGGGTGTGTCTGAGGCTGCCTAGCAGTGTTTACATTGCCTAAACAGGTGTGTGTGCCACGCACCGGGTTTTAAACAAAAGAAAAAAAAAACAGGAGATAGCAGTTCTGTTCACATCTGAGCACTGGGTATGCACGCCACACATTGGGGCTTAAACGGGAAGCCAATGGGAAGGGAAAACAGCAGTAGGAAGGCAATCAAGGAGAACTAGCATAGCTGGTAGGTGAAATGTATCAGAATCAGCCAATTATACAGGCAGCAGCCCAGCCCAGCACACTACTATAAACTATACAAACACCTTTCACTCTGGTTTTTCCCACAAATTCTACACCACCGGTGACTACAGACAGGGAAATTTTACCTGACAAAACTAACAAAATGATGGGGGCTGCTGTTGCTCTCATACATCAATATGTGGAAGAGGCTGAAGGTGGTGAGGATGAGAATGCTGACGGCCAACCCACAGTGAGGAGAAGGAGAAGAGTGTACAGACCCAGGGTACCCTACCAAGGGCTAATTGAGCTGGAGATAGTGGAGTGCTGTAGGGTGGACAGGTACATCCTACAGCAAATTGTTGAGCTGTGCCGGCCCCGCCTCACACACAGAACCAACAGAGGGGGAACCCACCCCAGTGGATATCAAGGTATGTGTAGGGTTAAAAATACTAGCCACAGGTACCTTCCAAAGCCAACTGGGAATATCATGGGCATCTCACAGGCATCAGTATCCAGGGTACTCCACCAATTCCTGGATGCGATGTCAGCACATGCCGGTGAGCACATATATTTCCCCAACACCCGTGAGGCATTGACTAGCAATATGCATCTCTCCCACCAAATAGCAGAATACCCTGAGGTAGTGGGTGGTATAGACTGCATGCACATATACATCAAAGCACCACCTGGTGAGTGGGGTAGGGTCTACATAAACTGCAAGGGCTTCCCCTCCATCAACTGCCAGGACATGTGTGATGCCCAGGGCATTATCATGAATGTGTGTGCTGGCAGCCCTGGAAGTTATCATGACTCCCACTTCTGGCATATGAACCAGATGTACCAGAGATTTGCCAGTGGGGACATCCCATATGGCCACCTAGTGGGGGATGCTGGTTACACACTGGAGCTGTTGCTGATGACACCTATCAGAAATGCAACCACACCCAAACAAGAACTCCATACTGAGGCACACGCACAAACCAGATCATAATAGAGCATGTGTTTGGGATGCTCAAGTCACACTTCCGGTGCCTGGACATATCCGGTGGAGCCTTGCAGTACTCTCCAGCTACATGTATACAAATTTTCATTGTATGTGCCATGATACACAATATAGTCCTGCGGAAACAGCTGCAGCAGGAACAGCATGGGGCAGGGCCACACAGCCCCCCATCATTGCCAAGGCCAGCACAGGCACAGATTGACTCGGAGGAGGAACAACCTGAAACTGCCCATGTAGGCAGAAGGAGGTGTGCTCAGTATGCCCAGGCTTTGGCAAAGAAGCAACGCATAGCACATATACTGACACAGTAGGGACCCAGGGAATGACACCTCTCTCTGACTCGCACATACAGTAAAAGGGATGCCAAAAATAACACTACCTGTGCTTTACCATGTATAGGGAGTGTACTATGTGCATTCAACATTGTCAGCCCCCCAGCACCTTCCTCAATACTGGCACAGCCACAAGGTAAATCACTCTTCCTATCAATTGCTGAATAGAGTAGTATGTTCTGCTAGTTGTATCTATGGTACGGAAGTGAGCATGCAAGGGAATCTAGTGGCTGAATGGGATGGCAGCAGATAGTGGACACCTATATGGGCAGCATGAAATCCATAACAAATACTGGTGTCAACAAAGTAGGCAATACTAGACAAGGTGACAAATCCCACTGCAGTACATGTAGTGGCCCAAATGTGTGTCCATATGACACACATGCATGTCAGTGAGGCTCACATACCCAACAACAGCCTCAGCCAGCAGGACAGGTGCAGATGACCATAACAAAAGGCTGTGCTAAGGCCTCCAATTGATGGCAATGGAGAACAGCCCCCCTCCAGACCTACACAGATAGACTACAACAGGTCTGGTAGTTGTATGTTAGTTCTGAAGGGTAAGACGTCTGAAACTGAAATGTAGGTCAATAAAACCTAAGATATGACTCTACTGTTATGCCTTTAGTCTGCATGATAGGGCAGAATACAAAATGAAGTGGAAGCCAGCAGAGTGTCTGAAATACCAGTACAGTCATAGCAAATTTTTACAGTTGTCAGGTGTGCCCCCCCCCCCCCCCCACAATCCTATGTAGAAATGTATCATATGCATGTGGGTATAATAACAGTGGAGCACAGATTACCTGAGCTGGCCCAATTTACAGGATAGATTTTTGCACGTGTACAATATGCAGGGTTCTGTGTGTTATGTCGTTGTGTTTATGTGCTCTATATTATGTGGAAGTGGTCAGCATGTAGACATTGAGGGTTGTGTCTCTGTGGCCAATGGCCAGTACTGTTGATGATAGGGCCATGTTCTGACAATTGCAGTGCCAACCACAATGCATCCCAGCAAGACCCAATTCAGCAGTCATCCATACTGACTGTTCAGATGTCAATATCTGTCACCATCTGAAAGATGGACATGCCATGAATTTGGGCCCAGACATACACATAGTACACAGGTGGAAGTTCCTTAGACAGAGTATATAAAATGTAACTGTCAACTGCACACACCTTTGGAATTGTACATACAGGTTAGCAGCACATTTGTTGTCTGTGTAGTATGAAATACTGATGTAGTCTGGCCAATCACTAGCAGACCACAAAAGGCACAGTTATGAAGTAATGTGAGACTGCCTATATCCCTGCACAAGGCAGTTTAAGGGAAATGTACCAGGCATATATGTGAATCAGTTGCAAGAAGCTTCCATATCACACATGCACTCAGCTCACCCCACCATTAGCCACAGGTTCATCACAGGTCATATCCCTGCTGTTGGGAATGAATACAGTATGACCCCCCATTCCTGTATAGGAATACTCATAGAATGCAGCATGCTGAAGAGGTGTCCCATGCAGGTGTATCCCTAGCTGTAAGCAGCACACTGCCAGCATCCAGAACAATGGATTAATAAGGATAGGAACTATTGCCATTAACACCTCACATACTCACCCTGTCATAGATTCATAGGTACTAGGCTATTGGCCCTAGGGCTTATATAAGCCTAGCCAAACAGTACCCTGGCTTTCGCCACCCAAGAAAATTATTTTCCTGTGCCCCTGTCGAGCAGAGCCACAGACGTGATCCCCGGGGTGAATTTCCTATCTCCCATCCAATCATCAAGATTTTTCTTGAAGAGTGCTAATAAGGAGCTTTGTTTGATACAGATAGGTAGTTTGTTCCAGAGTACAGGAAGTCTCTGTGACAGGACATTATCTCTCCAGCTTGTTCTGTTTACTGTGGTGACAAGGTTGAGGTCCCTAGAGCATGTAGCTTGGGGGGATTGGTATTTCTTTAGATGGAGCATGTCCAACAGCCCTGGGTTTGACATAGCTTTGTATGTTAGGCAGAGATCACTTCTGTCACCCCAGGGGAATCCAGTGGCTCACAGCCTGGGACTGTAGGAGTGACAGAATGCACAGGCCTGCTACAGATGGCCTGCATCACTACCAAATGCCCTACAGTCCTCTATCAAAGGCCTGTGCCTCACCTGTACGGCCAACATATGGTATCTCATGGCGTCCCAACTAACAACATAACACAGTCCATAGAACACAAATGCAAGGCCATGTTGACAAATCCCAGTAGTATGCCCACCATGTCCTACTGCATGAACTGTGGACCAACCCCTAAATACCGCTTGGATGAAGGGACAACTATAGGGATACTTCTCAGATATTGCTCGCATAATGTTAGGAAGAGGATAGAATAACAGAGTGGGGCGGGTTTAGAAGCATGGACGCCATGGAGTGTGTAAAGTCTGAAACTCTGATATGTGCCCATACTACCCCTGCCTGCAAATCCAGTAATGGGTGGCTACAGACCCACTCATAAACTACAATCTGAAGGGGAAATGATCAGATATTTTAGCCCTGCCTCTGAGTAACCTGGGTGAATCTGTAATGCTGAGAGGTAATGCCACAGCAGGATATGGCCATTCTGCTACATTGATAGATGTACAAGCATGGGATCCTCAGCCACCACAGTACCAAGGTGCTGGACCATTTACACAGACCCATCAGCAAGTGTCTGCAGCTCCCCCTCCAGAATGGCATGAGTGTGCAAGAATATGTAGGCTGCAGACCACAATACTGGACACAGCTTCATTCATCTTGTATTCCCCAGGAAATTACTGTGAAAAAATAAGTATATCTTTCAATAGTTGATGACATAATACATCACAGTGTAAAACAGTACATATGTCTGAATATCTCTGCTAACAACCAAACCATGTAGCACAAGCAGCACAGACACAATTAGTTACAGTATCCCACTATCCTTTGCCCATTGTGACTACATATTGTCAACCTATCTACAGATATCCTGCAGAAACAGGTTGCTAGCTGTAGGTGTAGAACACAAATGCCTGCACTAGAGTACAACCTACCTGGAATGGATTCCCGCATTCAGTACAGAAGGTCATACTGGACATGATGTCATACTTAGAGAAACAAAGCCCATGTCTGACAACAAAATACAGAAGGGTCATACTGGGCATGCTCCCACACTTACAGATATGAAGCCCATGTCTGACAACAACAGTGGACTATATATATCTGTCAGTCACAGATGTCTGTTCACACACACCAGATTGCACACCATTCATGCTTTGCACACACATTGGATAGGAATACACACGCATATCCAAGGCCAACACAATAGGTCAAACATACACACAAAGAGGTGTGAGAAAGAGACAGACAGACAGTGACAGAGAGATTTCCATCATGAGGCCTGTCCCACCCACCACACATCCAATTGGCCAATATCACATGATGTGCCGATGTCAATCACTGTAGACATTTGCTTTTGGTAGCCCTCAGCCCTATAATGTCTGTGGTGCTTGTGATAACTGTGTAACATGATAGTACAAATCAGTATTCATCTAGCATTTGTATACCCAGTCCTGTCAAATGTAAAGTTGTGTATGACTGAGTGTTGTGAGTGTGTTTCCAGAGGAATGGTTTATGGCCCATTCACACACACTGCACTTCCCATTGTCCATGTTAGCACTCATGGTGTCAGTCACCTTGAAATAAACCTCTGACCAAGTCTCACCTCCATATGCTCCATGGCGCTTGTGATAACTGCATAATGCTATAGTTTAATATACTAGTTAGGTAGAAGTAGCATAACGCTGCAGTGTAACATACTAGTTAGGTAGAAGTTATAATTTCTGACATGGCAACTGTGAAACTCTGTGTATGTGTGTGTGGAGATTAATGATTTTTGAGACCATTCATAGTCACTACACCTCCCATTGCTCTACTTTAGCAAGCCTGCTGATGTCAGTCACCTTGAAATACCCTTTGTCAAGGGCCAGCCCTATAAGCTCCGTGGCGCTTGTGATAACTGTGTAATGCTGTAATGTAACATATTAGTTAAGTAGGAGTTCTAATCCCAGACATGGCAGCTGTGAAATGTGTGTGTGTGGAGATTAATGATTTTGAGGCTATTCACAGTCACTTCACCTCCCACTGCCCTACTTTAGCAAGCCTGTTGATGTCAGTCACTTTGATATACCCTTTTGCAGAAAAAACAACCCTCTAAGCACCGTGGTGCTTGTGATAACTGTGCAATGCTCCAGTGTAACATACTAGTTAGGTAGGAGTTCTAATTCCAGAGATGGCAACTGTGAAACTGTGTGTGAGAGAGTGTGTGTGTCTTTGATAATACCTTGTATTATGGACATTCACATTACTACTCTCCCCTTACCCCTCCTTTAGCACTGCTGCTGATGTTAGTCACCTTCAAAGATACCTGTGTAGAGCTCTCCAACATGTAAGCTCTATGGCACATAGCATACATGTGGAACAATGTGGTAGCAGTAACTTCACAGGTATGGCTTTGAATCTCATCTATGGCAAGTGTTTGTGTGTGTACATATATATGTGTGCCCCTCAAAGATTTTGGCCCCATTAACTCCCAGTACACATCTCAGAGCCTAACTTTAGCAGTCCTGCAGATATCATCCACCATAGAAGTACCTGTTGCCAACCCTAAACCGTGTCAGGTCAGTGGTGCATGTGGTAAATGCGTAACATAATGGTCTGTAAGATTGTTAGATAGAAGTTTGAACCTCGCCCCTGGTAAATGTGTGTTTAGGGTAACATTAATTTTGGGATCTCTCACCCACTACATCACCCAATGCCAGTATTTACAAGGGGTTGTGATGTTCCTCACCTTAGACGTACCTTGGGACAGCATCCATCCTATATGCTATGTGGCATGTGCGATAAATGTGGTACAATATAGTAGTGATACATAACTAGGTAGTGGTCTGAATCTTAGTACTGGCAAGTATGTGTGAGTGTCTGTCATCAGTATCCTGGGTGGAGGTTGCTATGATTGTGTAATAACAAGATGCGTTGTGGGGTAGGATTTGCTGAATTATTATGTTGAGGACCTAGTATACGTCACAATGTCCACCTTACAAGGACAACAGATGTCAAAAACCAGAGAGGCTGTTGTAGACAAACCATAGCCCTACATGTGACATTATGGATTAGTGAACAATATAGGCAACTCTTCTATTACTCAGAGAAAAACTCTCCACCCATGTCTCATATGCAAACACACTTGGCTAGGCAGCAACTACTATACTGGTAGTTCCCTGCATATTGCCCACAGATAATAACCACAGTGTGATTGCAGTGGACTATATGCCTGTTGACCACAACAGTGCCACTGACATCAGAAAGTACTGTGATGTGTTACATCTCCTGAGTGTATGTTATCCAGTAAGTAAAAGGACATGGCACCCTGTTCCATCCTTGCCGCTGGCAAATAAATGCTTACAGTGGCCCTTTTGCTATGTTCCCCACTGGATGCCTGTGACAACTGTAAAGTGTGCAAATGTAACCCACAAAGGGAATACTATGACTTATACACATGCCCTGTATGGACAGACACCACTAACTCCACTGAATACATGTATCATGCTGTCAATGTAGGTGCAAGCATGAACTCAGTTCCAAAGCCAGATCTCACCAAATGAGGTCAGGAATGCTACATCAGAAGATAACAATCTGTCCACACAACATGCCCCAGAGACCTCAAGTACACTTCCACACATCAAAGAACATGCGTGTGGGGCATGTGCCCAACCCAGACATTGTCCATGTTATGGAATATAAATAACATACATGGGAAGTAGTGTACATCACTGGCCACCCAGAATAGTAACCCAGATGAGTGGATGGTGAATACAATACCCACCCGTGGGGACCACTCCAGGGACTACACCCCTTAGTCACACTGGAGACTATTGTCATGTGGCCTGATGCCAAGGTATTCCCTTTGCCTAGCCTTGTACAGCCTTCAGGCCCATTCACCTACTACACACCTGTGAAGCAATGAACCTATGCGTGTGTGTGTGTGTGTGTGTGTGTGTGTGTGTGTGTGTGTGTGTGTGTGTGTGTGTGTGTGTGTGTGTGTGTGTGTGGAGAGTAAGGATTTTGAAGCCATTCACACTCACTACACCTCCCATTGTCCTACTTTAGCATGCTTACTGATGCCATTCACCTTGAAATAACCCTTTGGCTATGTTTCAACCATATAAGCTCTGTGGCTCTTGCGATAACTGAGTAATGGTGTAGTGTAGCAAACTATTTAGGTAGAAATTCTACTCCTAATCCTGCCAACTGTGATAATGTGTGTGTGTGTGTGTGTGTGTGTGTGTGTGTGTGTGTGTGTGTGTGTGTGTGTGTGTGTGTGTCTTTGTTGATACCTGCTTTTGTGGACATTGTGAACATTCACACTTACTACACTTCCCTTACCCCTCCTTTAGCACTGTTGCTGTCACTCACCTTCAAAGATACCTTTGGAGAGCTCTCCAACATGTAAGTTCCATGGCACATGCAATAAGTGTGTATCACTGTAATAGCAATATGTAGGGGGTTGAAACTCAGTAGTGGTAAGTGTGTCTCATCAGTATTCTGTGTGGGTTTTGGGGTGAGTGTGTAATGACAGGATCCACTGCAGTGTGGGTTTTGCTACATCATTACATTGTGGACCTATATGTACCATTCTTCACATTACAAGGCCAACAGTTTTCAAACACTGAAGAGGCTGTTGCAGACATTCCTCAGCCATAAATGTGTACAGCCATGTGCAATTACTATGTGACAGTATGGATTAGTAAACAATATAGGCAACCGTTATGATACCCAGATAACACTCTCCACTCACAGATCATACACAAACACGCTTGACTCTTAATCTCTTACTCCCTTTCTTTCTTACTTTGTCTCTGTCTGTCTCTCTCTCTCTCTCCCTCTCTCTGTCTCTCTCCTTCTCTGGTGGATGTGGAAAAGTACATCTTTTCTGCATAGGTAGTAGTTTGGGTTTTCTAAGTAATGCTCATGATAAGCTGTGCATGAATTGCAGTTCCTCACTTGCTAATTCCATGTGGAACAGTTGTGGTATTATTCCTATAACCAATTGCATGGAAACACACTCCTATAACTAAGCAATTCATGTGGGTGTTGGCCCTTTTCCATCACTGTGAGCAGGACTTCATGTGGGTGTCTGACAAACAGCATCACAGAGGGTAGTTGGAAATACCTCTTACAACATACACTGTGGAGACTGGCCAACAAACAGGAGGGGGATGTTCTAGACATGGGGACAGAATGTAAGTATTGCTGTTCTACATTTGAAGTAATGTTGGTTTAACAGGGTTTGTGTGGATATGGCTGTTCTATATGACTTAAATTCTGGCATGACAGTGTTATGTGGATGAGGAAACTCACCTGTAGGGCTATCTGCAGACTGACCAGAGTTTGGAGTCTTACATGTGGTGTGTTACTCACACATATCCTATCTTTAGAAATGCAGTAGCATACTCTGATGATTGCAGCCAGTACATAGTGACAGCCATGAGAGTTAATTACTTCATATCCCTCAGGAGAGATATGTCACAACAAACTCTGTTACACCAGGAATTTTCTCAGTTTATCACAGCAATATGTCAATATTGGTCCTGTGTTTGTGCCTCCGTCCCCCAAGTCTGTCACCTTTTGTCCATATGTCATGAAGTAAGAGGTGCAAATGTAAAGTACAACATTATTTACTGACATCATACATGATAACAAGCCAGTGAGATATCAGACTGCTAGACATATTATGTATAGTAGGCCTTATATTTGAGGACAAAACCTGGACATTCTGTTGTAGTTTGTACAGTAGTGAGGTATGCGTACTTATGGTGATTGTTGACAGACGGTGTATTGTGAATATGTTACTTGGCCTGTGTACAGACTGTGTTAGATGTCATTGTTCTTGGTCCTGTTCTATCTGACGTTGCATGCTGCTCAAGTTTATGGTACCCTATCAGTGTACATGTTTGCAGGGCCAGACTGACACATGCCCCATACCGCAGTCAGGCATCAGACTACACTGTGTATTGGCCCAGTATATCTAGGATTAATGTGTGAGTGGCACATATGAGGATAGTTTTGTTCACACAGTCCCTATACTGTACTATTAATTAGACTTACCATAATGTGACTGTGTTCAGATTGGTTGTGGGTATGCACTTTCACACTGGTGTATGTTACTCCATGCTGTTACATGCCTGTAGTGCCTGTTATATTTGCAAGTAGATGTGTATTCCCCCATAGGAAACTGGGGTCAGTGTTGTGGTAGTCTGCCTGTAGTTTGCACATTGCTTTGTGACATGCCTAGCAGCTCAGTGTATTTATGTGTATTTACCTACTGTGATGCTATGTCCAGATATTCATAGGTTCATAGGTTCATAGGTTGGTACTAGGCTATCAGCCCTAGGGCCTATACAAGCCTAGCCATAACAATTCCCTGGCTATTTCTATCCAGGCTAAGCCTTGGTAACCAGTGATCACATTCCGAAATAGCAGGGCAATGACATCTTTAATAAGTGTATTTAATTCTATGTACATAACATGCTTCGATGTGTTGTCATTACAGTAGCAAGGGGTGTGAGTATACTGCATGGGACACCAGTATATATGGCTAGTACAACAATCTTTTCTCTTTGTATGTGTTTCACACATTGGGTAGTATCCCAGGTTATATACAGCCACACTTGCATGTATTGTATCATTACATTACTACTGTTAACAGTGCTTTCCCAAGTAAGAGTAGATTGCAGATTGTAGTACTGGAACCATATACCCCTGCATGCAAAGGTGGACTCTGAGTACTGACTATAGAGTTTTTGGTGTGTGTTGGTAAGTATTTGCTGCTGGATATTGATCTGATATGTGGATACTAACTGTAGACTACTATGTGCATATGGCATGTCATTGAGAGCTGCTGTCATGTAGTAATGGCATACCTATCAGTGTCAGATGTCTATCTGTCAAAACATTCATCCTAATTCATACCCTGTTGGCTAGCTGATTTCTGTCTGTCCTCTGTACAGATGTGCAGATGTCAGGTATCCATCTTGGCTGCTTACAGGCAATCTATGCTTGACTGACACTGATGAGTCTGCCCAGCTGTGTTATGAAATGCCACAGCTAGGAAACCCCATCCTGTATCCACCACATGCCATGGATGCCTCAACTAGACTACCACAGTCGACAGAACATGCTTGGGTACAGGTCTCCAACCCAGACACTGGCCATGTTATGTAATATATGTTGCATACATGTCAATTGGAGTACCTCACTGGCCCTATGCAAGAGAAAACCAGATGATAGGATGTTGCATTTAACTGTCACCCTGGGGATCACTCAAGTGGGATCAGTTGATAGATGGCCTGCTGACAAATGTCAGATGGCATGATACCACTGTACCCACATCCCCTACTCTTCTCATCTCTCCATGGACATTATCCTGGTACACACCTCGGAACATCTGCACCTATGGACCCCAGTACTGACAAATGTGTCAGTGCACATTACTGAGAATAACAATGTCTGTGTGTTTCTAAACTTGTAGTTGATAATACCGAGGGCCATCTCACCCACTACATCCTCTATTGCCATAGTTAGAAATGGCTGCTGCTGTAATGGACATTAAATGTACCTTGTTACACTCTTCACCCTATGGGCTACCTGAACCTTGCAGTACCTGCATATCACTGTTGTACAAATAGATAGATAGGCATGGGTTACCCTCTGAGTCCTGGCAAGTGTGTGTCTATGTTTGAATGTGTATATTTGTAGGATACAGCATTCTGAGGCCAGATTCTTCAAATACAATACACCTTGTCATACATTATAAGGGATAGTGATGTTGCTGACATTAGGAGAATCATAACAAACCCTCACCCTACTATCTCTGTGGCATGTGCAATAAATGCATATCCCTGTAGTAACACTGATTAAATAGACAAGGGGTTGTATTACAGTCCTGGTCAATGTGTGATTGTGGGTATGTCAGAGCATTATCATGGGTTTCAGTGAGTAAAACATCCAATGTGGGATGTGGGTGCTGGGTATACTGTCTTTACACCATGATACCCCCAGTGCATGTCCCAAGGTCCACTGTATGAGGACCACTGTCACCATCAACCACACAGGTAAATTATTACACTATCCATCCCAATGATGCATGTGCTGTGTGCAAATTATCTGTAACAGAATGGACTCACTGACAAGGTAGTTAGCACTGATAAACCCAGGTCTCTCAGATGTGGCTATGACTGTTATGTTTTTGTCAATCGGTATATGACAGTATGTCATACCATGTATTGTTCATTAACACCCAGTACATTCCCCCATTACCATACTGTACAAGGCCTGGTGATGTTCTTCACTTAAAAAAAAACTCGGGACACACCTCATCCTAAAAGCTGTGTGGTGTGTGCAAAAAAGGCCAAGCACATTAGTAGCAATAAGTACCTAGGTAGAGGTTCTGCTCTCATTGTTGCCAAGTAAGTGTGTGTGTATGTGAAGGGATCTTCTTCAGTTTGCAGAAAATATATGCCCCAGGAGGTCATCTGTCCAACAACTGACTGGCAACCACTAACATTTTAAAGGTATCATCTTGTGGAAATTCTTTCCATCAAAACTAGTAGTAGCTGTGTAAATGCCCTCTTCCCCACTGTACAGCTGTACAGCAATATTGGAGTTGGTATATATAGTTGGGTGTGGATGCTGTGGGCACAGCCACCCTCATTGGGGTTATTGTGTGTATCCCCCCACTTAGTCCGCTGTAATACTGTACAGTTTATGTTAACAGGTTAAGTAGTTGTCAATCACACTATGTGTGGTTCTATGCCACCACACACCCTCCAAAGTGGAGGGCTGTGCAACCCATACCAGCACACCTATGTTGACAACTCCAGGATTGCACTACATTGGGGAAGAGGACATATACCCTGCCAGTACCATCGTCAATGACATTAAACTGGCAGACTGATTATTTACTGATGTGATGTTTTGCCTATTTTGTCTTGGTGGAATTACATAGGCTAAAATGAGTTCACTGCAAAATTATGTGCATCCATGTGTACAGTATTCTCTGTGTATTGCATCAACACCAAAGCCTCAGTGTGTATGCATTATTCCCAAACATTTGGTGTGTGCCACCCAGTACACTTACCATTGTTCACTGTAGTAGGGCTGCTGACATCAGCCACCATGCATTCACCTGTATACACCCCTCAGACCTATTAGCCATGTGGCACATGCAGTAACTTTTATACAGACTTGTTACTTGTGTTCAGCTGTACCCAGGATATGACACAGTCATTGTGTCACCACAGTGCCATACCCCTTGTAGGAAACAACAGCAGACTATCATCCTACTGACACATAGACACCTACAACACAAACTGAATACATTATGGAGACCACAATCAGTCAGTGTTAATAACAGCTATAATGCATCATGGCTGGACAGCTACACATCCTGACATGTAAGATTTAAATTTTCCAGCTGAAAACATGTTACACAGCATTACATTTCTAATCCTTAGTACATTCACCCTGTGCATCAGAACCATATTAGCATGTCCCTGCATCGATGGCATGGATGACAGGGATGTGGCACAGGTATCATCATATGCACAGGGTGTGTAGGGAGTTTGCAATAGACCAAGGCTGAGCCATTTGGTTGACATCATGTGTGTGTGTTAGGGGTTTTTGTTATCAATTGGGCTGTGCAGATGTGGTGTGTGTAGGTATGGAGGTGCCCTAGCTGTGTTGGTGATGTGTGTTTGTGTATGTATGTACACAGTTCTGCCATGTGGCTGCCCTATACAGGGGGTTGTTGGACAGCTGCAGACCATACATGGCAGGGCATACAGTTCACCGTGTTTGGCCACAGACATGAGAACTGTGCCTGCCAGGGGTTCCATGGGCAATACCAGGTACAAGCCCAGATATGGTACTCTCCTCTGATGATGACAAATGTCCACTGGATCTGGGTCCCTGCTGGGACCGGCCAGGACCATGTGCATGTGGCCTGCTGTGTTCTGGTGTGGACAGCACCCACCCTGCAGTACTGGTGCTGGTACTGCCACTACGGGAGCGGGTGAGACTTGTTGCACATCAATGTAGACCTCCACCTGTTGGTATTGCTGACCTACGTCCACATGGCTGTTGCCCTATTCCCACATTATGCTCTAACACAAACATTGCACTGTCAAGGATTCCCACCATTTTACCCAACCGTTTATCTAGGACCTCTGCAAAATAATGGTGGGCACCTGCAAGATCACGGATGTTGTCAAGTTCAGCAGAATGAGTAGCCCTCTGGAGCCTCAGACTCTGGTATAATGTTCCATACATGCCTGTGCCTCCATTATGGCCCAAAACATGCATCTGGTGACACCTGCTGTGGCACTTTTGCCAAAGGCATGATGGCCAGCAGCCTTCCTATGAGCACCCCTGTACATCTGTCTGTGTGGTACCTCGCCAGTCATCCAGCTTTGGCTGCTGTGTACAGACACACTTGTCATAGTCACCACACTGTCCTGTCCCATGCCACCACACGTCAACTGTCTCTCATCTATGGCCACTGGTGATGGCATGTGTATAGGCATTGTGACTGTATGCGGGGATGTGGTGGATAAAGGTGGGATGTCAACTGATGGCAGATCTTCAGCCCCTGACAACCCTACCTGTGCCTCACCATACCTATCATCATTGTCAGAGTCTGTAAGGACACTAACATCAGTTTGCCGGCAGGAGGGACCATGACCCACCTCGCCACCTGTGAGGGGAAAACAAACAATGTAATTTATGACCTGTACATCATTGCTTACCTCTACACACACTCACACACACACACACACACACACACACACACACACACACACACACACACACACACACTTACAGGTGAGGTGGCACAAAGATATGACACAGACCTCTCATCACCCAACAGTCAAAATGCATGACATATGGCACTCAACAGCATGCACTGCAGCTATAATCCCTGTTACCAACATTATACATCTCTGTGATGCATGGGTTGTGTTAGTAGGTGATGCCCCTTCCCCTGGAATACACTGTATCCATGTACACAGTATTGCTGTGCACCTGTTCAGCACCCTGCAATGTACTGTGCACCATACCGTGAGTATGTGCCATATGTGAGGCAGTTATGTTTGCGCTGTTGCTCACAGCTCCTATGTGTATGTTTGGCACATACCTGGGATGATATAAGGACAGATGTCAATAGTGAATGCCTGACCTCTGATTTGCAGATCTCTTCATCAGCAGTGCAAGTATGCGCAATGAAATCCAATTACACTGACAACCTTCAAAGCTTACTGTAGCTATGAGGAGTGTACACCCACTTAATGACATGCCAGCCTGTTCCATGATTTGCAATGGGACCACAATACTGCATATGTTAACATTACACACACCTGATATGTGACATATGACCTGCGCCCACTCCCGGGGGGGACGAGCCCCATATCCTGAGGGGGTTCCACCCAAAGGTGATGCAGGACCAGCAGACAAGGAGGTCCTAGGGTGGGTCCCAGATGTGCTGGAGCCTGGTGGCTAGGCCAGATGAGGTGGGAGAGGTGGGTACACTGGGCCTTCTCAAACGTGCTATGGTGTTGCAGTTTTAAAACATATGTGGGTTAGTAATAGTCAACACAATCCAGGATTAGTTATAACAATATGCATAGATATTCCCATTAACCCAAAACACACAATTTGGAACAGTTGCATAGCAAATAGAACACATGCATATATGGAACCACAGTGGCCATTACAATGGCATGCAGGTTACATTGATAGCAACAGGCCACCAATGATAGTATTTCAACATGGAACATTAATAGAAACACATTTCAATATTTATTGAACAATAGGACATATGTCCCAACCGTAGGCTTGGTTTAAACATACCCATTGATTTCTGTATTTAGATTATTGTTGCAGATATGGTGGGGGGGGGGAGATGCCAATTAACAACTTATATATCCTTGTAGTACTCACAACTTTAATGATCATTGCTCTAATCATTAAGGTACAGGTATTATTACAATACCCTATGGCCTTGGTTTGGGCAGAGGTATGTTTGTACACAGTGTATACTTCAACTGTCCTATAGTTAAATTCTACATCTCTTACCTGGTGGACCTGTGGAGGGAATGTTTGTTAACACTACCTGACTGTTTCTACACATATTTCCAGATTCCAAGTTAATATTATGCACTTACCTCTCAATCTCTTAATGCACACACTCTGGACAAAGGTTGACAACATGGGGGTACAAATAGGGACATGTTTTGAATATTGCTGTCATAAACTTGGAGATTTGGTAGAGTGACAGGATTTGTTTTAATATACATTTTCTGAAGGTTTTGAAGTCTGAAAATCAAATGTATGTCCTTATTTCGTGACTACAATTCTGAGATCATCCCACTGATTTGATAGGAGGACAGAGGAAGAGGCAGAAAATATGAGCCAACTATCTGGAAGTTCTGAAAAATCTGTACAGTTGAGCGGTATGATTATGCAAACAGCTTACTACCACTCACAGGAGTCAAACATGGCTGTGTCTGCAAAAAATACAATTTAAGTCACAGCAGAGTGTACTATTTGGATATTGCTGTCTATTTTTTCAGTGTTTTCTAAGTCTCTCTTGGTTGTACAATCTGACCTTGTGATTGCAACAATCTTATACAGACATTCCTAGACATATTTTATATGTAGCACAGTGTGAGAAACACTGGTTGACACAACAGTACTATTCTGATATCAGATGTTACTGAATGCTACATGTCAAGCCATACTATACCAGAGTAAACACTACCAATTCAGGATTTAAATCTTTATTGGCAGGCACAGTTCTCTTAACTAACAGACCTGTGGAGGGAATTTTTATTAACCCTAGCTGACTGTTTCTACACATATTCCCAGATTACAGGTTAATATTATGCACATACCTCTCAGTATCTTAATGCACACACTCTGGACAAAGTTTGACAACATGGGGGTACAAATAGGGACATGTTTTGAATATTACTGTCATAAACCTGGAGAGTTGCTAGAGTGACATGATTTGTTTTAATATACATTTTCTGATGGTTTTCATGTCTGAAAATCAAATGTATGTCATTATTTCGTGACTACAATTCTGAGATCATCCCACTGATTTGCCAGGGGGACAGAGGAACAGGCAGAAAATATGAGCCAATTATCTGGACATTCTGAAAAATCTCTACAGTTGAGAGGTATGATTATGCATACAGCTTACTACCACTCCCAGGAATTGAACCATAGCTGTGTCTGCTAAAAATGCAGCAATTTAAGTCACAGCAGAGTGTGCTATTTGGATATTGCTGTCTATCGCTTCAGTGTTTTCTGTCTAAGTCTCTCTTGGTTGTACAATCTGATCTTGTACTTACAACAGTCTTATACAGACATTCCTAGACATTTTTCTTATGTAGCACAGTGTGGGTAACAGTGGTTAACACAACATTACTATTCAGAGAATGCAACAATGAATGCCATAAAATACCAGAGTAAGCACAACTAGTCCAGGATTTACAGCTTTATTGCCAGGTAGTTATAGTTTTATTTAAATATGACCTAAATGGGACTATTACTTTCATATTGTCTAGTTTATTCAGTACAACCCATACACAGTTTTTATACTGCCAGGTGACTTTCTACTACTTTACATTTATTTGGTATGACTACTACAAGCAGGATTGTTACTCACCAGCCTCAAGGCGCAGCCTTTGCAGCCCACTTGCATGGGCTTCCTGATTCACAGCCTGCTCAGTTTCAGCTGTAAGAGAAATAGAGAAATATTTAGGCATGAACTGCGGTGGTGGTGCTGCGGTAGTATTGTCACCTCACGGTAAGACGTTGTCCTGTTCGATTCTCAGCTAAAGCGTCTTCTGTGTGGAGACACGCGTGAATGGGTGTACCTTCGTTGAAGGTAGTGCATCAGGGTTGGCCACTCGGCACGTAAAATTCTACTGCCAATCATTAGTGGACCGGAGTTCCGCTGTGGTGACCCCTAACCGGGAAAAGTCAAAAGACACAACAACAACAACCTATCCGTCATATACACAGGCTGGACATTAGTAAACAGTTATTAGTATGAGTACTTGCACACTGCTGGGACATCACCCCTCTGCCTTGCTTCTTGGACCCACTCATCCAAGAGCTCCCTCTTTCTCCACTCCAAGTCAGCATAGTGGTGCCAGACCTACTCACCAGTCAGAGGGATACCAGTGGCACTGGTGAGATCGTGGCCGAGATGGTCCCAGGCTTTTGTTTTATATTGGGAGCCCTGGTACTGCCCTGCAGCAGTCTCTCATCATGCTTATTTACCAGGAGTCCTATCATGACCTTGGACTCCTGTATGCCCCAGCACTGTGGATGGAAGCGCACACCCTCAGCAACTCCTGCCATACTGCCTACAGTGGGAAGCTGCAACCAGTTATGAGCTGTATTCGTGCCTGTGGTGTTTAAATACAGCTGATTTCCTGCCCTTTGCCATGATTGGATGGTTTTGAATATGCTGAGCTAAGCTAAGCTATGGGCAAACCTGCTTAGCTAAGTTTGGCAGTGCTTAAAGATACAGGTTCAGCACTGCTTACTGATTGGCAAATCCACTTAGCTGGGCTACTCATTGCTTAGCAGTCATATTTACACAATGCTTACACCTAGTAAGCAGAGCTGTGCAATGCTTAGCCTTGCTTATTTTTCATTTTATAGACTATCTGCTGTATGGCATTGATTCATCATTCATTACATATTATAAATGTGATTACTGTCCCTGGCGTCCCCCAATGTGCTTTCATTACATTTATTCATATGTGACTATACTGTATGGGGCACAACTTTATTGAACTGACACTTCACAGTTGGACCTAATGCAGTAATCTGGTTAACAAATATATGCTATTTAGTAGCTAATCATAAAAAAAAAAAAATGTTTATGTACTGCTTTTACATGTAGAATGCAAATTGGTTATAGTGGAGATCAAACCGGAAATGGCTGGTTGCAAACTGTATGCTCTAATCACTACAATATTGCAACACTGCTTATGCTGGATGTCTCTTGCTATTCAACTTCTTGTGCTGTTTAAGCTGGACTAAGCATAGCTAAGCAACAGGTACACCCGTGTAGCTACACTTAAACTTTATCGCATTTATAAAAAAAAAAGAATTTTTGTTGTGTGATTTTATCTATACCCTTCAGAATATCCCTGCTAATGCTGAACCTGTTATTTTATCAACATTCTGCTTCGTGTGACAATTGTCTCTTTTGGCTTTGTCCACATTCCTTACTCTGATGGGTTGGAAGGTGTGCACTATGTGCTTATGCTTCCTGTGTTATCCTAACAACTTCTGGCTTGGTAGGGACGATTGTCCCTTATGCCTTTGACCAGATTTGTTAACCTGATAGGTTGGGGGTGTTACGAGTATTCTCGCTCATTTTTAATTGCCAAAAGGCAATTCTGGAGTGCAGGGGGTGTGTGTATTGTGAGAGCTCTGCTCTCAGACACACCCCCTGCGCTCATACATGGAACCACGTCCATTTTAGAGCATGGCAGCGCGTCTTCATAAATATGCATGGTACGCTGCCGTGCTGAACAGGAACAGTCCCTGCCATGCAGGAATAACTTATTCCTGCATGGCTGTTTGCTGAATCCCAGGGATTGTTTCTGTTTCTTCATATATAAATTCCAGTTTGCAGCGCCACCTTTTCTTTTGTTTACTTTCAAAGTTTTCCCAAAAATACAGCTTAAAAGTAACTTTATTTAGTTCTGTTTAAACATTCTGATGAAACTACGTTCAGAAAGGTTCAAAGGTCATGCTGGCTAACAAGTTGTATGTCTGAGCTGTCAGACTTGCTGTGACCAACTAAACAACAGTAATACGCTCACGATCACTGAGCATTGAAGGTTTTACAAGTTCTAGTGGGAAACTGAAGAAAATTAATAAAAAATGGCCAGTGATTCATGCAGGACTCAACCAGATGTATATATTTTACAAGTGAAAGAAAAAAAACAAAGAAAAAAAAAACATTAATTCCAATGCAAGTACTATATATTAAAGTACATCAGACAGATGCGCTCACTCCCATCAGGGAAGAGTAAAATTAAACTCTAGATAAAATATAAAAGCTAAATAAAATGTAATTAAATAAAATAATCATAGCAGCTAGCACAGGACACACATAAGAGGGAGAAGAATAGAAATAATAATGAGAAGGGAAATAATGTAAATCTGGAATAATTATAGGGAAAGTGAGAGAGTAAAAAATAACATGCTTAAAGAAAATGTCCCCATCCTGCAAAAAATGTCATTAACTACAAAGTGACTATATAAGAGGATATATATATATATATATTAAAAACACGAAAATGATTGTACCATCACCCACCCCCACTAGGCAAGAACAAAGTTACTTAACGTTGACTATAATAATAATAATAATGAGATAATACTGACTACACAACAAGATAAACTCCACAAAAAATCACAAAGAAAGAAGGAAAATAAAGCTTTTAGGAAGAAGAGATAGAACAAGTAACTAAACTATATTAAAGAGAAGGGAGAGAGCAAAGAATAACATATTTAGAAATTACATGTTCCTGCCTTCCAAAAAAGTCCCAGTAGCTTCATACTAAATATCTAAATGAATCATTTATTTCCTTAAAAATTAAGATAATATGTATAAAACTATTTACATTATTATTTAAATGGATATGTATAAATAAGGTGATTTAGTAAAGACAGATAGCCTAAGTAGACTGGAACTTCCACTCAGTATAAAGATGTACTAAACACAAAAGTCAAATTACTTTTCTTTGAACTTTTGGCTGTTTTTTTCTTTGATAACTAAGGTGCTTTTGGTAGCTTGCCTTTTCAGACTAGGCAAAAACAGGTCCACGTCTTCAGTTTTGTCCAATATATTGTTATTCTGGACATACTCTAAGGCTTCTTCTAGATTACTAAAGATTCTTTGATCATCTGGGAGAAAGATTTTGATTCTGGCTAGAAAGATAATTTATGTGTTGATGTCTGAGTTCTTCAGATTTTTGATTAAAGGGATACAAGCTTTTCTTTTTGATATAACTGTAGCCATTTAGTCATTTTCAAATCTGACACTTTTCCCATTTATTTGAGCTGGAGTTCCTGAATAAGCAGTTCTCAAAACCCCTGTGTTGACAAAAACTTAACAATTATAGACCTGTAGCTGATGAGTTTTGTGAAGCAGAAATATTTATCAATGATCTGTGAGCTCTTTCTATCCCAAATGATAAGAGTTGCAGGTAAGTTTAATGCCTCAGCTAGGCAGTCATTTAAAAATTGAACCATGCTATTAACTTCCATCCTTTCTGGAGCTCCACATAGTCTAATATCATTCCTTCTTGATCTGCTTCCAGTAGCATGCTATTTTGTTTTAACAGGAAATCTATCTGGCTTTCATTCTCAGTCTGCCTTCCATCAATGACATTGACAGATTCTTCTATGGCTGAAATTTGGTCAGAATGATTTTTTATTATTTCTTTAAGTATGTCTAATTGGTTCTTGCTGTCTTTCTTCATATTATCCATTATGTTTTCCAGATTATCCATTTTTATGGAAAGGTCCTGTATGCTTGCTATGGTTGTTTGTAATTCTTTCTTCATTGTATTGTCTTGAAGAAAAGCTTTAGAATGACTCATAACTATTGCTGTCTATAGAATTCTGATGGAAAAAAAAAAACAAATAAACCTGTAGACTTGATATTTCTTCTCAAAAAAGCTGCCAAGCTATTGTAGTAATAAGAAAAAGCAAATATATTTGAAGTTATTGATGTTAAAATAAAAAATACTGTCAGAAAAAGTGTTTTAAGGCAGAGCCAAAGATCTGTGCTGTTATCTGCTTGGCATCTCAGCTATGCCCTGTCTGCAACTTTTCTTTCATGGTTTATTATACTTTTTTTCTAAAGACTGTCCTTGATATTTATTGTCTGTTAGCTGTCTCCTGAATTTTCTGTAAAATCTGGAAGTTGTATGCAATTTCCATAAACTGGCTGGTATACTTATGGTATCTGCACAGCTGTCTTCCTCTTGTAGCTTTGATAGACACCTTGACATCGCTTTTTTGAGCCTTTTATAACAAACCCCTGGATTTACTAAACTTCCGTCCAGGGCTAGCTTAGTCCTGCATGGAAGCGCCTATTTAGGAGCAGGACGGCAGTGTGTCATGCATATTAATAAGGCGTGTTGTCCAAACTCCTAGGCTTACAAAGAGCATGCACAAGTGCAGGGGGCATGTCTGATAGCAGAGCTCTCAGAATAAACACGCCTCTGCAATATAGAACAGCAGAAAGTGGTAAGTAATGAGCGAAACCGCTCATAGGTGTCCACATATCCCCACCAACAGTCCTCCATGTGTAGAACAGCAACAGTACATATAAAATAAATGAAGAAACCCTTTTATATATGTTTTTAAAAATCTGAGTACATCTAACCGTAAGTGCGTCGGTGTGCCCATCGCTTAGCTATGGTTAAAGCAGCTTAAAAGGCTGAAGAGGATAAAAAGGAAGATATATGCAAATAAAACAGCACAGCAATAGTGTAGTAGGCAGAGCATTCGCTTAATGAGCAGGCATTCCCGGTTGGAATCCCACTGCAGCACAGTTTATTTTACATGGCAAAGCACATTATAACCAACATATTTGTTGCAAAACCCACTAAATGACATATATTTATGAACTGGAGTACTGCAGGAAATGCACATGTGAGGTGTCAGTGTCATAATGAATAAGGCACTAGTAAGCAGATCTAAGCACAAATAAGCAGTAGTAAGCATATACAAGCACTAGTAAGTGTGTTTAAGTGCGTTTGCATGAGGGTAAGGGCTGCCTACACAGATTAAGCAATTTAGAAGCTAACTGAGTATAAGAAACTGTAACCGGAAGTTAGCAGTGCTTATCTCCATGCAAACCCACACAAACCGGCTTACAAGTGCTTTAAAGTGCCTTAATCACTGCATATCCAACGGCCTGTGCTCTGCCCAGCAACAAAATAAACAGCCTCTGCAAGGCTCTAACCCAGGATACTGCACACCATACACAAAGTGATTTACCACTAAGCCATGCCAGACATACGTAACTCTGATGTGTTCAGAAACATAACATCCAGCCCAGTCATGCAACAGTACAGAGAATTTATACCAACATCTAGATGTATGTGTGTGTGTAAATATATTAATATCTAAACAGATACACCATCTATATATATATATATATATATATATATATATATATATATATATATATATATATGTAAATATTCAGAAATATATACATATATATAAATATATATGAGCATACATACATGCAAATGCCTACATCTACACATATATATATCAACACCTATATGTCTAGATATACACAGTAAGTTACATATATGTACGCAGATATATATCTCTGTAGGTATATACGGATATAGTTATAAATATGTAAGCAAATATATATATCTATATAGGTATATATGGCCAGACATCTGTAGATAGCAATGGTAGATTAACAGAAACATATATGTCGACATGCACCGTTAATGGGGTTGAGAGGCCCCCAAACAATATATGTCTTGTACGAATTGGCATACCCCCCACAGCCAAACACGTCCTCTCTGCAATACACTATAAAGTGTTGCAGATCCCAAAACCAGGACATGACATGGGCACATGTTAACAGTACTACATCTGACCTGTATGATGTCAGGCTGGTATTCATAACATATCATGCAGTACAGTCTGGCTCACATAGGATATGTGAAATTTGGAAGCTATCAACATCCCCAGTATACATATACACAGTCAGATATATGCAGATACAAATATATATATATATATATATATATATATATATATATATATATATATGTGTGTGGCTACACATACACATGCAGAGATATGTACAGTAAGATGCTTATGTAGTAGGCGGACACAATATGGTACACTCACTATGCCTACAGTTAACACCCTAACAACTGGATACTGGATGACCCACCCATACAAATGACATTCGTTGCCTGCAACATATACCCACAGAGAGGTCATAGGATAAACACCACACACAGGTTTGAAGAAATGGAATACCTTTGTTTGTTTACTATTACAGAATTACATGCCATGTCATATAGCTGTTCAGATACTGACATCCATATCAACAGAGTAATGCAACTGTGAAACAGTTATACTAATACAGTAGTCTGGAAAGGTCCACAATGGTTGCTGTCCAGGCCAAGCCCTTCAAATTGTATATTAGTAAAGACAGACTGGGCCACAGGATACCACACAATCAACAGTAAGTGATGCAGGTGTATAGTCCAGCTGCCTCTATCTACGTTCTGTACACAAACACTAGGTGGTAAAGACTACAGTTCACCAAATGGGATGTAACTGTTAAATGACAAGGCATAACTGACACCATCACAGGCACACTGGCAAATAGAACAGTCTGTATGGCAGGAGGCAGTAGGCCTCCGGTAACCCACGTTATGTAAGTAATGTCAGGATAGGTGACATGTATGGTACTGTACATCCAGATACCTTAAGGCAGCTCACCCCTGATACCCCCCCCCCACATGTTGTAACAGCCTAGGTTAAGTATGGTTCATCCCCCCCCAGACTCAATAATACAGGGCTATATACCACTGTTACATACACTAGCCTCTGGAGTGCATACGGGCACACATGTATTGTGTAGGTGAAGCCCACACATATATAGCCCCAGCCCCACCGTATGTGTTGGGGATACAACAGCAGTGGACTGCTGGCAGGCATGGCAGCATGGTATACATATATGTACATATGTATCTCTATCTGTATATGTGTAGACATATACTGCTCTGTATATGTATATATCTGGGTGTGTATATGAATATCTATGTACATATACACACCCACCTATATATGTCGATATGTACATGTGTAATTATCTATATAGATATCTGGATAATCATCTGTACACACACACACACACACACACACACACACACACACATATATATATATATATATATATATATATATATATATATATATATATATATATATATTCGCTATATGTCCTGAACATGGGGTGTAGCCCTACCTCAGCCCCTATAGTCCCACCTTCATAGTACAAGGGGATGTCAGGCATGTATAACAGGCATATTAGCAGACTATTGCTACTGTAATAGGGATTGTCTTCACCGACATGTTGCATGTGGGAGGTCACATCTGCTTTTCACATGTGTCAAAAAAAAGCAAGCCCAAAAACTCACAAACAAAAAGCCAACTAGGCTGGAATGCAGCAATGAAGGCAGACACAGTTTCTCCGTTGAAGTCTTTAATAAGAAAAGCACGATAAAAGCACAACTGTAAGCACTACAAGCACACAGTCCAATAAAAATGAATAACGATCCTCACTGAAAGTAACACACTCCGATGTTAAGCGCTTTCATCTGCCGAATGCAGACTTCATCAGAACAATTTTCAGTGCTACTCTCTATTCAATTTAAACAATATTTGGTGCCAAACTTGCACAAGTACTTAAAGGCACATCACTATATGTGTAAAACAGCGTGTTGGATAAGCTGTACAGTTTGATATAATAATACATAATTTCTGAGTAATTCAATGGATATTCAAAACATCTGCTCACCCTAATATGGAACATAGTACATATTTTATACATAATATATAAATATTTGAATATTTAAAAACTACTAATATATATGTAAAACCAATAAATATTTTATAAATAACTTATAATAAATTCATTATAAGCATATATGGCCAATAATATCAATTGTCAAAGAAAGGCATGAACTGATTCCTTGTGTAAATATAAACAAGTATGTACCAATAAATATTTACCTCAATAATATATACATAAATAAAAATACCATAGACTTGCTCTAGTATTATATATATATATACAATACATCACATTTTAAGGAATGGTTTGATGCTAATAAAATCATTTAATCCTGGGGTTCTAGTGGCATCTACCAACATCTGCCACTTACTCTCCCTACATGCTAGTTTTGTTTTCCAATCTCCCCCTAAAGGATTACTAAATTATTGATCTATTATAATGAAAGTAAATACATGTTGTTCACCTGCATCTTTGATGTGTCTATATAAAGCATTCTTAGGGTCCTTTGTTTTAATCTTATAATAGTGTTCGTATATTCGCTTCTTCAATTGCCTCTCCGTCTTTCCAATCTAGAAAGCGGGGCATAGATTACATTTAGCTAAATACACCACTTGTTTAGTATAACAAAACCCTCCTTTACTCTTAATTTTGGTATGATTCACATCTTCCAGTATAATATAAGATGAGGTGTTAATGTATTTACATTGTTTACAGTATCCACATTTCTTAGTGTATATTTGTGTATCCTTCATTTTATCTTCATAATTTTCTGTTCTCTCTAATAATTTCTTAATGTTTGGTGCTGTCTTATACACTATAATCGGATACTGACCCAACTTTTCTCTACAACCATCTGTAACAGTTATTATATCCCAATATCTATTCACTATGTCCTTAATACAATTGACAAAGGGAGAATAAGTTAAAACACAAACTCTATCTCCTCTAAATTTATTTATTGTTTGTGTTTTTTGTAAACTTTCATATTTACCCAATAAGGGAATGTATTTTAAATCCCACTGTGAGCTAACATAATTAATGGTGTCATCCAATAATTCTTTCGGATAACCCCTATTCTTAAATAATTGGTAAATGTATTTCATTTCATTCTCCACCTCTTCTTTCTTGGATGACATCCTAGCTCCCCTAATACATTGACCTTTTACTATATTTTTGAAAATATGTCGAGGATGATTGCTAGTAAAGAATACATAGTCATTTGAGAACGTTGTCTTTCTGTGAACTTTGGCTGCATATCCATCTACTGTCTTGTAGATGTAGGTATCCAAATATGATATACCACTGTCGCTTACATTGTAAGTAAATTTTAAAAACTCTGTGGTAGTATTAATATACTCTATAAATTTGACTATGTCATCCTTGTCACCTTTCCATAAGACAATAATGTCATCTAAAAATCTTGCATAAAAACTTATATTAGCTTTATAACTACTGTTGAAAACATGCTTAGTCTCCCAGTCTAGCATGACTAAATTAGCAAAAATGGTGCATGGCGCACCATAGCCCTCCTGTGTTTGTCTAAAAACTTCACCTTCAAAAAATATATAATTGTGGTCTAGTACCAATGACATCATATCTAAGATTAATACAATTCTATCCCAACTTAAGTTAGAATAATTCCTCAAACTGTTACAAAAGTGGTCTAAACCTTCTTCTTTAGGAATACTAGAAAACAAGTCACAAACATCTATCGTGACAAAAATATAGTCTGATTTACATACCAAAGGTGTTAATTTACCCAAAAATCCCAAGAGTCAATAATAAGATGTGGGATATTATTGTAAATATGTTTGACCCATCTATCTATAGTATGTCCTATATTAAAAGTTTTGGATTTAGACCCAGATATTATAGGTCTGAAGGGTGGATTGGATATTGATTTATGAATCTTGGGAATTCCCACTACATGAGCCAATATCGGAAAATCTGTACGAATAAAATCATAATCCTCCTTAGTAATTCTGTTGTCTAACAAATATTCTTCAATAAATTAATCTATGCGTCTGTATCCAATAAGAACTTGATTCATAGATATCACTTCATAATTGCCTGATTCGTATAGAATTTTTTGAATAGCAGCTTTATAATCATGATTGGAGAATATAGCCACTCCTCCCCCTTTATCTGGTTTCATTATTCTAATGTCAGGATTTTTAATCAACTCGTTTAAACATTCTCTTTCTCCAATACTTAGGTTGTCCTTAGGCAAATAAGTTGGTTGGGTATTTCTTCTAACTTGTTTCTTAAGCCTATAAATGTCATTGCAAACCAGATTTTCGTAAATACTAACTGTGGGATTACTGTTGGGTATATAACAACTTTTTTTCTTTAAAATACCTTCTACATTTTGTCTGTCATCTTCACCACTATTGAACAACATGGCTAAGTTCAGCTTCCTACAAAATAACTTAATGTCTTTAATACTTTCCACCAGATTAAATCTTGAATTAGGAATAAATTTCATGCCTTTAGCTAATAATTGGTAAAATTCTTCTTTAATGATAAAATCTAAATAATTAAAAACATTGAAACCATTGAATGTACTCATAATTGTCTTATGATTTAATAGAATGGGTTGTCCAGAGCATGGTAAAGTGACATCTACCAAAGGAATATCCCTATCTAACGCTCCTTCTTTTTCATGTATATCAGTCTCTATAGCTGTCTTATGAACTAAAATTTCCTGTTGGGTTGATTGTGATACTTTTGAAATTTCTTGAAATTGGGGTGAAATCTGCCTCCTTGAAAATTTTCCTTGTATTCCTCTCATGTTTCCCTTTCACCATTGTTTCTATCTGTTGTTCTATACTGCCTTTCCTGTGGCCAAATATATGCTTTCTTTGTTCGGTATGATTCCACATCCCTATCTAGTTTACCATATATAGTCACTGTGTTGTAGTATACTTTGGTTAATAATTTCCACTTCGTGAATAAGGGTTAACATTTTTTCATCATTATGTTGAATTAACAAATTCATATATTAATACCCAAAGTATTCAAGTTGTTCCAAAAGGCATAAGATTTTTTAAATTGCCTATGGGTTTGACATATAATGATCAAGTTAAATATGAATTCAACAACCTGTTTGATGAATTTGGGTTTAAATATATGAATTTGTTAATTCAACATAATGATGAAAAAATGTTAACCCTTATTCACGAAGTGGAAATTATTAACCAAAGTATACTACAACACAGTGACTTTAATTCTTGGAAGGAATTGTACAACAAACAATTCCATCTAGCAGATAAACAAGCTCAGAGCATTTTCAATAGAAAATATGGTAAACTAGATAGGGATGTGGAATCATACCGAACAAAGAAAGCATATATTTGGCCACAGGAAAGGCAGTATAGAACAACAGATAGAAACAATGGTGAAAGGGAAACACAAGAGGAATACAAGGAAAATTTTCAAGGAGGCAGATTTCACCCCAATTTCAAGAAATTTCAAAAGTATCACAATCAACCCAACAGGAAATTTTAGTTCATAAGACAGCTATAGAGACTGATATACATGAAAAAGAAGGAGCGTTAGATAGGGATATTCCTTTGGTAGATGTCACTTTACCATGCTCTGGACAACCCATTCTATCAAATCATAAGACGATTATGAGTACATTCAATGGTTTCAATGTTTTTAATTATTCAGATTTTATCATTAAAGAAGAATTTTACCAATTATTAGCTAAAGGCATGAAATTTATTCCTAATTCAAGATTTAATCTGGTGGAAAGTATTAAAGACATTAAGTTATTTTGTAGGAAGCTGAACTTAGCCATGTTGTTCAATAGTGGTGAAGATGACAGACAAAATGTAGAAGGTATTTTAAAGAAAAAAAGTTGTTATATACCCAACAGTAATCCCACAGTTAGTATTTACGAAAATCTGGTTTGCAATGACATTTATAGGCTTAAGAAACAAGTTAGAAGAAATACCCAACCAACTTATTTGCCTAAGGACAACCTAAGTATTGGAGAAAGAGAATGTTTAAACGAGTTGATTAAAAGTCCTGACATTAGAATAATGAAACCAGATAAAGGGGGAGGAGTGGCTATATTCTCCAATCATGATTATAAAGCTGCTATTCAAAAAATTCTATATGAATCAGGTAATTATGAAGTGATATCTATGAATCAAGTGCTTATTGGATACAGACGCATAGATTCATTTATTGAAGAATATTTGTTAGACAACAGAATTACTAAGGAGGATTATGATTTTATTCGTACAGATTTTCCGATATTGGCTCATGTAGTGGGAATTCCCAAGATTCATAAATCAATATCCAATCCACCCTTCAGACCTATAATATCTGGGTCTAAATCCAAAACTTTTAATATAGGACATACTATAGATAGATGGGTCAAACATATTTACAATAATATCCCACATCTTATTATTGACTCTTGGGATTTTTTGGGTAAATTAACACCTTTGGTATGTAAATCAGACTATATTTTTGTCACGATAGATGTTTGTGACTTGTTTTCTAGTATTCCTAAAGAAGAAGGTTTAGACCACTTTTGTAACAGTTTGAGGAATTATTCTAACTTAAGTTGGGATAGAATTGTATTAATCTTAGATATGATGTCATTGGTACTAGACCACAATTATATATTTTTTGAAGGTGAAGTTTTTAGACAAAACACAGGAGTGGCTATGGGTGCGTCATGCACACCCATTTTTGCTAATTTAGTCATGCTAAACTGGGAGACTAAGCATGTTTTCAACAGTAGTTATAAAGCTAATATAAGTTTTTATGCAAGATTTTTAGATGACATTATTGTCTTATGGAAAGGTGACAAGGATGACATAGTCAAATTTATAGAGTATATTAATACTACCACAGAGTTTTTAAAATTTACTTACAATGTAAGTGACAGTGGTATATCATATTTGGATACCTACATCTACAAGACAGTAGATGGATATGCATCCAAAGTTCACAGAAAGACAACGTTCTCAAATGACTATGTATTCTTTACTAGCAATCATCCTCGACATATTTTCAAAAATATAGTAAAAGGTCAATGTATTAAGGGAGCTAGGATGTCATCCAAGAAAGAAGAGATGGAGAATGAAATGAAATACATTTACCAATTATTTAAGAATAGGGGTTATCCGAAAGAATTATTGGATGACACCATTAATTATGTTAGCTCACAGTGGGATTTAAAATACATTCCCTTATTGGGTAAATATGAAAGTTTACAAAAAACACAAACAATAAATAAATTTAGAGGAGGTAGAGTTTGTGTTTTAACTTATTCTCCCTTTGTCAATTGTATTAAGGACATAGTGAATAGATATTGGGATATAATAACTGTTACAGATGGTTGTAGAGAAAAGTTGGGTCAGTATCCGATTATAGTGTATAAGACAGCACCAAACATTAAGAAATTATTAGAGAGAACAGAAAATTATGAAGATAAAATGAAGGATACACAAATATACACTAAGAAATGTGGATACTGTAAACAATGTAAATACATTAACACGTCATCTTATATTATACTGGAAGATGTGAATCATACCAAAATTAAGAGTAAAGGAGGGTTTTGTTATACTAAACAAGTGGTGTATTTAGCTAAATGTAATCTATGCCCCGCTTTCTAGATTGGAAAGACGGAGAGGCAATTGAAGAAGCGAATATACGAACACTATTATAAGATTAAAACAAAGGACCCTAAGAATGCTTTATATAGACACATCAAAGATGCAGGTGAACAACATGTATTTACTTTCATTATAATAGATCAATAATTTAGTAATCCTTTAGGGGGAGATTGGAAAACAAAACTAGCATGTAGGGAGAGTAAGTGGCAGATGTTGGTAGATGCCACTAGAACCCCAGGATTAAATGATTTTATTAGCATCAAACCATTCCTTAAAATGTGATGTATTGTATATATATTATTGGCCATATATGCTTATAATGAATCTATTATAAGTTATTTATAAAATATTTATTGGTTTTACATATATATTAGTAGTTTTTAAATATTCAAATATTTATATATTATGTATAAAATATGTACTGTGTTTCATATTAGGGTGAACAGATGTTTTGAATATCCATTGAATTACTCAGAAATTATGTATTATTATATCAAACAGTACAGCTTATCCAACACGCTGTTTTACACATATAGTGATGTGCCTTTAAGTACTTGTGCAAGTTTGGCGCCAAATATTGTTTAAATTGAACAGAGAGTAGCACTGAAAATTGTTCTGATGAAGTCTGCATTCGGCAGATGAAAGCGCTTAACATCGGAGTGTGTTACTTTCAGTGAGGATCGTTATTAATTTTTATTGGACTGTGTGCTTGTGGTGCTTACAGTTGTGCTTTTCACATGTGTGCCATTGGCTACTGACAGACATCCTAAGGACATCATAGTACAGTACTACTGCAAGCAAGTAATGTTCCTGTGGACTACAGCAGAGATATTGGCCAATAGATGTGGACATTCTGACACACTCTGTACAGTTTAGAGGTATACACAGAACCCCTTAGTGCAGAACATGTGGACCAAGCCTCACAATATAGTTAACAGCTATGTAGATGGGTATAACACATAATGACTGGTATACATTCGCCCTCAGAGGTTATGCATTCACACACCTCTGTCTGTCCTGATACATAATAACTACTGGTACAGAGGTGCCATGGCCACATACTACCCACTAGATATTGACATACATTTGTACAACATCCCACCACTCTGTCTGACATACTAGACTGTTAAGGGAGGCCCGGCAGCAGTACTTCTGGAAAGTATCTGGACATGACACCTCACTGGGTAAGTACACTAAGCTGCTAGGCATGTAACAAAGCACTGTGCAGGCTACAGGCAGACTGGCTCAACATTGGCCTACATCTCCTATGGGGGAATACACATGTACCTGCATATATAGCAGGCTCTACAGGCATGTCACAGCACAGGTTAAGATACACATGTGGGAAAGGGCATAACCACAACCAATGTGAACACTGCCACAGCCACATATGGAAAGCTAGCATAATATTACAGTATATGGACTATCTGTTCAACACCATCCTCATATGTGCCACTCACACACTAACCCTACATATAGTGGGCCACTACACAGTGCAGTCTGATGCCCGTCTGTTGTATGGGGCATGTGTGTGTATGGCCCTACAAACATGTAAGCCAATATGGTAACATACAGTGGAGCAGCATGTAACATGAGATAGGACGGGACCTAGGACAATGACATCTACCACAGTCTGTACACAGGCCAAGGTACATATTAACAATACACACACAGTTGGCATTCACCATATGTACACAGACCTCTGTACTGTGCAAACAACCACAGAATGTCCAGGTCATGTCATCAAATATAACCCCTACTGTACATAACATGTGTAGCAGTCTGATATCTCACTGGCTTGTTATCAGATATGATGACACTAATGATGGTGTACAGCACATATGCACCTATTAATGCATGACATATGCACAAAGGTTGACAGAGTTGTGGCTGGAAGCACATACACAAGGCCAATATTGACATGTTGCTGTGATAACCTCATACATTTACTGTTTTAACAGGGTTTGTTGCAACATATGTCCTATGACGGATATGAGATCAGTAACTGTCACGGCTTTCACTGTCTACAGACTGCAATCCTCACACTACCTTCTGCAGTTCACAGATAGATGCTCTGTGGGTAACACATGAAACCAAAGGCACAACACACTGCCCAGTCTGCAGATGACCCTACAGATGGGGATTCCTCATAAACATAGAACTCACATGGCAGGTATTAAAACATATAGGACAGCCATATCCACACACACACACTGTTAAACCAACATTACTCCAAATGCAGTACAGCAGCACTTTACAGTCTGTAGTCAGGACAGACACATCTCCCTCTTGTGTATTGCCCTGTTTCCAGAGTGTATGTTATTAGAGGTAAATCACCAATCCATCTGAGATGCTATTTGCCAAACAACAGATCTAGTTCCTGCTCACAGTGAATGAAAAGACCCAACACCAACATGATGTTCCTAGATATTGGAGTGTGTTTCCATGCAGTTGGCTATGGGAATGTTACCACAGCTGTTGCACATGCAATCAGCTAGGGGAGGGCTGCAATTCATGCAGAGGCCATCAGCTGATCATGAGCATCACTTAAAATGCACATGCTGCTGCCTAAGAAAAGCAGGTGTAGTTCTTCACATCCACTAGTGAGGGAGTGAGAGAGGCAGACAGAGGCACTGACAAGTCAGGGAGGGGTGGGAGAGTAAAACCTAAGCATGTTGTGTCACATACCTACCAGCACAGGGTGTCAAATCCCTGATGACTATGTAGTGATTTCACAGTCCTATGCAGTTACTGGATGCGCCACATAGGTTACCTGTTATGGAGTCCTCAGGACATATATGTGATGGTTAGTGACATCTGCAACAGGGATATAGTAGCTATACAATAGGTGAAGTACACATGCCTGTCCACATGAACAGGTGCCAGCATCAACACATCCACGCTCTCACAGGGATGCACACACATTGGCACACTTGGCAGGGCCAGGAATACAGCTCATCACTAATGAGATTATCACAACACATTACTGTGCAGGTATTACATGCACCACATGGGTCATATGGAAGTTATATGAGCAAAAGGTATGGGGAGGTGTCTGGCATCAGACAGCATACTTCAGTATGCCACTGGGGGTTGTAGTGAGTGTGGATGTGATCATATACATCATATAACACACACACAAACACACAGGGTGCCAGTACTGACATGAATGGGTGCATGTTTGCCTGGGTATGTGGTGGTCGACTTTGCCAGATGGCTATACAAGGCTAGGTGATGGGTATACCTTGGCATCAGTCCACATGACAATGGTCTGCTTTGTGGCTCAGGGCTGTGGTTTCTGCATTTGCCCACAGAGGTGGATATTGATTCCACCATCTTGCATGTGGCCAATGCTGTGCATTGTTTGCCATGTATGTGTTCCATTGTCCATGACATAGACAGTGTCTGGGATGTGCACACCTCCCATATGCATGTACAATGACATGTGGAGCTGTACCTGGGGTGTCGGGCCCATGTTGTGGGCACAGGTTATCATCAGATGTGCCAGTCTTGGCCACCTGTGGCAAGAACTGGTAATGGACAGCAGGTTACCCCTGCACCTACACTGATAGCATGCTAACAACATTCCCTGGTGTCAGTGGCATCTGTCCATACAGAGCATGTTTTCAGGCATGGTATGTCATTTGTGGGTCACATGTGATGGCACCGCAGGTGTTGCAGGTGTCCAGTGGGGAACATGGGGAAGGTGCACTGTCTGCATGTATGCACCTATTGGACAGATGGAGAGGGTGCCATGCCCTCTGTAGGCCACTGCATTCACTCCATAGTTACTATCAGTCACCAATATGCAGTGTACTATACACATATTGGCTGTTGCCTCGGCATGTGTGTGTGTGTGTGTGTGTGTGTGTGTGTGTGTGTGTGTGTGTGTGTGTGTGTATGAGATATGGGTTGAGAGTGTGCTCTGGGTAATACTGGGGTTGCTAACTGTGATTTCTTGGCCTTGATGTCACATGTATGGGTATGGATTTGCACCCCAGCATCTTGGCTATTTCATATCTGTTATCCCTGTACAGAGGACATTGTGATATATACTAGGGCCACCATATAAGAAATTTGCAAAACCCACTCCACATTGGGCCCAGGTGTCTCACACACACACACACACACACACACACACACACACACACACACACACACACACACACACACCTGTCATGTCTGGAAGTAGAACCTCTATCTGACTAGTTTACGACACTATAGCACTATTTAGTTATAGTTTGTGCCACAGAGATTACTGGAGTACTTCTTCCCCAAAGGTGTATATCACATTGGCTGACATCAGCAGGATAGCCAAAGTAGGGTCTGACATGTACTAAGTGTGACTAGCCTAAAATGCATTGCTGCCTACACAGACATTGGAACACACACAAAACATTCACAACTAATATGTGTGGGTATCGAACCCCTAACAGAGATCTATATCACACTACAGCATAGAACTGTTATAGGACACACCATGGGGATTAATGGAGAGCTCTTTCCCCAAAGGTGTATATCACATTGGCTGACATCACCAGGATTGCCAAAGTATGGCATTTGACATGTACTGAGTGTGACTAGCCTAAAATGCATTGCTCCCTATACAGACATTGGAACACACACAAAACATCCAGAGCCGACTTGAGTGGGTACAGAACCCATAACAGAGGTCTACATCATGGAGCTGCTGTAGGATGCACCACAGGAATTACTGGATACATTCTTTCCTAAAGGTGTATTTCACAATGACTGACATCAGCAGGATTGGCAAAGTAGGGCATTTGAAATGTACTGAGTGTGACTAGCCTAAAATGGATTGCTCCCTATACAGACATTGAAACACACACAAAACATCCAGAACTGCCGTGGGTGGGACTAGAACCCTACCAGAGTTCTAAATCACACCACAGCAGTGCACAGTCATGACACACACTACTGAGATAACTGGGCTACAATCTTCCCAGAGGTGTATTTCTAGGTGGATGACATCAGCAGCCTTACCAAAGTAGAGCATTTAACTTGTAGGGGGTGTGCCTATCCTAAAAAGTATTGCCTTCTACAGACACACACAGTTGCCAAGGCTAGGGTTAAAACTCCTGCTTAACTAGTTTATCACACTACAGCAGTGCACAGTTACAGCACACACTATGGAGATTACTGGGGTACAACCTTTCCAGGGATGTATTTCTAGGTGGATGACATCAGTGGCCTTACCAAAGTAGAGCATTTCAATTGTAGGGAGTGTGACTACCCTAAAAAACATTGCTCTCTACACAGACAGAGTCAGACAGACACACACACAAACACACACATACACAGTTGCCAAGGCTGGGGTTAGAATTCCTACCTAACTAGTTTATCACACTAGAGCAGTACGCAGTTATAGGACACGCCATGGACATTATTAGGATACATCTCTTCCAAAGGTCTATTTCACAGTGGATAACCTCAGTGAGCTTATCATCATAGTGGGGCTATGGGAGGGCAAGGCAGTGTGCGTGCATGGGCCATAACCCATGCATCTAGGGGTTGACACGCCACATTGCGGGCACAACCTGGGTCATATTTCATAGGTACGTGTATATCTGCTAGATGACTACTTCCTTGAACAGTCATGTTGCACAGCTGGCACATGCACCACATACTCTGTAATGCTGACAGATACTGGTAGCTAGTATCTGCAGTGAGTGACATCTGACTTTTGTGTGGTTGTGGCCCTTTGCCTGTATGCTGGGTGGGACAGGCCTGGATGGCTCCTTGTCATAGTCACCCTCTTCCACTCATCTATGTATATCTACCTTTGGCTTATTATAGTGTGCTGTCCTTACATATATGCCTGTATTCCTATCCACTGAGGAGTGTCTGCACTAACATCTGCGGCTGCCAGATATGTCTGGTCCACTGGTGTTTTCAGACATGGCCTTCATGAGTTTAAGTGTGTGAGCATGCCCAGTATGACCTTTCAGTATGTTGTTGACTGACATTGCCTTCATTTCTCCAAGTGTGTGAGCATGCCCAGTATGGCCATCTGTATTTAATGTGTGGAGCGAGTCCAGGTCATTTGTACTGCAGTGCTGACCTTTGTGTTGTACACCTACAAGTAGCATGCTGTCTCTGTAGGGTATCCGTCAATCATTTGCCATGGACTGTTACTGCATTTCTGCATTTCTACATTTCTGCATTTCTACGTAGGATGGGGGGCACACCTGACTATTTCTACATTTCTACACAGGATTGTGGGGGGGGGACACACACCTGATGGTTACTATATTTCTACATAGGATGGGGGGGCACACCTGACTATTTCTACATTTCTACATTTCTACGTAGGATGGGGGGCACACCTGACTATTTCTACATTTCTACACAGGATTGGGGGGGCACACCTGACTGTGACTATATTTCTACATAGGATGAGGGGGCACACCTGACACTTTTACACATTTGCTAGGACTGTACTGTTATGTCGAGTACTCCATTTCAGTCTGTTGTCTTACCTATCGTGCTGACTAGAGGCATACCAGTGTACTACAGATCTTAGCTTTTAATTACCTACATATTAGTTTCTGACGTCCTACCCTTCAGAACTGACATCCCACTGTCTGACCTGTTGTAGTCTGTCTGTTGGGGGGAGGTTACCCATAGGCCTCATTCAAAGGCCATAGCACCGCCTTTGTTTGTGTTTGTCTACACCTGTCCTGCTGGCTGTGACTGTTGTTGGGTATGTGACTCCCCCCCCCCGAATGGCATGTGTGACTCACTTACCTTGTGGGTGCCCCAGTATTGAGGGTGGTGCTGCAGGGCTGCCTATGTCAGATGCACATAGTACACTCCCTACACATGGTTAGGCACAGGTAGTGTAATGTTTGTTATCCCTTTTACTGTATGTGAGAGTCAGAGAGAGGTGTTATTCCCTGGGTCCCTCCTGTGTCAGTGTATGTGCTATGCATTGCCTCTTTGCCAAGGCCAGGGCATACTGGGCACACCTCCTTCTGCCTACTGGGGCAGGCTCAGGTTGTTCCTCCTCTGAGTCACTCTGTGCTTGTGCTGGCCTTGGCAATTGTGGGGGGCTGTGTGGCCCTGCCCCGTGCTGTTCCTGCTGCAGCTGTTTATACAGGATCATATTGTGTAGCATGGCACATACAAGGACAACTTGGGTACATGTACTGGGGAGTACTGCAAGGCTCCACCGGATGTGTCCAGGCACCGGAGCTGTGACTTGAGCATCACAAACACATACTCTACTCTAATTCTGGTCTGTGTGTGTGCCTCATTATGGAGTTCTTGTTCAGGTGTGTGTGCATTTCTGATGGGTGTCATCAGCCACGGCTCAAGTGCGTATCCAGCATCCCCCACTAGGGGCCCGTGAGGGATGTCTCCATTGGCAAATCTCTGGTACACCTGCATCAGATATCAGATGCCAGATGTGGGAATCGTGATAGCTTCCAGAGCAGCCAGCACACACATTCATTATTATGCCCTGGGCATCACACACAACTTGGCAGTTGATGGAGGGGAAGCCCTTGCGGTTGATGTAGACCCTTCCCTGCTCACTGGGTGGTGCTTTGATGTGTATGTGCATGCATTCTATAGCATCCACTACCTCAGGGTATTCTGCTATTTGGTGGAACAGTTGCATATTGCTGGTCAATGCCTCATGGGTGTTGGGGCAATATTTGTGCTCACAGACATGTGCTGACATGGCATCCCAGGAACTGGTGGAGTACCCTGGATGCTGCTGCCTGCAAAATCCCCATCATATCCCCAGTTGGTCTTTGGAAGGTACCTGTGTCTAGTATTCTTAGGCCTACACATACCTTGGTATCCACTGGGATGGGTTCCCCTCTGTTAGTTCTGTGTGTCAGCCATGGCCGGGACAGCTCAGCAATTTGCTGTAGGAGGTCCCTGTCCACCCTATAGCGCTCCACTATCTCCAGTTCATGTAGGCCCTGGTAGTTACCCTGGGTCTGTTCACTCTTCTCTGTCTCCTCACTGTGGGTTGTTGGACAGCATTCATATCCTCACCACCCTCAGCCTCTTCCACAAGTTGTTGTATGATAGCTATTGCAGCACCTATCATTTTGCTGTACTGAGTGTTAAAAGTTCCCCGCTTGTTTACAACGGTGGTGTAGAGTGTGGGAAAAAACAGAGGGGAAGGTGTTTGCATAGTTTATAGTAATATTCTGGGCTGAGCTGGTCTGCTGCCTGTGTAATTGGCTGATTCTGATACATTTCACCTGCCAGCTAAGCTAGTTCTCCTTGATTACCTTCCTACTGCTGTTTTCTCTTTCCATTACTTTCCTGTTTAAGCCCATGTGCGCGCCGCGCAAACACAGTGCTCAAATGTGCACACTGCTGCTATTGCCTGGTTTAACCTCTTTTTTCTTCCTGTAAAACCCGGTGCGTGGTGTGCACACCCGTTTTGGCTTTGTACAGAATGCTAAGCAGGTTTAGACACAACCTCTAGCTAAGCTAGGAGGAATCATGAGCCACAGGGCTCCAATCCACATGACACCCCCCCATGATGTCACCTAACTCCTAGGCTTGCACCAAGCTATTCCTACTCTTACACTTTTGGGACCTGACTCACATGTTGGGGAAATCTGGGATTCACTATCCTTCCCCTCATTTGCATAAGATTGCCTGCTAATGCATAGTTACATGTCTCACACTAAGCCTCCCCCTTAGCAACCACTACTCACTGGCCAGGTTGTCTTTTGCCTGCCTTTGATTTGCATGGCAGAATAGTGATTTTAGTTAGACTGCTAATTTTAGGTTTATTTTATTATTTCCCTCCCGATCCCATTTGCACCCACAGCCCTACGCATAAACAGCCGCGATCGGCTAAAAAAAAAAAGTTTATTTTTGTATTTTTTTTTTTTTGTTTGCAATGCTTACTACATGATATGCAGCCTTTATTTGGGGCTGTCACAGTTCCGTTTTGGATTTTGCAGAAATGTACTCGGTTACTAACCGAATACATTTCTGCAGATAGCACTAGTCCTGCACGGACTGTTGCAAGCTTCCTGGAATGCAAAATCACCTCATTTGCATAGATTTCTCCTGAAAATGGGGTGATTTGCAGACCAGGGCTTAGTTTGTGCAGGATTAGTGCAGGAGTGCTCGTGCACGCCCCCTGCAGGGTTTCCTGGATCACACAGTAGACATATTGCCTGCTTGAACTCCTGCACTGATCTTGTGCAAGCTTTTGAGAATCCGAGAGAAAATCTGCTGTTTATATTTCCTCACAGAATCTCCCTCTCTTTCGTTTTAGAATGAGTCATTATATAGGCAGGCTCTTTTTATGGGCTTCTCAGTAGAGCATAAGTGGACAGTTTGGCCATTCTCTGAAAACACTCAGCTTACAACAAGCCTGATGTCTATAACATTTTCAAACAGAAAAGCAACATAGGCATAAAAAAAAAAAAACAAAAAAAAAAAACAGGCTAAAACATGTGTACAGCTAGTGGGTTTTGTCTTTACTGGCCTGTATGTATCAATAAAGGTGTTCAAGTAAAGCATCAGTGGACATTCTGAAGTCATGGAGTTGAAAAACTTAAATCCTCTTAAGGTAGCATTTGCATATTTTCCACGGGCCTCCTTTAAAGGAGGTTTAAGGTATTACACATCAAAAGTTCTGGTCTGCCTGCATATTTTTTGATGTTTTTGTTTCTGTGAATTCCTCTGTGACCTTTTTACTTGTTCCGATCATTAGGAATGAGGCCAACATCAACAGAGAATGGATCTGCAAATACCTGGAAACATGCACTATGAGTTCTGAAATCTACAAACCGTTTTTTTAAAGTCAAGTAACTGTTTTTCAAAACTTACGCATGACAACATCAGTAAAAGATGCTTCCAACTTCCAATTTTCCGCATAGGTGTGCATGCTGGTAAATGACAGGTGTTCTCTGTCTGCACCTTTCTCCAGAGTTCCAGTTTGGTGGTGAAGGCATTAATGCTGTTATGCATCACTGCAGTCATCTTTTTCTGTACTTTGTCACTTGAGATTAAATACATTCAAATGGTGTGTCGTTTTCACAATGAAGGGCAACAGCAGGAACCACTGTATAACACCAAGATGTGGACAATCCATGCCCCTTTCCTCCATCAACACTTTAATTTCTATTCTCAGAGCTAAAAACCTTGTCAGTATATCTGCCTGAATGAACCAATGCATCAGTATAAAGTAGAGAATATACCCATAATTTAGAATCAATATCTTCTAGAAATGCACAAACCTATTGTTGTGTTGCAAGCACTTTAAACAAATGTAATGTATGCCTCTAATATTCATTGACTTCATATTCTTAAAATCTGCTAATTTACTACAACGTGCCTGTTGATGAGGGTTGCAATGTAAAATATTGTGGGACTGCACCTTTTGCTGCTCCAGGTTCCTCTGTAATAGAGCAACACCTATTTAATTTCCATCCATTGATAGGTCACTTTCTGTGTTGATATCAGTCATCCCATGCCAATGAAGACCTGTACTTTTAATTGCATCACAAAGCTTTTGAAATATATAATTTCCAGTTGTTGGGCCATTTAAATCATTCAAACAGTAACCCTTCAATAACTTCAGTCAACCATCATTACCCTGAGAATAGCTGATTGTTGTGCAGTGTCTGTGACGCCACTGTCATCAAAAGTCACACAATGAAAACCAAATTTGTCTGTTTTGTTGTCAAACCTAATGGTAAGCATACGATGATATGTCAGTTATCCAGTGAGTAACAGCATTTGGTGACAAATGGATATTAGAAAACAGGTACTTCTTTGGGTTAACAATCTTAGCAACATAAAGCATGTAGTCTTTCACAAGGTCACCCTTCATAAATAGCTTCCCAGCATTAGCTATCCTTTCACAGACCACGTAACTTGCCACGGCTGCTGAATAAACTACTTTTCTAGTTTTACTGTGCAGTCATATAGGTCTTTAGCTATGCTACTATCTCTGCCCTTATCTGAATCTGATACTTTGTATGAGTGTCATCATGATTGAGCTGCAAAATGTCACTTAAGATTGTATTCTTTCATATCAACAACTTTCTCCATGCACATCAGGCATGTTGCACTTCCAATGATTTAAAAAAAAAATCAACAGTTCATTTCTCATGAAACCATTGGTGTTCAAGATCAGATTTCCTTTATAATTTTAAGACTAGTTTTCTTGGTGTAGTTATTATTAGCTCACTTGATAGTCTTCAATAGTCTTCAATAAAAAAAAAAACGAATTCCACACAAACTGGCCAGTGATCCACAAAGTTTTGCTTTTTATTAAAACACATGAAGAATTTGTAGTGCCTCCGTTAAAAAATATTGAACTTGTTCATTCTTACCTTTACTACAACCCCCACCCCCCAAAAATTGGACATTGCAAGCCAAAAGGTTGAAGGTCAGTGCAGGCTGAAACAAACTATCACTTAAGGTAGAAAAAACAAACCATGCCACCACATAATTATTGAACTACCATTTCAGCGCAGATGAAGAAATATAATAAATGAAAGGTCAGTACAACCAAAAGAAAAAATACTAAATTATATATAATGCCAACATTAACATCAAAACAAGGATAAGTGAACACACACACACACACACACACACACACACACACACACACACACACACACACACACACACACACAAAATATAATGCAGAATGAGTAAAGAAATGATAATAATAAAACTTAATAAAACAAGCCTCCTAAATAAGAAACAGAATTGCAATGGAAAAAACATAATTTGCACTCCTAAACCAAACAACTTGCATGATATATAACCATATGCACACTATCTTCCGGATTCTGCAAGCCTTGCACGGTGTGCAGGATTAGTGCAGGAGCCCTAGCAGGATATATGTCTGCCGTGTGATCCAGGAATATCCTGCAGGGGCATGCATGAACGCTCCTGCACTAGTCCTGCACAGACTCAGCCCCTGTATGCAAATTACCCCATTTGCGGGAGAAATCCATGCAAATGAGGTAAATCTGCGAACAAGGAAGCTGGAAACCAGCCGTGCAGGACAAGTGCAATCTGCAGAAATGTACTCGATTAGTAACCGAGTACATTTCTGCAAATTCCAAAACAGAGCCATGACAGCTACAAATAAAGGGTGCATATCAGTCAAGAGGCATGCGAATGGCCAAGTATAGGACCATTGGCATTGGAAACAACTTTTATTTTTTTTAGTTGATCTCGGCAGTTTAAGCGTAGGGCAGCAGCATGCAAACGGGATCGGGGGGAATATAAGAAAATAAACCTAAAATAAGCATTCTAACTAAAATCACCTTCCACACTGGTTTTTCCCATACTCCGGTGTATGCAAGCAGGGAAGTTTCAACAGATAAAACAATAAAATGATAGGGGCTGCAATAGCTATCATACAAAAACTTGTAGAAGAGGTTGAGGGTGGTGAGAATGTGAATGCTGCTGACCAACCCACAGTGAGGAGATGGAGAAGAGTGTACAGACCAAGGGTAACCTACCAGCAGCTACATGACATGGAAATAGTGGACCATTATAGGGTGGACAGGGGGACAGGGACCTCCTACAGCAAATTGTTGAGCTGTGCCGGCTGCGCCTGACGCACAGAACTAACAAAGGGGAACAAATCTCAGTGGATACCAAGGTATGTGTAGGCCTAAGAATACTAGCTACAGGTACCTTCCAAATGCCAACTGGGGATATGATGTGGATTTCACAGGCATCAGCATCCAGGGTACTCCATCAGTTCCTGGATGCCATGCCAGCACATGCTGGTGAGCATGTATATTTCCCCAACAACCATGAGGTGCTAGCCTGCAATATGCAACTGTTCCACCAAATAGCAGAATACCCTGAGGTAGTGAGTGATATAGACTGCATGCACATATGCATCAAAGCACCACTTGGTGAGTGGGGTAGGGTATACATCAACCGCAAGGGCTTCCCCTCCATCACTTGCCAGGTTGTGTGCGATGCCCAGGACATAATAATGAATGTGTGTGCTGGCTGCCCTGGAAGCTATCAGGATTCCCACATCTCGCATCTGACACAGCTGTACCAGAGATTTGCCAATGGGGACATCCCTCACGGTCACCTAGTGGGGGATGCTGGATACACACTGGAGCAGTGGCTGATGACACTCATCAGAAATGCACACACATCTGAACAAGAACTCCATAATGAGGCACATGCACAAACCAGTATTATAATACAGCGTGTGTTTGGGATGCTCAAGTCACACTTCCGGTGAGTGGACACATCCGATGGAGCCTTGCAGTACTCACCAGCTACATGTACCCAAATTCTCATCATATGTGCCATGCTACACAGTATGATCCTGTGGAAACAGCTGCAGCAGGAACAGTATGGGGCAGGACCACACAACCCCCCACCATTGCCAAGGCCTGCACAGGCACAGAGTGACTCGGAGGAGGAACAACCTGAGCCTGCCCCAGTAGGCAGAAGGAGGTGTGCCCAGTATGCCCTGGCCTTGGCAAAGAGGCAACACATAGCACATACTCTGACACAGGAGGGACCCAAGGAATAACACCTCTCTCTGTCTCTCATGTACAGTAAAAGGGATGCCAAACATGACACTACCTGTGTTCAATCATGTGTAGGGAGTGTAGTATGTGTATCCGACATAGGCAGCCCTGCAGCACCCCCCTCAATACTGGGACACCCACAAGGTAAGTGACTCACACATGCCATTCAGGCAGGTTCACATACCCAACAACAGTCACAGCCAGGAGGACAGGTGTAGACAAACACAAATAAAGGCTGTGCTATGGCCTCCGAATGATGCCTATGAGCAACCCCCCCCCCCCCCAGGCTTACACAAACAGACTACAGCAGGTCAGGCAGTGGGATGTTAGAACTGAAGGGTAGAAAGTCAGAAACTACTATGTAGGTCAATCAAAAGCTATGAGCTGCAGTACACTGATATGCCTCTAGTCAGCATGATAGGTTAGAATACAGAATTAAATGGAGTACCTTTCATAGCAGTACAGTCATAGCAAATGTGTACAAGTGTCAGGTGCCTCCCCATCCTATGTAGAAATGTAATAACAGTCAGGTGTGCCCCCCCAATCCTGTGTAGAAATGTAGTAACCGACTGGTGTACCCCCCAATCCTGTGTAGAAATGTAGTAACAGTGAGGTGTGCCCCCCAATCCTGTGTAAAAATGTAGAAGCAGTCATGTGTGCCCCCCCCAATCCTGTGAAGAAATGTAGAAACAGTCAGGTGTGCTCCCACCAACCCTACTTATTTATGCAGTAATGGTCTAGTGTGCCCCCCAATCCTGTGTAGAAATGTAGAAATAGTCATGTGTGCCCCCCCCATTCTGTGTATTAATATAGAAACAGTCATGTGTGCTCCCCCCAACCCTATGTATGTATGTAGTAATGGTTTGGTGTGCCCTCCCAATCAGATGTACACATGTCATAACAGTGAGGTGTGCCCCCCCACAATCCTATGTAGAAATGTAGGAATATGTATGTGTATGTATAATACCAGTGAAGCACAGCTGCACAGAGGTCGCCAAGGTAGCAGGATAGGTAGCAGCATCTGCACAATATGCAGGTATGTGTGTGTTAGGTTGGTGTGTGTTTCATATTGTGTGAGAGTGGTTGGTATGTATGCATGTTGAGGTAAGACCTAGTGGCCATTGCCCACTAACGCTGATGACAGGGACAAGTCCTCACAACTGCAGTGCCAAACACAGTACCCACCAGTATAACACAAGCTAGCAGTAAGCCATTACAAATGTATGGTGGTAATATGTGTCACCATCTGAAAGACTGACATGGCATGGCTGTTGGGCTAGATTTACAAGCAGTACACAGGGGAAAGTACCCCAGACATACAGTATATTTTGTGTCACTGTGAAATGGGCACACCCTTGTAATAGTACAAACAGGTATGCATCACATTATCTGGTCCTGTAGTAGGGGATACCGGTGTTGTCTGCCCAAACACTTGCAGATCACAAAGGAGGTAGGTTCATAGGTTCATAGGTAGATACTAGGCTATCTGCCCTAAGGCATTTATAAGCCTAGCCAGAGTGTATTTGGCTTCCGCCTCCCTATTAGATTAGCCTACTGTTCCTCTGTAAAGTAGGTCACAGAAGGTACCCTTTTAAGATTAGTTTACTGTGCCTCTGTCTAGCAGGGACACAGAAGAGATCCCAGGGGTGAATTTGCGATTTCCCATCCACGCGTCACAATTTCGCTTGAAGAGGGTGAGCGAGGGGCTATGTCTAACATGAATTGGGATTCTATTCCAGAGTGAGGGGAGCCTCTGGGAAATTAATCTGTCCCGCCAGCATGTCCTATTTATTTTTGTGCTGAGGTTTAGGTCCCTGGAGCGTGTAGCTCTAAGGACTTGGATTTTTTGAGGTGGAGCATGTACATTAATTCTGGGTTTGACATGGCTTTGTACGTCAGGCATAGATTGCCTCTGAGTAGGCGGTAAGCAACTGAGTAGAGCTGGAGTTTCTTTAGTCGAGCTGCATAGGACATCTGTTTGTAGCCCATGATCCTCTTGGTGAGGTACTTTTGGGGGTCTCTTCAGTTGCTGCAGGTGTCGGGTAAGGTACATCCCAAAAGGGGCATTGTATTCAATTATGGGCCTGATGAGTGATGAGTAGAGGGGCACAATGAACTCTCTTGAGCTAGATGCGAACCCTTTCATGATAAGGTGGGCTATATAGAAGGTTTTTCTAACCACTTTGGCAACGTGATTATCAAAGGAGAGATTACTATATACGTTGGTCCCCAAATCTCTAATTACTTCTTCCGTACTTAATGGATTACCACCTATGTGATAATTTGTGGGCACCTTGTTTTTCCCAAAGGGGATGACTATGCACTTTTTAGCATTTAACTTGAGGCTGTGGCTCTGGCACCAAGCATCCGTCTCTGTGAGACCCTTTTGGAGGATGCTTGTGTCAGCTGGAGATTCGATTATGGCCCCCAGTTTGCAGTCATCTGCGAAGTTTGTAAGCCATAATCCCCCTGTGTTAGCCTGAACCTCAGAGAAGTATATACCAAACAAGAGAGGTCCCAGAACTGAGCCCTGTGGGACGCCACTTGTAACTGGTTTGGATTTGGACATGGCACCTGCGATTCTGACCATGTGAGTTCTATCTCTGAGCCAGTTTGCAACCCATCTTGTGATATAGGGGTTGATATTTAAGCTGGTAAGCTTATTTATGATGCCCGAGTGGGGTATTGTGTCGAAGGCTTTTGCAAGGTCCAGGTAGGCTGTATGGATTACCTTGCCCTCATCTATGGCTTTGGTAGCTGTTTCAAAGAAATCAACTAAGTTTAAGAGGCAAGGTCTGCCCATAACAAAGCCGAATTGGGTAGGGTCCAGTGTCTGGAGGCTCCCAATGTCTTTGTTTATGAGTTCCATGATAATATGCTCCATAGCTTTACAGACCAGACTAGTCAGGCTTATGGGGCGATAGTTTCCGGGGTCCGTTGTGGCACCACCTTTGTGGAGTGGGACCACTGTAGCAGTACGCCATTCTTTGGGTACATATCCTGTAGTAAGGCTAAGTTTGAACAGTGACTTAATGTGAGGGTTCAGTTCTTCTTGGAGCTCGTTTAAGACACAGCCTGGGACACCATCCGGTCCCATAGATGCTGTGTTTTTTGCTTTGGAGAGGGCAGCTTTCACCTGTGTATCTGTGATGTCAGGGAGGTTACATTCAGTTGGGATAGGCATTTGCTCCTTTGAGGGGGAAGGCGGGGAGAAGTTTGCGCTGAATCTGTCTGCCAGGATGTTGGCTATGTCTGTAGGTTCGGTATATTTTGTACCATTATGCAACAATTCAGAGCATATCTGGGAGTTTCCGCCCATGTTCCTGACATAACTAAAGAAGGCCTTGTGATTATCTTTAGTGTCTAGGGCAATTTTTCTTTCAAAACTGGCCTTTGATGATTTTATGAGGGATCGAAGTTTCTTGCTAATACTGATCAGAGATGCCTTCCCTTTTTGGGATTTTGCTCTGTCATGTAGTAGCTTCCTCCTTCTGTTGTATAGCTTATTTATGGCCGGGGCCCACCAGACCAGTCTCCTGTTTTTGGAGGAGTGAGTCTTGGTTTTATTTGGGATAGCACGATCCATGCATTCCTGCAGGTGCTCATAGAATGCATTTGTAAAGGATTCTGCAGATTGGGCTGTATTATCCTTTGGCCCAGGGGCTTTGAAGGATTCCACCTCAGTCTTGAGAAGTGCAAAGTTGGCTTTTGAGAAATTCTTTACAGTGATTTCCTTGGCTGAGGGTGGGGACGGGATATGGATGTCCAGGGAAATTTGTTTATGGTCTGAGCTTACCAATGAGGGGTTTACCTGTGGTGTGGAACACAGAGTCCCCATGTTGGTGATGACCAGGTCCAATATGTTGTTCCCTCTTGTGGGAGTGGTGACCAGTTGTTCCATTGCGTTAGAGTTTATAAATTCAAGCAACCGTTGGGCGAGGGTGTTTGGGCTTGAGTAGTTTTCCCAGTCAATGTTTGGGTAGTTGAAGTCACTCAATAACATAGTGTTTGGAGAGACCTTTATATTCTCCAGTGTTTTGCCCGCTGTTAGTTGCACATGGATGGTTTCTGATGCTTCGTGCAGTGCCACTAACCTGGAGGTGTAGGTATCTTTGATGAATATAGATACCCCCCTCCTTTTGTGCTTCAGTCCGAGTTTTGGGGCCAAAACGCATGGTATGAGTTATAACCTGGTAGTGCTGGGGTGCTCTCAGGAGCCTTGAACCAGGTTTCTGTTACTGCACAGACATCGATTTTCTCCATACTGAGGAGAGCCTCGAGGGCGTGCATCTTGAGGTTTACACTTCTGGCATTAAGTAGCATTACCTTTAGTTTTTTTATCCTTGGGTTGTCTATGGAGGTGGGTTTGTCCTTTAAGCCTTGCATAAAAAAGGCACTATGGGGGTGGCAAGAGCCTTGGCCAGTATACGAAAGCCTAAGGGTGACAGGTGCAAGCCGTCCCTAGTGAAGCAACGTGGCTTGTCAAGCATGTCATCCCAGGCTGACAGACACTGGATCCCCTTTGAATGACACCAATACTTTAGCCAATTGTTGAAACTGATCATTTTGTCTTTATACTGTGGCATCATTCTTGGTGAGGTCAAGATGCTACTCAAGGTCAGGGTCATACCAGCCAGGGCTACATGGTCAGAGTGCTCCTCTATGTCTCTTTTTATGTAGTCCAGGGAGGTACGTCTCAGGTCATTCACACCAGCATGGACAATGATGGAGTCATACTTGTACTTGCTTTGGAGTGACCTGAGTGCTTGCATTATGTGGCGGATCCTGGCACCCGACAGGCAGCTTACAGTAACCTTCTCCTTGTTCAGTCTGGTGAGTGGGACGTCAGTGTGCCGGACAATAGAGTCCCCTATAACAAGTGTATTTGGTGTGTTGTTTGGCCTTAAGGGCTGTGACTGTAAGGCACACTGATTTTGTGAGATATGTGATTTGTGGGTATTGTTGAGGGGTGGCTGTTGCTTGGATATCTGCTTAGGAGGTCTTTGCTGTTTAGGCAGATTTTTATTTAGAGCCTCCGAGTATGTTTTTGTGTGTTTATGTGTTGGATATGCAGATGCAATAGGTCTATGTGAGACTGGATTTGTGGTGTGGGTGGTTACCTTTTCCTCCTGACTGTCTGTACCAGTCTTGGGTTGAGAGAGCTCTGCCTCCAGTTTGGCTGTGTAACTGCATCTCTCACATGTAGTAGAGTTTGTTGGAAGGAGGAGAGGGTTGTCTTTGTACATAAGGCAATTGTAACATTGCCTCAAAATTCCCAGATTCACCAGCTGGACTGGAGAGTAACCTTGAAACTGAACCTTGGATATACCAGATTAGTACAGGGAACTGTTTTTTACTGATCAGATTAGGGAAGGGAACTGATTTTTCACTTGATCAGGAAGGACCAATCGGGAGCCTAATATTTATGAGAAGTCAAGGAGGGTGTAGTGCTTCAGTTAATTAGTGTTTCCTTATAAGAGCTGAGCAAGTGCAGGGCTTTAGAAAGAGAATAGAGTGATTACTTTGAGAGTTTGAACAGTTCTAAGGGAAAAAGTGAAGAGCAGACTTTGTGGAGCCTGGAATAGTTTAAACCTGTTTAGGCGGCACTGCCCAACGCTGCTCAGTGCACAAAACCGCACAAAAAGAGAGTTGTAGGGTTTTAAGAGAGAGAGATCAAGGAGTTTAGAATTGACCCAAAATGGCCAATAAAACTACAGCTTCTATGTAGTAACCACTCCTCCAGGGACAGGCAGGCTGTTCAGTGTTAACCACTCCCACTGGTGAACACAGAGACTTCCCTTTAGCCCAAGTAAGCACTGGCCTTCTAGAAACTTCCAAACAGTTCAGAACAGCAAATCTGTAACTCAACTTTCTTAACTTTCAGAAACTGGGAAAAAAGCAAGATTTTTTTTTTTAATTTTTGTTGTAGTTTAAAGGTAGCAGAGATACACAAGCAGCAAAATAATCACAACAGTGCAATAAATGACCCCACATTTGAGTGCTAGGCCAAAATCAGGTAAAATGCAGTTTTTAGAGAAAAAAAACGATTTTAAATTAAGTGCAACACAGGAAATGCAGTAAAGAGGCTCTAGAGGTGTTCCAAGTACTGTTACTGTTACAGATATAAACTTTAGCAAGCCAGAAAATGCCAAAAAGTAGGTGGCAAAGCAGTAAAACTTAACAAAAATCAGAAGAAAATACTTAAAATCACAAAAGTGGCTCCTTTTCTTCTCTCAGCGTTTTCTCCCCTTGGTAGGTGCTTCAGCAACAACTAGCAAGCCTGAAAAGACGCCAAAACCATGAGGCAGCCGGGTTTTAAGAGAGGCAGATCAAGGAGTTTAGAACTGACCCAAAATGGCCAATAAAACTACAGCTTCTAGGTAGTAACCACCCCTCCAGGGACAGGCAGGCTGTTCAGTGTTAACCACTCCCACTGGTGAACACAGAGACTTCCCTTTAGCCCAAGTAAGCACTGGCCTTCTTGAAACTTCGAAACAGTTCAGAACAGCAAATCTGTAACTGAACTTTCTTAACTTTCAGAAAGTGGGAAAAAAGCAAGATTTTTTTTTTTTCTTTTTGTTGTAGTTTAAAGGTAGCAGAGATACACAAGCAGCAAAATAATCACAACAGTGCAATACATGACCCCACACTTTAGTGCTAGGCCAAAATCAGGTAAAATGCAGTTTTTAGAGAAAAAAAAATGATTTTAAATTAAGTGCAACACAGGAAATGCAGTAAACAGGCTCTAGATGTGTTCCAAGTACTGTTACTGTTACAGATATAAACTTTAGCAAGCCAGAAAATGCCAAAAAGTAGGCGGCAAAGCAGTAAAACTTAACAAAAAATCAGAAGAAAATACTTAAAATCACAAAAGTGGCTCCTTTTCTTCTCTCAGTGTTTTCTCTCCTTGGTAGATGCTTAAGCAACAACTAGCAAGCCTGAAAAGATGCCAAAACCACGAGGCAGATGGGTTTTAAGAGAGGCAGATCAAGGAGTTTAGAATTGACCCAAAATGGCCAATAAAACTACAGCTTCTAGGACTAGGTAGGACTGATGTAGTGGGAAACAGCTGATGCACTTGCACATGCAAGCATAACTGGAATGCCCAATGCATATCTATGTGTCAGATGCAACTAGTGTCCATAGCACACATGCACCCAGCTCACGCAAACACCACCCACAGGTACCTCCCTGGCTGTACCTCTGCTGTGGGGAATGGGTACAATATGACCCCAGCTATATATGGCAATAGTGACAGAATGCAGCATGCAGTGCAGGTGTCCCATGCAGGTGTGTCGCCAGCTGTAGGTAGCACCCTGCCACCATCCATACCACCAATCAGAACTGATGGAAGGTATTGGCATGAACACATAGCATACCTACCCTGTCATCTCGGAGGAATATACTGCATGGCAGTCTGAAACTGTAGGACAGACAGAATGCAACGGCCTGCCACATCTGGCCTGCCTCAACAGCCAATGGCCCACAGGCCTCTGCCAAGGGCCTGTGTCTCACACGTACTGCCATGTATGTTATGTCATAGACACCCAATTAACAACATAACACACTCCACATACGCAATATGCAAGGCCATGTGGACAAACCACAGTGACATGTCCACCATGTCCCACTGCATGAACTGTTGACCAACACCAACACACAGCCGTGATGGGGTGATAACCATAGGGAAAGTATCAGAGAATGTATGCATAGTGTAAGGAAGAGTAGAGAATAACTGAGAGGGGGTGGGAGTGTGGTCAGCATGGAATGTGCAAGGTCCAACACAAAGCTGTGTGCTCACACTATACCTGGCTGTAAACACATAAATGGGTGCCTACATACCTGCCCGTACACCACAATAGTGTTAATGTCCTGACTCATGGCCCCTGCCTCTGGGTAACCTGTGCAAATCTGTACAGCTGTGAGGTATTGCCATAGCAATATAGGCTATACTGTCATGTTGCTGGATGTAGATGTATGGGATCTCCTGCCAGCACTGTACCGAGGTGCTGAACTGGATACACAGACCCAGCAGCAAGTGTCTGCAGCACCCACTCCAGGATGGCATAACCTACCATGAATATGTAGGTGTCTGCCCACAATACTGCACACAGCTGCAGTCACCCTTGCCCCCAATACATCACTGTGAGCAGGAATGTCCACCTGACAGTACATGTGGACAGAAAACATCACAATGTATAACAGTACACATATCTGAATATCTCTGCTAACAGCAGTACCATGTAGCTGAAGCAGCACAGACACAATCACCTACAGTACACACTATCCTTTGCACACTTTGTCCCCATATTGCCAAATGATTGACGGATACCCTGCAGAAACAGTTTGCTAGCTGTAGGTGTACAACACAAAGGTCTGCACTGGAGTACAAACTAACTGTAATCGATCCACATATGCAGTACAGAAGGGTATACTGGGCATGCTTACACACTTAGAGAAATGAAGGCAATGTCAGACAACATACTAAAAGGTCATACAGGGCATGCTCACACACTTGCACACATGAAACCCATGTCTGCAAACAACAGTGGACCAGACATATCTGGCAGTTGCAGATGTTAGTGCAGACACTCCTCAAAATGTGCAGACATATATCCAAGGAAAATACACTATAATAAGCCAAGAGTAGATGTACATAGATGTGTGGAAAAGAGTGACTGTGACAAGGAGCCATCCAGGCCTGTCCCACACAGCACACAGCCAAATGGCTACAACCAGATGAGGTTCAGATGTCACTCACTGTAGATACTAGCCAACAGTATCTGTCAGCAGTATCGACAATGTGGTGCAAGTGCTAGCTGTGCAACATGACTGTACAAGGAAGTAGTCATCTAGCAGCTGTATACGTGTACCTGTGGAATATGGCCCTGCATGTGCCCACATGTGGTGTGTCACCCCCTAGATGAATGGGTTATGGCCAATGCACACACACTGACCTCCCCATAGCCCTATTATGACAAGCCTGCTGAGGTCATCCACTGTGAAATACAGTTTTGGGAAGGGTCTAGCCAGATAATCTTTGTGGTGCGTCCTATAACTGCTTACTGCTGTAGTGTGATAAAATAATTAGATAGGAGTTCTAATCCCAGACTTGGCAACTGTGTGTGCATGTGTCTCTGTCTGTGTAGAGAGCAATATGTTTTAGGCTAGTCACACTCCCTACAATTCAGATGCACTGCTTTGGCAAGGCTGCTGATGTCAGCCACCCTGAAATACACATTTGGGAAGGCTGTAGCCCAGTGATCTCCATGGTGCATCCTATAACTGTGCACTGTTGTAGTGTGATAAAATAGTTAGGTAGGAGTTCTAATCCTAGACTTGACAACTGTGGGTGTGTGTGTGTGTGTGTGTGTGTGTGTGTGTGTGTGTGTGTGTGTGTGTGTGTGTGTGTGTGTGTGTGTGTATAGATAGCAATGCCTTTTTAGGCTAGTCACACTCCCTACAATTCAAATGCCCTATGTTGGCAAGGCTGCTGATGTCATCCACCTTGAAATACACCTTTGGGAAGGTTGTAGTCCAGTAATCTCCATGGTGTGTCCTATAACTACATACTACTGTGTTGTGATAAAATAGTTAGGTAGGAGTTCTAATCCCCAACTTGGCAACTGTGTGTGTGTGTGTGTGTGTGTGTGTGTGTGTGTGTGTGTGTGTGTGTGTGTGTGTGTAGAACATAATGCTTTTTAGGCTAGTCACACTCACTACATTTCAAATGCTCTACTTTGGCAGTCCTGCTGATGTCACTCACTGTGAAATACACCTTTGGGGAAGCAGTACTCCCGTTATCCCTGTGGTGCATCCTGTAACTGCTTTATGCTGTAGTGTGGTATAGAACTCTGCTAGGGGCTCTATCCCCACACATGGCAGTCATGGATGTTTTTTTGTGTGTTTCTATGTCTGTGTAGGGAGCAATGCATTTTAGGCTAGTCACACTCACTACACTTCAAATGCCCTACTTTGGCAATCCTGCAGATGTCATTCACTGTGAAATGCACCTTTGGGGAAGGAGTACTCCAGTAATCTCCATATTGCATCCTATAACTGCACAGTGATGTAGTGTAATAAACTAATTAGGTAGGAGATCTAATCCCAGACATGACGTGTGTGTGTGTGTGTGTGTGTGTGTGTGTGTGTCTAAGTTTGTAATTCGCATCCTGTGTGGAGGTGGTTGTGAGTGTGTAACAACTGGAGTCAATGGGGAGTGGGTTTTACAAATCTCTTATAGGGTGGCCCTAGTATATATCACAATTTCCACTGTACAGGGATAACAGATGTGAAATAGCCAAGAGGCTGGGGTGCATATCTATACCCCTACATTTGACATCAAGGCCAGGTCAACAAAGTGAGCGACCCTAGTATTACCCAGATAATACTCTCAACCTATGTCTCATACACACACACTTGCCTAGGCAACAGCCACTATGTTGGTAGTACCCTGTATATTGCCCACGGATAGTAACCATGGTGTGATTGCAGTGGGCTACAGTGAGCATGGCACCTCGACCATCAGTCCAATAGGCATGTACATGCCGACAATGCACCTTCCCCATGTTCCCCACTGGGCACCTGCAACACCTGTGGTGCCTTCAAATGTGACCCACAAAGGACATACCATGCCTAATAACATGCCCTGTATGGACAGATGCCACTGACACCAGGGAATACTAGTATCATTCTATCAGTGTAGGTGCTGGGTCAACCTGCAGACCATTAACAGTTCCCGCCACATGAGGCCAGGACTGGCACATCTGATGATAAAAATATGTGCACACAACATGGGCCAAACACCCCAGGTACAGTTCCACATGTCACTGTACATGCATGTGGAAGGTGTGCCCATCCCAGACACCATCCATGTCATGGACTAAGGAACACATACATGGCAAGTAATGCACAGCATTGGCCACTGGACAGGTGACTGGATGGTGAATACAATACCCGCCTGTGTGGTCAGATCCAGACACTACACCTCTGAGCCGCAATGAAGACCATTGTCATGTGGCCTGATGCCAAGGTATACCCATCATCTAGCCTTGTATCGCTATCTGGCACAATCAATCACGACACACCCGTACAGCACTGCACCCATGCATGTCAGTAATGGCACCCTGTGTCTATGTGTGTGTTGTATAATGCGTATGACCACATTCACACTCACTACAACCCCCATTGGCATACTGAAGCATGCTTTCTGATGTCAGACACCTCCACATACCTTTGCCCATATAACCTCCTTATGACCCCTGTAGTGCATGTGATACCTGCACTGTAATGTGTTGTGGCAATCCCACTAGTGATGATTTGTATTCCTGGCCCTGCCAAGTGTGTCAATGTGTGTGCATCCCTGTGAGAGTGTGGCTGTGTTGACGCTGGCACCTGTTCATGTGGACAAGCATGTGTACTACACCTACCATATAGCTACCATATCCCTTTTGCAAATGTCACTCACCATTGCATATACATTTTGAGGGCTCCTCAACATGTAACCTATGTGGTGCATCCAATAACTGCATAGACATGTGATAGCACTACATAGTCATCAAGGGTTTGACAGCCTACACTGGTAGGTGTGTGACACAAACATGTTTACATTTTACTCTCCCACCCTTTCCTGACTATTCTTTGCCTCTGTCTGCCTCTCTCACTCCCTCTCTGATGGATGTGGAGACTTACACCTGCTGTGCTTAGGCAGCAGCATGTGTATTTTAAGTGTTGCTCTTGATCAGGTGATGGCCTCTGCATGAATTGCAGCCCTCCTCTAGCTGATTGTATGTGAAGCAGCTGTGGTAACATTTCCAAAGCGAATTGCATGGAAACACACTCCAATAGCTAGGAACATCATGTTAGTGTTGGGCCTTTACATTCACTGTGTGCAGGAACTCAATCCGTTGTTTGGCAAACAGCATCTCAGATGGATTGGGGATCTACTTCTAACAACATACACTGTGGAACAGGGCAACACACAGGAAGGTGATGTGCCTGACCTGACTACAGATTGTAAGTGCTGCTATACTGCATTTGGAGCAATGTTGGTGTAACAGGGTGTGTGTGATTATGGCTGTCCTACCTTTTTTAATAACTGCCATGTCAGTGCTATGTTTATGAGGAAACCCCAATCTGTAGGGTCTTCTGCAGACTGGACAGTGTGTGGTGCCTTTTGTTTCATGTGTTACCCACAGAGCACCTGTCTGTGAACTCCAGAATGTAGTGTGAGGATTGTAGTCTGTAGATGGTGACAGCCAAGAGAGTTACTGACTTAATATCCCTCATAGGACATATGTTGCAACAAACCTGTTACAACAGTAAATGTATGAGGGTATCACATCAACATGTCAATATTGGTGCTGTGTATGTGCCTCCAGCCACAAATCTGTCACCTTTTGTATATATATCATGCAGTAAGAGGTGCATATGTGCTGTACACTATAATTAGTGTAATCATATCTGATAACAAGCCAGTGAGATATCAGACTGATACACGTTATGGGTAGTAGGGTTTACAATTTATAACATAACCTGGAAATTCTGTGGTTGTATGTACAGTGTTGAGGTCTGTGTACTCATAGTGATTGTCGACACTGTGTATTGTTCATATGTACTTTGACCTGTGTACAGACTGTGGTAGATGTCATTGTTCATGGTCCTGTTCTATCTGATGTTATATGCTGCTCTACTGTATGTTACCCTATCGGCTTACACATTTGTAGGGCCATACACACACATGTCCCATATCACAGTCAGGCTTCGGACAACACTGTGGAGTGGCTCAGTATATGTAGGGTTAGTGTGTGAGTGGCACTTATGAGGATGGTGTTGCACAGATAGTCCATATACTCTAATATTACGCTAGCTTACCATATGTTGCTGTGGCTGTGTTCACATTGGTTGCGGTTAGGCACTTTCACACAGGTGTATCATACTCTGTGCTATGACATGCCTGTAGAGCCTGCTATACATGCTGGTACATGTGCATTCCCCCATAAAAAGTGTAGGCAAGTGTTGAGCCAGTCTGCCTGTAGCCTACACAGTGCGTTGTTACATGCCTAGCAGCTTAGTGTATTTACCCAGTGAGATGTCATGTCCAGATACTTGTCAGATGTACTGCTGCTGGGCCACCATAACAGTCATGTATGTCAGACAGAGCAGTGGGATGCTGTACAGATGTATTTCAATATCTAGTGGCTAGTATGTGGCCATGGCGCCTCCTTACCAGCGATTATTATGTGTTGGGACAGACGGGGGTGTGTGAATGCATAACCTATGAGGGCAAATGTGTACCAGTAGTTACGTGTTATACTCATCTACATGGCTGTTAACATCCACATTGTCAGGCTTGGTCCACATGTATTGCACTAAGGGGTTCCATGTATAAATCTGGACTGTCCAGAGTGTGTCAGACTGTCCACATATATTGGCCAGTATCTTTGCTGTAGTCCACAGGAGTTTTACGTGCTAGCAGTGGTACTGTCCTATGATGTCCATAGGATGTCAGTCTGTAGCCAATGGCACACATGATATAAGCAGATGTGACCACCCACACACACCATGTCGATGCTGCCTTAAGGTATCTGGATGTACATTACCATACAATCCACCTTGGGTAAATGCAGGCCTACCGCTTCCTGCCATACAGACTGTTCTGTCTGTCAGTGTGCTTGTGATGGTGCCAGTTATGCCTTGTTATGTAACAGTTACATCCCATTGTGTCAACTGAGTTCTTTACCCCCTAGGGACTGTGTACAGAGTGTAGATAGAGGCTGCTGAACTATACATCTGCATTACTTACTGTTAATTGTTTGGTATCCTGTGGCACAGTCTTTCTTTACTATTGCACTACTTGAAGGCCTCGGCCTGGACAGCAACATTTGTAAACCTTTCCGGACTACTATATTAGTATAACTGTTTCACAGTAGCATTATTCTGTTTATATGGATGTCAGTATCCAAACAGCTATGTAACATGCCATATGCAACTTTAACAGTACACAGATAAAGCTTCCACATTTATGCAAACCTGTGTGTGGTGTTATATCCTTTGACCTCTCTGTGGGTATATGTTGCAGACAATGATTGTCATTTGTATGGGTGGCTCATACAGTGTCCAGCTGTTAAGGTTGTAACTGTAGGCATAGTGGCTATACCATATTGTGTGCACCTTCTACATATGTATCTTACTATACATATCTCTGCGTGTGTATGTGTAGTTACATATATATCTATATATATGTATACATATATGTATATCTGTATCTGCATATATGTGTCTGTGTATATGTATCCTAGAGATATTGATAGCTTCCTCATTGTATATTCCCTATGGGAGCCAGACTGTACTGCATATGTTATTGATATCAGCCTGGCATCATACAGGTGGGATGGAGTACTGTAAACATCTTGTGCCCATGTTGTGTCATGGCCTGGTTATGGGATCTGCAACGGTTGCTAGTGTATTGCAGGGCAGACGTGTTTGGCTATGGGGGGTATACCTATTCATACATGACGTATGTTGATTGAGGCCTCTTAACCCCGTTAATGGTGCATGTGGACATATATGTTTTTTTTATGTTTCCCATTGTTATCTGCAGATGTATGTCCATATGTACCTATATATATATCTATATATCTATATATATATATATATATATATATATATCTGCATATATATATATATCACTTGCTGTGTATATATATATATATATATATATATATATATATATATATATATTTATTATTTATTTATTTTACATTTGTTGAATGGGCTAGTCTAACTGGATATATGTCCATTTTCAGTAGAGGCCAGGGGAGATAAGCTCCGAGGAAGCAAAATGCAATCACTTATACAAAAGATTAATTTGTATATTGAACATTGCAGGTACAGAACAG
>NC_056731.1:155131728-155149228 GCF_019279795.1 Protopterus annectens
TTAGAAATTTGATATATAAAGCATGATTGTCGGATTTGGTGTCTAGAAAAACAATTCATTTGGAGTCCTTACCCTACAGCAGCCAAAGTATTCCAAAATGAAAATGTAAAAATGCATTAGCATATGTTCCCATTGCCATGCAGCAGAGATTTTACATGGAGCCATCAGTTGCTTTCTAGTATGAGGTAGCATTGGCACTGATAAGAATTGTAGTGCACAACTCAACTGGCACAGTTCTTTCTTCCTTTCTTCTTTTCTTTTTTAGTATTGTTGGCTTCCTCCCAGGACCTTGCCTCGTGGCTCCTCTACTTTCAACCAATTAACCTATTCATTCTGGTGGAATGAGAGCCACATATTCATGCACATGGACACAGCCCTGTGGTCCATTCATTCATGCTTGGGAAACCTATTTAGTACTCTGTTCCCAGCAAGAGTTAGATGATAGGGTGTGTGCCAACTTGCTAATCCTGGAGATGGGAGACCTTCGTTGTCCCCTCAGGAGCATCCTGTGCCCCTCAATGGCTCCTCTGAGTACACAGTTGCTGACTCCTGAGGTCAAGTGTTCCTCCACTTGCCAGTTCGGCAATACTATGGTTGCTCTAATGACAGTTTGAATTCAGCTGGTTTGGAACTCCTTTCAGTAAAAACATAGTGTTCCTATTAAATAAAACCCAAGTTTTGAGCAAGAGCAGCCTCCATCCCCCCTCGGATGAATGAGACAGCAGCGGCATCTCATTTCCATCCTCTCCCGTGAGCTTCCACAGGCTCTAAGTCACTAGTTGATCTTGGGTCACCCATGATACAGCCCAGGCTTTATCCCGCTACACCATGGGTCTGGCTTAGACCAGCTAGCACTGGTGATTGTAGTATGATGCTAAACATTACTAGCACATGCTTGATAGGTACTCTTATAGCACAGTCAGAGTGGGTAGGTAGTATAACTCAACAACACAACTGATTTCTTTCTCGACCTATGATTGTAACAATGTATCAGGCAGTGCCATGCACTGAGTTGTTTATATTTCCTGTATGACAACAGTAATGTGATTTTTAATAGATACAAAGTTGAACAAGTTCACAAAAAATGAAATTATAAAAATACATGTTAAGCAATTGTAAGTCCCTTGACAGCTGTCATTAATAGAACCAACCTTAGTCTATCACGAGCACTAAAAGTATTGCTTTCACATCTGTCAGACTACTACCTTGTACTGCAGGGATTCAAGGGCTGTTATAAAATCAGAGTAAAATGTTTTGCAATGTCCTTGATGTTTAGAACAGTTCTACAAATGCAGTACTGCCTGTAGTGATGCAGACACAAAGCTGTGAAACATTGTTGACATAAATACGAATAAATATTGAAAAAATGGTGAAACTGTTTACTGAAACTTGTAATATTTGAAAGTATAATAGCTGGAATTGAGAATCCTATCCTAAATGATCTATAAAGAAAGAAAGCTCATGACTCAGGTAATCTCTACTCTGGCCAGGATTAGACTAATAAGATAATCGAGGAGGGCTCATTATTTCTATTTGTTTGTTTGTTTGTTTGCTTGTTTGTTTGAGATTTTCATCCAGATGTTTGAGCTGGTCCTGGTACTATTTTTGGCCATGGCCCAGGCTAAGATGGCAAGACTTACAAACATGTTTTGTATCAATAAATGCAAAACAGAGATTTTTGTCTGATATTGTTAGATATTCACAGAGCACAGTGTAAGATACAATTGTCATACTGTAATAATAAAATGAAGAAGATTGTTCTTGAAAAACACTCTTCTGTATCAAATGTACAAAAATATCAGCAAACACTGTTGCAGTCAGAAAATCCTCTTTTTTACAACTCAGTTATAAACTCACAAGAAAAGTCCCTTGCAACCAAACAAATTCTGAATATACGTTATGTGTGTAAGGCAAATCACTTGTAGCTATCTGTTCGAAGAACATTTAAGCACCTATTGTATGGGAAAAGTACAAGGAATATGTGCCAGTAGCTAGCAGTCAGCCTATGATTTTTTTGTTTGTGGGCTGGAATTGCACATGATTTTCAATGTCTTATGTCCAAAATCATAGCTAGAGCAAAACACATTTAAAGGCAAAAGTCCAAAATCAAAAACTTCTGAAGTACTAATGCTATTGACATAGAAATATGAAGGATTAACAGAACTCAGATTAACATGTATTTTCTTAAACAAAAGCCTGTTGATACTTGTACACCATATGTTTCATGTTTTTTTTTTGGAAAAATGTGACATATTTGTGGAGAGATAGAGAAGTATTCTGGTCCAAAATCAAGGACATTCATGAAAATTAGAGACAGCGAGATGTATGGAATTGTCTTTGACAATTTCATTTTAATCAGCTTAATTGTAATAATTAGAGATATTTCAAAGATGTGCACGATATGAATAACTAGGAAATCAGAGCAGACATTGATATGCTTTTTATTTTGGTATTTATTTTTCCCTGAATTTCCTCTTCACTGAGACTGCAGAAAAGCTTCTTCATCTTCAAGGCAGACTCTATCCACATATAAAATATAGCACAGTCAAATTCCAGGTCTGATCTTTTGTCCAAAAGATGCAGCTCCAACCAGTCTTCAGGAATACATTTCAAGATCCCTGCACAAAATAATGCTGGCAGGTGTGAGTCAGGAGGATTCTTATTTTTAGTTTAGTCTGTTGCGCCACATACACTAACCTAGTTCTCATGAACATAATTAAAATCATGTTTCTTAACTACTATTTTAAGATTTTTGTCTGGCAAAAGATGCATGTATGTTTCCTGCACAGGGGAACTATCTTTCATTTATTCCCAAGAATTATTTTACTTTCATCCATTAATGTTGTACCAATTGATTCTTCTTTGTATAATGTATTTTTCTTGTGTACTTAATTCTGATTCTGATTTGGTCCTTATTAAGTCGGCCAGATTAAGCTGACATTATTATAATCACTTGCTTTTGGAATGGGAGCATAGTAATTGCCCAAGCAATGAGCAAGGAATTAGCATCCCAGCAGTTTAAAATGATAGGGATTTTAGTCCTGAGTGAAGCTGTTACTTTAACTTATTTCCACATGTCTGTGCTTCATTGTTTTCAAGTTATAGAGTTATTGCTGATATCTCAAACACTACTGACACTTTTATAATCTGTGATACTATGCAGTTGGTCAAAAAAACATGATCAGCCTAATTATAATCTGTAGTTTTATGGCATCCAATTAGCTCTGCCTCCTCCCAAGATGGAAAATGATTTTAATCTTGTGCTCACAAGGACTGTTATTTATCAAAATACTTTAAAAATGAGAATTCAAATACAAATAGAAGGTGAGGGTGTTTTACATGGTAGCTTATTTCAACAAATAATGAGGTTACTGCCCAAACTGGTGAAGCTGGATTTAGGGTAAAGGAGAAGTTGACTTTAGCGGTACCCTACAAGACATGCAGTTAATTAAGTCATATAGCAAGAGTATATTAAGGGGGTTATTATATTCCTTCCCTGTGGTCTGCAGTGGTTGCTGTTGGAGAATGCTTTCTACTAACTATATCTTTTAAGAACTGCCAACTCCAGAGGCAGACAGCAGCAGTGACATATGACAGACTTAAAAGGTAATTCGTTGGTTTCTGGTTCCAGCACTCCTCCTTTGCTAGTGAAGCTGTTAGATAACTAAATTCCTTTTGAATAAGACTAACTTATTTCACCACCCTGTGGCATGTTAAGCAAAAACAAACAAAAAAAAAACATATCAGCTTTTATAGCCACAGTATTTGCCAGCACTACAATGCCAGATTAATAAACGTTCCCATCACAAAAAATGAATAAATGAATGAATGAATGAATACATAAAATAAATGAATTAATAACTTCATTTTAATCTGTCTTCATTAAGAGTTAAATCCTACATAGATAGTGCCTTCTGCAGGCCTTACCTGCAGAAGGTATTGTATGACTTTTGTTCTCTAGCTGATCACCATCTGGTATTTTCCCTGTTTAACAAAGGTTTCAGGCAGAATGGTTTCTACTGAGGGTCTGCCTCCACAGTTCTACATTGTGTGTGTTATCTTCCACACCCAAAGTGTATCCTTGTCATAGAATGTAAAAGAACCCCTACTAGAACTGTAGGAGTAGATACCCATCATGTCTTTGGTGATGAAAGGCGCTTGATGCTGTATAGATTAGTCATTATGTTTAGTGAGACCTCTTAGAGCAACACTCATCTCTGTGCAGTGACAGAAAAAGACAAGGGGCAGCAGAGAAAATGAACAGAAAGCTGTCAATATTGCCAGGATTATTGCTTCCAGCAAAGTGGGTGCAAATTACAAGAGTTCCATCAAGAGCAATGCAGAAAACACTAGACAGAAGTAAGTTTTATTAGAAATGTGCCTTGAAAGTTTGAAAGAGCTGACAAATGTGAGATAAAAAGCAGGAAACATAAAAGTTAAATGCACCACAAAAGTATGACAGACAACAAAAACTGATCTTATGAGAGCCGCTGGCAAATGGAGTTCAATGTCTCAGCTAGAATTTCTTGTCAAGCCACAAGAAAAAAGCAATCTAGCTGGATCTTCAGATCATTTTAGCCTGAGGGTATTTTAAGTATTTTTTTCTGTACACAGTAAAAAGAAAGGAACAAATAAGATTAAATAAATATAATACACGAGCATGCAGCTATATTTCAGTGTTTTGCTTAACATTATCCTTAAATAATTTATTTAGCTTCGTAAAGGTTAAGTTCTGCATTTTCACTAACAAATCCTTTTGCTATTCATATATTAAATAAGAGAATAAATACCATTAGTTATAAGAGTTATGAGAGTAAGCTCTACTAAACATTTAAAAGACAAATGACTGCAAAAGAGTAACACTGGACTAGGGAGTAATTCCACAAAATGTATTTTTTGAAAAACTCATCAGCATGAGAAATAATTCTGAACAGAAACATGCTAACTCTACTTTTCGTATATTATTTTTTTCTGCTGTTGGAAATAATGTGGATTGTGAAAAAGAAAAAACACAAGAAAGTGCAGACTGAGCTAAAAATCATCACTCTGAAGATTTTGTAAAATGAGAAAGAAATGTGTTCTTAGAAATAGTACAAGGCTAAGTTCTGACAGTAGGTTGCAGTTAAAAATGAGTCCTAGTTTGACTTGTATTACATATAAGTTCTACCATTAAGATCTATGTTATTATGTTTACTAAGATGGCATGATATCACTGCAAGCACATTACTTCATTAATAGTACACAAAGAACAAAAATAAGGTACTTAAGCAATCGCATACAAATATTTTCGATACACACACACATGTGCGTGCACAAACACACAACACACACATGAAAATAGTTACACACACACCTGTATGAATGCATGTAACAATATCTCTCACCCTCTATCTTTATATACACACGGATAAAATAACAAAAAAGCAAGCAGGCTGTAAGTACTCCAAACCACACTATTTATTGTGAGCTCTTTCATCAGAGACAATGCTCCAACTTCATCAGACAAAAGAAAAGACAACAATTAACCACTTTATATACTTGCAAGTGGATGCAATTAAACCAATCGCAAATGAACCATCAGTAAATTACACTCACTAATTCATGTAGGGTTATAAAAACATCTAACTCCATTGTGGCAACAGTAAACAATTCAACTAATACAAGATATCTTCTCCATTTACAATATATATACTTAAAACCATATACAAAACATCAGAAACCTATATATAAATACATTCATATAATAAAAATATATGCGTTAAAGTTTAAAAATTAACAAGGTGTAATACCTTTTCAGCCAAAATACTGGGGGAGCTAAACACATAGTTGATACAAGTGTGGGTAATTATAAAGTAAAAATTAAAACTTGAAGGATTTTTACTTAATTATTCTTACATTTAAAAATGCAACTTATGTACATAAATATATATATATATATATATATATATATATATATATATATATATATATATATGAATAAAAGACCAAAAAACATGGTCCAGTAGACAAGTATATATAAATGCAACCTTATGGTAAATATGACACTGACTGTAGGTAGGCCAACAAAGACCAGGGTGACACTTACTGTAGAAAGGCATACAAAATATACTTAAACACTTAGTTAGAAAAACTGTTCTGGTGCACAAGCTATAGGCACTACCTAGCAAGTGCTTTAAGCTTTAAAAGGCATTTGATTGATACATATTCATTAAGGCCAAGAGGTATGTGGGCCAATGTGCAAACTTGCCACGTAAGCTCACATTCCTCAAGTTTAAGTTCCCATGGACCTCCTCGTATATTATGTTCTAACTGTTGTATTACTGCAAACACAAACTTGTGAGTGGGGTAATCTAAAATGTGTTTTGCCAACGCTTTTGTAGTAATCTGTTTGTGTATGCTGTACTGGTATTCGTATATCCTTTGTTTTATTTTTCTTTCGGTTTTGCCAATGTGGTATGATGAGCACCTCTCGCACAAGGCTACATAGACTACCCCTGTGGTGTCACAGTTAAATTTGCCTTCTCTATTGTATGTTCTGTCCCTAATGCAAAGTTTGTTGCCCATCTTAATAAATTTACACTGAGGCCAACTACCACATTTTGCCATACCAAAAGTACCCTTAAATATTTTTCTCTGTTTCTCTAACAAGCATTTCATATTGGGTCCCCTCCTATACGTAAATCGTGGGGCCGCTTCCAATATTTTATTAAGACCATTGTCTTCCAAAATTATGGTCCAATTCTTAAGAAGAATGTCCCTACAAATGCGTTGGCAAAACACATTTTAGATTACCCCACTCAAAAGTGTTTTTAAGTATCAATCAAATGCCTTTTAAAGCTTAAAGCACTTGCTAGGTAGTGCCTATAGCTTGTCCACCAGCACTTAATTTTTCTAACTAAGTGTTTATATTTTGTATGCCTTTCTACAGTAAGTGTCACCCTGGTCTTTGTTTGCCTACCTACAGTCAGTGTCATATTTACCATAAGGTTGCATTTATATATACTTGTCTACTGGACCATGTTTTTTGGTCTTTTATTCACAGACACACACACACACACACACACACACACACACACACACACATATATTTATATATATATATATATATATATATATATATATATATATATATATACATATATATATATATATATATATATATATATATATATATATATATATATTCATGTACATAAGTTGCATTTTTAAATGTAGGAATAATTAAGTAAAAATCATTCAAGTTTTAATTTTTATTTTATAATTACCCACATTTGTATCAACTATGTGCTTAGCTCCCACAGTATTTTAGCTGAAAGGGTGTTACACCTTGTTAATTTTTAATCTTTAATGTATATATTTTTATTATATGCATGTATTTATGTATTGGTTTCTGATATGTTTTGTATATGGCTTTAAGTATACATATTGTAAATGGAGAAGATATCTTATATTAGTTGAATTGTTTAATGTTGCCACAATGGAGTTAAATGTTTTTATAACCCTACATGAATTAGTGAATGTAATTTACTGATGGTTAATTTGTGATTGGTTTAATTGCATCCACTTGAAAGTATATAAAGTGGTTAATTGTTGTCTTTTGTTTTGTCTGATGAAGTTGGAGCATTGTCTCTGACGAAAGTGCTCACAATAAATAGCGTGGTTTGGAGTACTTACATCCTGCTTGCTTTTTTGTTATTTTACCAGTTTGTTCTTTTTTGGAGTTCTTTCATTGTTTTCTGCATGGGAAGCGGTGTCGGTGCACCATCACAGTCTCTATTTTCACAAGACAACAGTATGGCAAGTTCACCAAGTGCAACCTCTGAGGTGAATGCTGTTAGTAATCTTACTGCCTTGGTGCAGGAGTTACTCAACAGGGTTGATAACGTAACACAACGGATGGATGATAGGAAAATTATCCGTGGTCAAAGTCCAACTGGGTCAGCAACTAACCGCCCTGGTTTAAGTGGTCAGCCCCTCATGTTCTCTGAGGTATCAACTGCAAAACTGAGAACAACTTTGAATGAGGGAAATTCGGCTAACTTTGATGATAGAAACAGCTTGTTACCTGCCAAACAGGGACAGGCATCGAATGATGATGAGGGCTGAAGCTATTCCCTCTATGGTAACTTATTTAAGAGATGCCTCATTTTTTAATAGTGCAATTAATCCTAGTGCACCCATTGGAACTGATAATTCTGTTACCTCTATCGTAGCACACCTCAATGATTTTGACCAAAAACTCTATAAATGCCATAAATTACAGTTGGAGGTGTCCTATTTTCAAAAAAGATTGTGCCCAAAGGGTTACTCCAATGGCGCTATCCAGTAGGGCTGGTAAACATTTCTGTGTTCCTTCAGGAATTGATCATCTTATTTAATCAGCAAGGTGTAGAATTTCTCAAAATGCTCATTAAACATTATACCTTGGAAATCGAGTTGTTCAAGTCTGAGTTTGAAATATTGAAGCATACTGTCACTAGGGACATGGACTTTGCAAGGTACAGATTCGATTATGGCAGGATTTTCTCAAGTATAGATTCCAGTCTGGCAAAAGCCGTTGAGACTAAAAAGAAGAAAATTGTAAGAGACATTAATGATTATTCAAAGGGTTTGGCTTATCCCCCGCCCCGGAAACCTCTAAACCTATGGTGAATGCTCATGATTCACTTGAGCAACACCCACTCGATGACGTGGACAATTTGAATTCTGCTGCCAGCATAGTGAATGTTGAACCGGGCATACAAACACCTTCAGTATGGCGCAGCGAGCAGATTAGGAATAATCAGCAGCAAACTAATAACGCCCAACAAAGAGAGGCTGCAAATAATAATAACAACAATGCGAATAGGAATAATCAACAGGGTTTTCAGGAGCTTCGGGGGAACCAACACAAATCAATGGCAGAACAGCAGGAACCAGGGACACCAGGGGAGATGCTAAAATCGGTGAAGGAGATGAATCAGAACAATGTAAAAATCCTTGTAAGTCTGGAAGGAGATTTTAAAATCTTTAATTTTACTTCTCTTGACATTAATAATGACATGGTAAATGTGTTTGCCAAGGGGCTCTCTTTTGTACCTGACAGAAGGGCCGATTTAGTCAAAATTATCATTGATTTGAAATTATTTGTACACAAACTTAACTTTACATGTCTTATGGGTGTTAATTCTTCACTCACTAATAACTTAAGAGTGTCTACCTTATTTAACCCTCCCCTTCAAGAGTCTTTGGCTCTCTTTGAAAAAGTTTGTGAGATGGACCTAACAGCTATGTTATCTAACAATTCGAACAGCATGAATGTTAAAAAGAATATTTCTTCTGATGAGTTAGAATTCATTAACTTGTTAAATTTATGTAACATGAGAGTCATGAAGCCTAACAAGGTGGAGGTCTGGTCTCTATGGACCAAACCTAATATATAAATCGAATGGAAGTTTATTTAAACAGTGATCTTTATAAGCATGCCAGCCTTAATGAAGTCAATGGCACTTATAGGAGGATTAATAGCATTGTTAATGATTTATTTCTAGAAGGGAGCATAGACATTGACACAATTCAGTATTTGACAATGCCAGCGCCTATTATACCAAAGCTTTTTGTTCTCCTAAAAGCCATAAGGACCTGAATAACCCCCCATTCAGACCCATAGTGGATGGGAGGGGGTCTATTACGTATGCAAGTGCTAAATTTGTGGACAATAAGTTAAAACCTTATATAAAAACTGAACCAAAATTCTACCATGACTCATGGAGTTTCCTCAAGAACATCAACAACTTAGAATTTAATGATAATTTTATCTTCCTCACGGTAGATATTAAAGATCTCTACACAGTGATACCACAAGAGTTAGGTATTCAGTGGGTTAGAGAAAGTTTGCTCATGAAAGGAGTGGCTGGTGGAGAAATTTATGTCATCGAAACCCTTCTAGACATAGTCTTGTCTAACAATTTCCTATGGTTTAATGGGCAATTTTTTCCTTCAGAAAACAGGTATTGCAATGGGTTCACCCTGTGGTAGCAGTTTCACCAACTGCGTGATGGCCTACTGGGAGAGAGTTTTTATGTTTAACAACACAATGTTCAAAGATTACGTGGTTTGGTATACAAGATACCAGGATGACATGTGTTTCATTTGGAAAGATGAGGCTACCCGGATAGAGTCCTTTATTGCAGATATCACCACTTTAACAGAGTTTCTGGAATTTACATTCCAAGTGGGCATAGATTCCATTAACTTTTTTGGATGTATATCTGTTTAAAGATAGGGCAAATAGTAGATATGCGACCACCATCTTTCATAAACCCACTCACTTGAATGCTATTTTACATTTTTCAAGCAGCCATCCTTACCATCAGGAGAAGGCGGTTGCCAAGGAATGGGTAGTTAGGGCTGCTAGGATGGTTTTGACTGACAATGATTACATGATATAATGCGATTTGTTAAACTCTATGTTCCCCAGGAGAGGGTACCCGCTAATTTGTTGAACACATTTTCCATGAGGTAAATACTAAAAGGCTGTCAGGGTATTTTAGACCTATTGTACACAAAGGCTATGAAGCAATACATAATACATCTTTTGAACAGCCAATTCAAAAGAGGGCGAACCCAACACTTGATACAGGCACAATATTTCTTGTTACCTATTCTACAGATTCCAAAAACATTAGGGACATTCTTCTTAAGAATTGGACCATAATTTTGGAAGACAATGGCCTTAATAAAATATTGGAAGCGGCCCCATGATTTATGTATAGGAGGGGACCCAATATGACATGCCTGTTAGAGAAACAGAGAAAAATATGTAAGGGTAGTTTTGGTATGGCAAAATGTGGTAGTTGGCCTCAGTGTAAATTTATTAAGATGGGCAACAAACTTTATATTAGGGACAGAACATACAATAGAGAAGGCAAATTTAACTGTGCCACCACAGGGGTAGTCTTTGTAGCCTTGTGTGAGAGGTGCTCATCATACCACATTGGCAAAACCGAAAGAAAAATAAAACAAAGGATATATGAACACCAGTACAGCATACACAAACAGATTACTACAAAACCGTTGGCAAAACACATTTTAGATTACCCCACTCACAAGTTTGTGTTTGCAATAATACAACAGTTAGAACATAATATACGAGGAGGTCCATGGGAACTTAAACTTGAGGAATGTGAGCTTACGTGGCAAGTTTGCACATTGGCCCACATACCTCCTGGCCTTAATGAAGATGTATCAGTCAAATGCTTCTTAAAGCTTAAAGCACTTGCTAGGTAGTGCCTATAGCTTGTGCACCAGAACAGTTTTACTAACTAAGTGTTTAAGTATATTTTGTATGCCTTCCTACAGTAAGTGTCACACTGGTCTTTGTTTGCCTACCTACAGTCAGTGTCATATTTACCATAAGGTTGCGTTTATATATATGTGTCTATTGGACCATGTTTTTTGGTCTTCTATTCACACACACACACACACACACATATATATATATATATATATATATATATATATATATATATATATATATTCATGTACATAAGTTGCATTTTTAAATGTAGGAATAATTAAGTAAAAATCCTTCAAGTTTTAATTTTTACTTTATAATTACCCACACTTGTATCAACTATATATTTAGCTTCCCCAGTATTTTAGCTGAAAGGGTAATACACCTTGTTAATTTTTAATCTTTAATGTATATATTTTTATTATATGCATGTATTTATGTATAGGTTTCTGATATGTTTTGTATATAGTTTAAAGTATATATATTGTAAATGGAGAAGATATCTTGTATTAGTTGAATTGTTTACTGTTGCCACAATGGAGTTATTATAACCCTACATGAATTAGTGAATGTAATTTACTGATGGTTAATTTGCAATTGGTTTAGTTGTATCCACTTATAAGTATATAAAATGGTTAATTGTTGTCTTTTCTTTTGTCTGATGAAGTTGGAGCATTGTCTCTGACAAAAGTGCTCACAATAAATAGTGTGGTTTGGAGGGCTTACAGCTTGCTTGCTTTTTTGTTATTTTACCAGTTTGTTCTTTTTTGGAGTTCTTATATACACACGGATACAGACACAAACACACACAAGCATGCGCATGCCAATATGTTTATGCATACATGTGCATGTGTGTGTCTGTGTTTGTAACAAATCTTTCTCTTTCTCTCTGTCTATATATATATATATATATATATATATATATATATATATATATATATATATATATATATAAATCATCATCCTTCCCCTTTTTTCCCATTTTCTACACAGAGTTGGGGTGTTGTGTCAATTGTTGCCATTTCTCTCTATTCAATGTCTCTCTTCTGCCTTCTTTGACACTCGTGCCTGACTGTTGCAGGTCTTCTCTCACACAATCCATCCACCTCTTTGTTGGATGCACTAGTTTCCTCTTGCCTTCTTCCTGTTTATCCCAAATCTTCTTCACCAAATTGTCTTCATCTTTTTTGTACATGCTCAAACCACTGTAATCTGATCTCTTTGACCTTTTCTGCAACTGGAGCTACTTTGGCTTCTGCTCTTATACCCTCATTTCTTCATCTGTCCCACAGTGTGCATCCTACCACCCTTCTCAGGCACATCACCTCCATCACCTTTAACTTCCTGAACTACTCTGCCTGTAATGCCTAGGTTTCTGTACCATACAGTGGTACTGGTCACACCATTGCTTTGTACACCTTACTTTTCAGCTTATTTGACATTCTTCTGTCATACACTGCCCATGACACTCTGTGTCAGTTGGCTGTAGCCCCTCTGATTCTAGCTTTGACCTCCTCATTCAGACTCCTTTTCTTCAACAACCATTCACAAATACTTGAAGCTGTTAACCTGTTCCAGTATTTTCACTTTTATTTCAGTTCAAAGTTTCTTCTGATTTCCCCATTTGCTACCATTACAACTGTCTTATCTCTACTCAGTTTCATCCCATATGCCTTCAGTTTTGCATTTCATTCCCCATCCTTTGCTGAAGTTTTTGCTTAGAGTCTGCCTGTAATACCACATCGTCTGCGTACAGCAACTTTGTCGATCTGTCCCCTCTGACCTGTTTGCTAATGTAGTCCATCACTAGTATGAGCAGCAGTGGGCTCAGATCTGAACCCTGATGTACACCCACTCCCACTGGGAACCCCTCTGTGAGGAAGAACACTGTTTCTACTTTAGTCACTGGGTCCTTGTATATAGCCTGTACTAATTCTACCAATGTTTATGGTACTTCGAACAACCACAGGACCGTCTAAATTAACTTTGGTAGGACCTTGTCATATGCTTTCGCCAAGTCTAGGAATGCCCATTTGGAATCTTTCCTCATCTCTAGCTTCTCTCAGCTATCTGTCTCACTGCAAAAATCGGGTCAGTTGTGCTGCATCCTGATCTGAATATGAACTAGTCATCTCTCATCTTGCTTTCTGCTAATCTATGTATTCATTTATCAGTCACCCTCTCCAGAACTTTAAGGCAATGAGACAGGAGAATTACACCTTTGCACTGCCCAAAGTTGCGAATGGTATATGTAAATTTCTGTATGTATATACATAATATAATAGTATGTACATTTTATTTATGCACGTACAAACATACAAGTATATGCATATGTATATGCATATGTATATGCATATCTGTCTGTCTATCATTATGCATGTCGAAGCGAATGACTCGAAACATACGTAGTTCAGTCATATGAAGAGTAATATAAAAGAGCTCTCAGGATATGCATCTGAAATTGGTGTGAAACTAGTAGTAAGCAGTGTCTTACCATTGCCAAGAATGATGCCACAGTACAAACAAAAGATAACTCACTTCAGTTATTGGCTTCGCTATTAGTGTTATTGTAAAGGGATCAATATATACCAGCATGAAAGGAGATGATCAGCAAGCCTGTCCGTTTTGCTAATGATAGTCATCACCTCTCACCCCGTATTACCATACATTGGCCAGAGCCTTTCTTCCCCCATAGTGCACTTTTTAGGCAAGATCAGTATCCTAAAATTGCCTACATAGCTAATCAAAATAAAAACTGTATAAAGGTAACACTGCTCAATGCAAGAACCAAAAGCAAGAATTTGCACTTGCTAGAGGCATTCCCAACTCTTTAAAATATAGGTATTGTCGTAGTCACTGAAACATGGTATCAGAACAGCAAGAGTACTCTCACAGTGCCTTGCTTTGATATTTTATTTTATTTATTTATTTTATTTTATTTTATTTTACATTTGTCGACCGGGCTAGTCCAACTGGATATATGTCCATTTTCAGTAGAGGCCCGGGGAGAAAAGCTCCATTAGTTGTACACTTTCACAAAAAGGCATAAAAGGCTACATAAGAATCATAGCAAATAAAACAGATAAAAAATAAAATATAAAATTGTAAATTAATTTTTTATTTTTTTTTTTGTTGTTAACAAGGGTAATGGTAGAGAAAAGAGTTAGCATTAGTCTGGATTAGTGCAGGAGCAAAGCCAGTGTTTATTGAGATAAACTTTTAGTTGGTATTTGAAAAGTTGGAAAGAGGTTAAAGAAGTGATATCAGACGGTAGTTTATTCCATGCTTTTCCAACAGAGTTGGAGAATAAACTGTCACCTGCATTATTGTTAGGTTTGGTAATATTAATCAGAAGTTTATTAGAAGAACGTAGTTGTTTCAGGTTGTTGTATGGAGAAATAAGGCTAGAAAGTATTGGTGTGTTGGTTGGCTGATATAGAATCTTATAAGCAATTAAGATCTGTTGAAGTATAAGTTGGTTAGGAAGTTCTATCCAGCCTAGTTCTTTTAGGTTCAAGCAGTGATGAGTTCGAAAAGGAGATCCAGCAGCGAATCTAGCTATGTTATGATAGGAAGTTTCTAGTTTCTTCATCTTGCTAAGATTAGTGTAAATGGGGGAAGCATAGAGAAGAGTGGAGATTAGGTGAGATCTAGCAATGGTGGACCTTGCTGTAGGTGTTAGGAAAGGTTTGATTCTATAAAGGGATCCTATTTTTTTATTAACTAATTTTATGGTGTTATTGATGTGAGAGTCGAAGTTGAGATTATTATCAATAGTTATTCCTAATAGTTTTGTGGTCAAGTCAGGAGAGATGAGTGTTCCGTCAGTGGACGTAAGAGTAAAGTAAGGTGGAGTAGATTTCCGAGTAGGTGAAAAAAGTAATAGTTTGGTTTTCTTGGGGTTAAGGAGTAGACAGCAGTAAGAGAACCATTGTTCTACAGCGTTAAAAGCTTTTTGAGTAAGTGACTGGAGTTCAGTTTGAGAGTTAGCGGTACAGATTATAGTTGAGTCGTCTGCATATTGTATACAGGTAGTATATGGGATAGCAGATTGAATTAAAGACTGAAAATAGCAGAGGGCCTAGGATAGAGCCTTGAGGTACGCCTAAGGAGATAGGTAGAAGATTAGAAAGTGAATTTTTCCAAAGTACTGTCTGCTGACGATTTTCTAGGTAAGATGCAAACCAGGACAAGGCAAGATGATCAAGAGCCAGAGATTTTAGGATATGTAGTAAAAGTTTATGATTCACCATATCAAAAGCTTTGGATAGGTCGATGAAGACAGAGGATGATATATAGTTTTTGTTGCGGTTAATGTTAATGGAGTTAGTGAAGGAGAGTAAAGCAGTGGTGGTACTGTGTGGGGGTCTGAAACCATGCTGACAGTTAGAAAGTAGGTTGTTGTTGAGAAGGTGATTTAGTATTTGTTTGTGAATACATTTTTCCATGATTTTTGCGATTGGTGAGAGGAGAGCTATTGGTCGAAAGTTGGAGAAATCATTAGAGTTTCCCCCTTTATGTAGTGGGATGACATGAGATATCTTCCAGATAGAGGGGAAGATATCTACCATTTTTTCAACTCAAAGTAAAAAACAAAGATGTTATTGAAGAGGGAGTATCTGTATTCCTCAGAAAACATCTCACCACCAGGACAATGACACTGGACTTCTCCATATCATTTTCCCACTTAGCAGAACTCCCTGCCATATCGTAGCCAAGTACCATATCTTACCATAACATAGGCAAGTACCATATCTTACCATAACATAGCCAAGTACCATACCTTACCATATCATAGCCAAGCACTGTACCTTTCCATATCATAGCCAAGTACTATACCCTATCATATCACAGCCAAGTACCATATCCTACCATATCGTAGCCATGTACTGCACCCTACAATATCATAACCAAGTACTATATACCCTACCATATCATAGCCAAGTACCATACCTTACTATATCATAGCCAAGTACCATACCCTACCATATCATAGCCAAGTACCATACCCTACCAAAACATATATAAGTACCATACCCTAACATACCATAGCCAAGAACTATACCCTACAATATCATAGCCAAGTACCATACCCTAACATATCATAGCCAGGTACCATACCCTACAATATCATAGCCAAGTACTATATGCTACCATATCACAGCCAAGTACCATATCCTACCATATCGTAGCCATGCACTGCACCCTACAATATCATAACCAAGTACTATACCCTACCATATCATAGCCAAGTACCATACCTTACCATATCATAGCCAAGTACCATACCCTAACATATCATAGCCAAGAACTATACCCTACAATATCATAGCCAAGTACCATACCCTAACATATTATAGCCAGGTACCATACCCTACAATATCATAGCCAAGTACTATATGCTACCATATCATAGCCAAGTACCATACCCTACCATATCATAGACAGGTACCATATCCTACCATGTCATAGCCAAGTACCATACCCTACCATATCATAGTCAAGTACTATATCCTACCATATCATAGCCAAGTACCATACCTGGGTTCCTATCAGTTCGGCGACACTTCAGCAGTTCGAACACCATATGTCTGAACTGTGAAGTTCGAAAACTGATTATCGCAAAGCAGCGGAACACCAAATTCTTTCCCAGGGAAATAATTCAGTGGGCCGTTTCTGTGGCTTCTTGATTTTCAGCACTGTGGTGGAAAGTTATGGGTCGGGTTCAAGTAAGTGTGCAATTGTGCGGATGTTAGGGTTAGGGCTGGATAGGTGAGTTAGGGTTAGGGCGCAGGTCAGGTGAGTGTGTGATAGTGACGGACATTTGGGTTAGGGTTTGGGTTCAGGTAAGTGGATAGATAGTAGTGTATGTATAGTTTAGTGTAGGGTTAGATGTAGGATTTTAAGAGTATGTGTGTGGATTGCTGTTTTTTTGGTGTGCTTGTGCTGTGTGTGTTTCTTGGAACAGCAATTTTTTAACCTTGGAAAAAAAAACGCTGATCTAAGCCTTTGATGGTTTTGCACTTCGAGGTTAGAAGTTCGAACATATGGTGTTCGAACTTCTGCCGTTTCATCGAAGTGATATAGACCCCCATACCCTACCATATCATAGCCAGGTACCACATCCTACCATATCATAGCCAAGTGCCATACTCTACCATGTCATAGCCAAGTACCATATCCTACCATATGATAGTCAAGTATCATACTCCTTCCTGCTGTCTA
>NC_056731.1:155154228-155186728 GCF_019279795.1 Protopterus annectens
TGGAACTACACTGGTATGTGTGGAATGTTATGAAATGTAAATTGTGTAATTTTCACAGTTTCTAATGATGGAAGATGTCCATACATGCTTGTGAACTCTGACAGCAAGCCAAGTGTGTTACACAAGCAGAATGCTACCTGTGGCCGACATATCTGTCACAGTAAAAGGCAAACTACATCTGCAGTGACATTGTCATAGAGCACTGCATGCAAAAGTGGCAAGCCACATACAGAGTGCAGGAATCCCTGTCCTGCCATCTGTAGCACTGTCTACAGGTATGTCAGTATCTGATGAAAATGGAACAACATAGTGGTATTGGCAGCATCATTATATTATAACTGTCATACATCAGCAACAATCTACAGCCCTGTATGAAATGAATTGTGAAGTGTGCATCACAAGGTACATCCTACAATCATGACCACTGTATGGGATTCATACTCCAATGTGTGCCTAATAATGCAAAATATCCAAAGAGGAGCACACCGTGGTGACAGCATTACATGAATGGATCACATAGACTATACTATACTTACAGTCCTGAGGCCTCTCATTGATCATCCTGAATGTTCTTATGTTTGATATCCCAGAAGCAGTTGCACATGGCCCTTGCCATCTTCTGAAAGAAATTTCCCATCATGTCTCTCATCTAGGTATGGAACATGATGACATCACAAATATTGTCCCTCAAGTCATCTGGCTGTCATGGTGGAGGACGTGATCCCTCATTGACATTGTCCTTATCTTGGTATGTCACCTGGTCCTCAGAATATGACTCAGCAGGACATGGTCATACAAGTCTTCATTTTTGTCGCTGGATGGTTGAACTGGCATGACAATAATTGTGCATCCTACATATTCCTAAAAGAGCTCAACAGTAAAAGAAAAGCAGCAGCAACTACAGCCAGATAGACTAGTCACACACCCTGTACAGTAACCAAACATTATGTAAGTGATGTATTAATCACATGAGAATTAATCCATCGGTTATGTGTCTGTGCAATTCTGCAATAAACCAAACCCTTACACTTTCAGACATATATGTTATGCAAGGATTGTACTGGGCAACACATATGCAATGCATTCACACAATGGGCTGAAAATGACAAACAAAATACCCATAGCCTTTTGCATGAACACATATGTAATTCACATGCAATTGTGTATTTACTGCCAGTATCAAAATTAGTTAAGAAATCATGGTATTAATATTTGAAATATAGCAGATCAGATGTATGAGACATCTGCTTACATGTCAGAGAGGCATTTAACATGGCCTGTAAATAAGTAAACACACACATATACTTATCCTAAATTAGGAGTATCATAGGTGCATAGGTTCATAGGTGTTTATTAGGCTGACAACAAGGGGCTTTTTAAGCCTAGCCATGCATTCCAAATCTCTGACAAGTTCTGATACACTTGATAAGTGTAAGCATGGGCCTGGGAGATGAACCATTTACAAGTTACCTGTGTCCATTAGAGACATGGATGAATTTCCGGTTTCACATCCAACTGTCCAAGTTGCACTTTAATTGGGGTAGGGAGGAACTCTGGTTCACATGGATGGGGAGCCTGTTCCATAGACAGGGTAGTCTCTGGGATACATACCTATCTCTCCAGTAGGTCCTATTTATATCACAGGCAAGCTTTAAGTCTTTAGAGTGGGTAATTCTGGTGCTGTTTGTTTTATGTATATGCAGGAGGTACACCAGAGTGGGGTCTGACAATGCCCTGTATGCTAGGCATAGATCTCCCCTCAAAAGCCTGTAGGATACTGAATACAGGGACAGGGCCTTGAGGCGGTCTGCATAGGACATTTTACTTATGCCGTGTATTCTTTTAGTGAGGAACCAAGGTGCTACTACTGCATCAATAAATATATCTACCTATCAAAAGTTATGCCATCATAAAAGGATAATGACAGCCACACCTAGCAATGAGTACAATAACAATACACATCAATATAATGTAACAGAAGTACAGTATATTACATGTTTAATTGACAACATACCACATACATGACTGGTGTAATGATCACCCACCTATTGTCATGCTCATCAAAGGATATAATGCAAGTGCACAGGACGCATTAATCGGCGGTAAGGGAAATGTCCAAATGCAGAAGGAACCTTAGACATATTTATACATCACATGCTGAAGTGAGGGCATATAAAGGAATGAAACTATAATGACACATAAATGTTAATATCTATAGACATACATCAATGCCTTTGTCAACCTAGAAAAGTGTTAAAGCACAGCACACCATAATAAATAAAATACCAGAATGATAATCATCAATACAAGTGTATGTTTAGTAGTAGAAACCATCCCACTGTCTGCAAGCTACAGAGTATCACACATCTAGACCATAAACATAACGCTACCATTATAACACGTCACTTTGAACAGGTTGTGAGAAGTACAAGTATAAATCAACATGTACAGATGATCTCACTAGGGTGATTACAACACGCCTATATGCTGAGGTGTCATTACAACAATAACAAGCAGTCATAACAGTGTAATATATGCAATGTCTACCACATTTGCAGATCACATTTGTCAGTTACGTGTTATATAGAATATCGCCATTTCTACATATGCAAATTTATATTTTAAATCCAAATGTGAACAAGTTGTTGGTAATAGATAACATCAGCCATTATCATTGGAAGGAATTATATACCTAAGATCACAAAGAAAAAATGTTCAGCAAAATGTATACACAATCCATTAACAATTACAATATTTATAACCTGTGTATGCATGATGGCAATCTGGCCATCTAATTTGCATGCATGGATGCCATCTGAATAACTTTCACATCCAGAAAATGGGTATATTTTAATGGCCCTACTATGCAGACGTAAGGGTGAGGATAATAATACATGACTCTCTCTTCACTGCTCCTTCAGCCTGTGCATTCTGTCAATGCACAACACCCTGTTATGTGCTCATTTCTCCTTACCTGTAGAAATAAAATGCAAAGAAAGGCTAAATCCCCATATTGTTTATGTGTTATGAGGTTTAACAGGATTCAACATTAAGATAAGTAAGCTCTGAATTTACTCTTAATAAATTAATCACATTTCCAGCAGTCCAATCCTATGTCACAGTTAGCATACAGAGACATATACTCTAGGAGAACTGACTAGCAGTAACAAGAATCTGGTTTCAAAAGTACAGCATTAACATATGTTAACACCAAAGACCAGACCCCTACTTTCCTGGCTACTTGACCTCTTCTATGTGTGGAGAACTTCATGGAAGTATGAGAACAGTGACCTATGACTAAGCTGTTGAAACATGACATGCCATGTGTCCATGTCTACATATTAATAAGAATAAACAAGGTGACTTCTGGATATCATGCATGTGATTCCCAATGTATCATCCAAAGAATTATGTTGTCTGCTTGGGCACATGTTTCAATTTAATTAAATAAGTGTTCTGTTATATGCACAGTAATATTAAGAGGAATGGGCCTTACAACTGTGGCATGTATTCCCCAGTAATGCACGCAATGTGTATATACTGTCAAATAGCATACAGCACATAAAGGACAACTGCTGCATAAGTGGACAATAATATGCATGCTCATAACAACAGCAATGTAACAGTATATGTAGAATGTGTAGCAATTATTATGTCTGGACTGCTGAACAAATAGTGTACATCAAATATAAACATACATATTATCATACTAAGGATCGACAGGGACAAAAACATAAGCATCAAAATAACAATGGGATATGGTAATCCAACAATAAAAATAACAAAGTAGCATGTAAAGAGGTAAGCCTATCTCTCTAGCAACAAAATTGCTGTGCATTATAAGACATAAATGTCTGATGTGGATTTGAACCCGCATAAGCAACATAATGTCAGCTGTAGTCATTTACATCACCTCTCATGCTAATCCTTCAAATATGCCACAGTCAAGGGAGTCATGGTCAGATTTTCTGTAAATAAGTGTGAGTACAAACCCACTCAAATGGAATGCACAGTCCACTGCAAAGTTCTCAAAATGTCTGCTCTGCAAAATATTAAAAATAGTGACTAATAATCATGCAATTTATAATGCTGAGCATATTTATTTTTATTTTCCATTCAAGCTGCAATAAGAACACAAGAAATATGTGGTAATATGTAAATGGCATGGAAGTATCTAGAATTACTGCAGATAAATGAATGAGTAGTTATCCATGGCGTAAACGATTCTTGCAATACAAAACAGAGATTATCTAAATAGACTACAGGTAACACACATCTGATTTTGTTTAAAATTAATGTCCATGACAGCATGTAAAAGACAGCAGTGGGGTTCAAACCCAAGTCAGTTAGGGTTGTTGTTAACAAGACAAGCCAATACTGTTAAACCATCAGCAATGTCACAGTGAAGTACTCACTTTTGAAGTATATTCAATATGATTACAATGCCCAGACATAAAATGCATGGTTTGTTTGTGTATTTCGGCTTTTCCCAGTTAGGGGTCACCACAGCGGAACTCCGGTCCGCTAATGATTTGAGTCACATCAAATGCATGGTGCCCTGCATTAATTTCCCTATTCTCTACTTCACTCAATAAGCACTGCATATGGACACATATTAAAGTATACTTACAACAAAGCTCACAAAATCTTAATATTATTGCAATGGAATAACGCATCCTTCAGTATTAAGAAAGTTCTTGGTATAGTACATTCTTGAATAATTGAGGATAATGACAAAACGAGCAGTCATCATCAGGCTATGTGCTGTATGCATTAATGCACTCCTAGAATAAAGAAACTGTAAAGATTACTTCCTAAGTCAGTAAACAACTTTGCAAAATATCAGTATGGATTTAAGAAAATAAAAATGCTTTCTTCATAGATTTTGTGTATATGACTGAATTAGTGGAGTTTAAACTTATGAATAATCTACCTCCATATACATTGCTCAGCAACTTGAACTAATGCACATCACATCACTTTCCATGGCTGAAACTCTCGTCTGAATGACTAGCAGTTTCAATGGGATCTATAGAATACTTGCATTACTTCATAATACCTAATGTTACTTAAATATCCTACACACCTGCATATTTGGCTAAGCTAGTTTGGAGATACCTGTAGCATGCCCAGTTAAACATCTATCATTTGTTATTTTAACATTTTAATTCCATTAGAAGTTCCCTAGTGATATTCATATATGTGTTGCTTATGGAACAGCAATGGACCTTAATTCATATAACAACATATGTGGTCAGTAAATGATAACAGTAAGTAGCTGGAGTTAAGGTGTGGATTTTGGCACTTAATGTAGGCATCGAGGGATTGGGCTTGAATCTGAATGATCCTGTTCTGCAGGTCATCCTAGTCCCTATGGTGAAGGTCATCACATTAGTGCTGGACCTGCACATCCATCCTGAAGATCCTTGTTCATCTTTGGAGCTCCTTCTCAGTCTGGTTCCAAATGACGATTTATGCAAAAATCTTCAGTCAAGTAAGCATCCTCTGCTCAAATCCAGCATAGATGGCTAGCATCTAGAGAATCTCATCATCAGTCCAGTTGAGCTTCCAGATGCAACATTGCCTCCTCTTGGTTGACATCCTTGGTATTATTGTTAAAACTTGTATAAAAATGCTTTCCAAAAAAGGCTGTCTGAGGTCTCACTCAGTTCATCATTAGCAATGTTTTAATAGAAAAATCTATCAATAACACATTTCAAAGTAACGCATAAAGTGTGGTAGCAGACTACTGGAGGGGATCAGGCACATGTTACAGATATTCTCTTATTGATATCTATCTGGCAATTGCACTGAGCAATGGGTTACACCAAGCTATTGGTTAATGAACCAAGATTTGGGAATTTACACAGACATTTGCTGATGGGATTTCAAAACATTGTGTGCTGATGAACCTCATTAGTTACATATAGCACAAATGGTACTTAAAAGGTGTTTACACTTATCTAAGTTCACTGTTAGGTACAGATTCCTAACTGCTATCATCACAGAGGTAAGCTGTCACCTGCTTGCAATACTTTTGTGGAATACACAGCTTATCTCTCTTCTTTTTCACAATGTGCTGTGCAATAACACATATTTCATACTTATTTCATGCATATTTTCTGTGAAATTCTCTGCACTTCAGTACATCAGTTACATAAAGGATGGGGGTTAGAATTCCCCAATATGCATGCATATGGGTACATGCCCATCAATATCACAGATGTGTTCCTTATATACAGCTGTATGACTACAAGCAAACTAGCTGTGGTGGATTATGGATACAGATGGAATCTGCAGATTCTCTTATATGGCTGAAGTAGACTTGCTGATAATGACAAATTAGTGGGGCTGTACACAGATTGTACATTCAGGGATTGATTTATAGATATTATCTGATGCTTACTGACTGAAATAATATCTGTGATGCATCTCACATGCTTGAGATAGAAGTAATAGGTGTAGCAGGATATGCATGTAGCTGTAGCAACACCATTCTAGTACTACTGAATAGCAATGCACTGGTTATGTATTTAGCCCTTACTTGTCAAAATATCCAGTGATGCATACTCAGATCTCATCTCTGCATATATGACATATCCAAACTTATAGAATAGACTGGTAGCTGTGCACATGTACTCTGATGATGTTAGGACATATGAATCAGATATATTCTTCATGCTTATTTATACATGACAGTAATATAGATGACAGATTGGTTTGCACAGCAATGCACTGTAAATGAGAGGTGAGGCATTCAACTGACATATGCTTTGAACATTGACATGTCAATATGTGAACCCCTGCATATCACCCTTTCTATCAGATGTTCAACTAAAATAGGTGAGAACATATTTTTCTATGTTGGAATGAAAATAAAATAGAGGGTATGCACCAGCATGTCTGGAAATCCCAAGGATGGATGGGAGATACTCTGTTGAGATTCCCAGTGTGGAGAAATTTCATCTACAAGATCAGTGCTGTGGGCAGACACAAACTGTCCAGGGATGCTTGCCATTGACATTGCTCTGACATGATCCTACATGTAGCCAATGGACTCGGCTGGTATGAGAGGGAGAGGAATGCTACTGTAGGTGGAATGTTTCTGGCCTCCCAACATAACACCTTCCAGAATCATCAGAAACTGGGGAGGTACTGAGGCAGGTGTTCCAGGATATACAGGTATGTTCAACATTCACAAAACTGAAGCATACAATTGTCATTAAAAGACTTTTGTTCACAATCCTTACCATATTTTTATATTATTGATACAGCAGCAAAAATACAGAGTGTATGTCACAATGCCCCTGATGTGGACCCAGATGATAAGTGCTATAGTATGTTATCTTACCTATGATGCATAGATAACACAGTCAGCAACAAGTGTAACGTTGTGTGTTTGAATTACATAGTCCCATGAAAGTTGGAATAGCATTATCTCATAAGTGTCTCCATATTTTCTTAGTGTGATCCATAGCTGTTGTGTGCCTCTGCCTCCTGTTACTACTGAGGAATATACCCACATGTTGTTTGTGTGTCATTTTAAACTACAGATTCTGCATTACACCAATGACTCATTCCCCAACCAGGGAGGATGGAGCTGGTAAGACAGTCTCTATGGTTGCTATAATTCAATATTGTTAATTACATCTGTGACCTTCATGACTAATGTGGTCTTGTTCACCTGCACAAGTTACCTGCAATCTGCATGATATTGTTGCCTATCCAGTATGTGCAGCTTATTTGCTGTGTGTTATATATCATGTTTAATGTTATACAATGTCTTGTATGTGCTTAAACTGATAACTTGTTGTGTGCATTTGTCTTTTTATATGACAGTAGCCTTTCGATCCTCATCACCAATGGTAGAATCAGGAGGACATGTCAGATAGGTTTTTGTAGCTGTTTTCACATTTTCCATTATGTTTGCTTGATATGTGAGTGACATGGCATAGGAGCCAATCACCACCCACAGCCATGCCATGGGCAGAGTGTTTCCAGATGTGGCAGGGGCAGCCAGGACTGTTGTGTGAGCCATCAGTGTAGGCTCTCTAGCCTGTGTTAAAGTAACACTGACAGTCTGTCTGATGGGGGTCTTGTGTCCTTCTAACTCTGTGAAAATGATGACTGCGGTGCTGACCACTAACTTTTGTTTATTTATTTATTGGCATTTTATTACTGGGAAAGTCTGACAGGGTAGAAACCCATTTTCAGAGGAAGCCCGGAGAGAAAAATCCCCAAATTATTACAAAACATTTTAAGAACAATAATTTTACACTCTTCAAAAAATAAAAGAAAAACATCTGCAGTTTAAATAATTATAACAAATTAGACAAAACATAAAAACATTTGTTAAGAATCAATACACGTTATATGACAATCATTTAATGTTTAGAGAAATTTTAGACAGTTTGTAAAGAAATTAAAGGTAAGTTAGTCTAATACAAACAAGAATTGAAATATGAAGTGAGGGGAGAACAGGCTTATGGTATATTTAGAGAGAAACTCAGGGAAGATAATTTGATAGAAGTAAGGAAGTAAGTGAAGAAGGGAGAGTAAGGACATATAAGGAAAGAAAAGGTACTTGTGCACATTTAGGGGTATGGTTTATCCTGGTTTTGAGCAATTACAGAGACAGATTTTAGCTAGAAAGTCTTTCAGAGAGGCTTTGAAAAATGGGAGGGAGGGTATTGACCTGATGGATACAGGTAAGGAGTTCCAGGCCATGGCAACCTTGTATGAGTATAGACAATGCCCAGCAGAGTTGTTAGGTTTGTAGACAGACAGGAGTTTTTGGTCACTGGATCATAATGTCCGACTGGGAAAATAGTTATAGCACTGGAACTTATTCATCCGTAGGCTGTTTTTGAAATATTTAATAGCATAGGGTTTATCTGATTATTTATCTGACTTAAGTGACTGACTTCAAGTTGTCTTATATTGTGCATATTTGTCATTATTATATGTTCAGATACTGACAACAGCAGAGCTCTATGTGACAATCTCCATGTTTTCAGCTCTTGATAGTTGACATATAGCATGTATTTTCATATTCAGCAGTATGTTACCTTAGTCATCCAGCATTGATAGCTACATTACACACTTTTTGTGGTCTACCCTTCTCGCATGCACAGGTATGCCTCTGTATGTATACCAGCATCACATATGGCATGTTTCTTAGGTACTGCACATGCCCCACCCTCAGCACTACATGCACATATGTTGACTTTTACCTTTGTTGTCTTATTGTTGGCATGTACTTCCCATGTGTACCTTCCTATATGTACCCACTCTCACACGCACACACACACACACACACACACACACACACACACACACACACACACACGCACACACGCACACACACACACACACACACACACACACACACACACACACACACACACACACACACACACACATTGCTTTATCCCAAAGAATACCACATGTTGCATGGCCGAGCTGATGTGAACTGACTGTCATTGATGCTCTGCATGATTGACTGTATTCTTACATCTAGCTGACTCATGTTACAGCAGTAACCCGTGCATCGTAGCGTTGCCTTATGTGACATTCCACGTCCGGCATGTGATATGAAATGTGTTTGTGGTTTGTTTCAGTTTAACTAGACCTTGAGATGTTGTCATTACACATGCTCCCTCTGCACCACATGCTCCAGAGACCTCAACCTCATTACCATAATCAACAGAATGTGCTGGAGGGACAGGTTCATAACTCAGAGACTGTCCATGCTATGGAATAGTCTTCCTATACATGTCAAACAGAGCATCTCACTGGCCCTCTTCAAGAGAAATCTTGATGAGTGGATGGGAAATAGAAAATTCACCCCAGGGATCACTCCAATGGGTCTACTCTACATATGCACTAGGAACTAAAGTCAGGTGGCACAATGCCAGGGTAATCCTATGGGCTAGGCTTGTAAAGGCTCCAGGGCCATTAGCCTACTACACACCCATGAACCTATGAACCTATGATGTTGTATAGTGTGTTGTATGACACTGTGACACATCACTATGCTATGTGTGATGCATCTGTGTTACTGTTTGCAATTAGGTTATGATTGCTGTGATGCATTTCCATGCACCATATGGGCCTAAATTTATTGTGGTGCTTAGTACCAGACAGCTAATATATATATATATATATATATATATATATATATATATATATATATATATACTATCTGGACAACGATTTTATGTTGTGTGCACCTCATACATGCCACACATATGCCAGTGTGGTACTCTTTGGTGCTGTACCTTGCAAAGTGTAGTCATGTGGTGATGTTTGCTCTGAAGACATCCAGATGTTTTCCTTGCTATGTTGTGTGTGCAAGGTATTACAGGTGAATCATATGCTTATGTTATGTATGATATTCTATGTGGACAACTAATGTTTTCTTTCCATTCGTCATGCCGTGGGCTGCTGTTGTGATGTAACACTGTGTGAACATCATTGTTTAGCTTGCATATCTCTGAAGGTGTGGCTTGCCATGACTCAAAGGTGTATGTGTCAGATGCTGCCATGTGGCCTGAGCTAGGGCATATGCCACAGCCTGTGTTGCCCGTGCCTGTTTCTTCTTACCCTTGTGTCCTTCTGATCATCCTTTGACAGCTCTGAATGGTCAACATCAGACATCTGGTGTTGTTGGGATAGTTCACCCAAACTTGTGGCTGGTAGGCCACTGTATTTTGATGTTATCATGTTGTGCAGCATGGCACACACCATTTGTGATGCCTTTTCTGGGATGTATTGGAGCTTACCTCCAGATGTGTCCAGACATCAGAATCTTGCTTTCAGCATGCCAAACACATGCTTGATGGTATTTCATGTCACAGTATGTGTGTGCTCTGTTGTATGCATCCTCAGCAAGTGTTGATGGGGCTCTGTATGACATCATAAGCCAAGGCTGCATTGTTTAACCACAGTCATCAGTTTTAGGGGGATGAGATGGGATATTTGTTCATCATGCTTCCTATTGCTATGTCTGGCTGCTGCTAACAGTATAGCTGTGGTTATGTACTTACCTAGTAGTAGCCCCTCCACTATTTCACCATGATGGAATGCAGCTCTCAAAATACTAGGTAGCACAGAAATAAGTGTGGGATATGTCAGAGGATGCATGGTATGCACAGAAATAAACACAAGATGCTGAGGGGAAAATATGGAGTTCATCAGGAGATGAGTGGGGTGCAAAGAAAGAAGCAGAAAATGTATAGGTGGAAGAATGGAATTCAGACACAGAGTCAAGGAATACATGGGTATGTCTTTTTTCAGCTCCCCAGTGCTGTATGAGATGGCTCTGTGGGCTATTTCTGTGGCCTGTGCAACCAGAAAATATTTAGAAGGGAAAAAAAAGAAAAACAAGCAATAGGAACTTGCACTCTGGGCAGTGGTCTTTACACACACTACATACCTTCTTAACAGTTGTACATCATCTTACAAATCTCCAGTTATGTCTGCAGTAGTTTAAAGTGCCCTGCTCAAATGTTTTTCTTGGATCTTTGCTATTTTAGGTTGTCAGTGGCAGAATTCTGTACCTTGCATTCCTAGATGGGTCCAGGCTTTGTATCCCTTCCTTGATACCGAATTAATACTGCTTGCAGCACTCTTAGCAGGGGTATCTCTTTAGTTATGTCACTGTCCTTGTTTTCGTTTACTTCAGAGTATATTAGCAGTCATAATATAGTCATTATATAGGTTTGTAGGGTCACATGAATATACTAGGCTAATGACCAATGGGCCTTTCTGAGCCTAGCCATGCAACACAAATATATTCCACACGTTTTTGTGCCATAGAGGTTAGTTTAAGTGGTGTATGCTAGTTAGAGCATGATTTACTGGCTATCTCTCTCTCTATCATATCACAGGTATCATACCAGGAGTGAATTTCTGGTTTCCAATCCAATGGTTCAGGTTGTGCCTGAATGCAGTTACTGAAAGGTTCTGTGTCACATGGATGGGAAACCTGTTTCTGAGAACATGCATTCTTTGAGATTCATACCTATTTGTCCAACTTAATAAGAATATATCAAAGTGTTTGCAGCAAAGACAAAACATGGTCTTGGCAGTGGGAAAGCAAGTTCTAAGGAGCTAAGATATTATAAGTTATCTAAAGGTTTGTTATGTTCTTTGGGAAATATCTGCCTTGATTGGCATTGTTCAAGGACTTTGCACTATATTTTGCATTTCCTTATAAAAATGCTATATATATTTCAAGTCTAGTGGTGGCTCATGCTGTTCCTGCTGAATGAACTTGTTGGTTGTAAGTACTGGGAGGAGTATACAGCTCAGATGGTACAGTAAATGTAAGTGGGTATTATCCTAACAGTCTAACTATGTTTGTCACATTTGTTAGTAATTGGTGATGATGGGTATCCAATGCATTTGAATGGTTGAAGAGTGTTTTGGTGAAATATGTTTGTACTTGTCACTAGTCTGTATATAAGAATGAAGAGTGGGCAAACATTTTTTTTTCTTTTTCTTTCTTTTTTTGTATAACGGTGCTGCTCCTGAAGGAGTAGCTAAATTAGCTAAATCAAGAATAGATTAATCATTTCAGAGTTTTTATGGCACCAGTTTGTGGTCTATCTGAAAGCATGCAAACCATCCAAATAGTGATTAATATGTGTTGGAATGTATCATTTACAATATTGCTACTATTATAGGACTAATCTGAATATGCACAAACTGGAAAAATAACTTTATGCTTAAGGGCACAAGAAAGACTGCAACTTATGTTATCATCTTCCTAAATGTATAGACCTGGCCTAAATATTTATTTTAAATGAGTGAGATTAATCCTGGGCATTTAAGGGACATCTGCAATACAAGGCAATGCATGGGCAAGTCCTTATGTTTGTCAGGAATGGTTTTATATTCCTTCATTACTTGATGGCTTAGCTTCTTATTACTTAAAAAAGGATTTGAAGTGGTGAGGCTTCCTGTAACAATTGTACCTCCCTCCCTCCTTCCTCTCCAATTTAAGTGAGCTTTGATTTGCATTATGAGAGACTAAGAAATATTAATTATGGTTTATCTTGAAGTTTATTTTGAATAAATATTTTGAATGACTTCCTCTACCTACACCCTGTGCACCCTGTGTAACTTGTCTTTCTTACTGTTCCTAATTTTCCACTCTTCTCCATTAATCTTGCTAACTTTAATCACCTCTACACATACCACCATATACACATCATCACCTACCTCCTCAACCCAGTCCCTACCACCATATGCCAGAACAGTAAATTACTCTAATATCTTACCCTCTTTATTTAAATGCTGCACTCTAAATACAGCCAACTTAAATGTATCCCCCTCCAGCACCAAACTCAAATTACTCTGTCATCATCGACCTAAACCCCTTTCAAAAAACAATCAACCATACAGTATTATTCACTTTCTCCTTACCTTAACACAATGCAGAGATATTCATCCCAATCCTGGTTCAAACAACCCTCCTGTACCCACTCTTGCTCCTAAAAATCAGCATCTTCATCTAATAACAGTAAACACATGCAGTATTTGTAATAAAATCACTGAATTTCAGGCCTGGCTAACCACTCACAACCCAGACATCATAGCAGTAACCAAGACATGGCTAAAACCACACATAGCTGACACTAAAATTCTTCCACAAGGTTATAATATCATTCACTCAGATAGATTTTATAAAAGGGTGGGGGTGTAGCATTAATCTATCAAAACACCCTAACTATTACAACCCACCCCAAAGCAATCCCTTCCTTTGGTAACCCTGAAATTCTACTTACATCCCTTCAAATAAACAACAATAAACATCTATTGGTAGCCGTACTTTACATTTCCCCCAGGCAACAACATACCCATTCTTGAAAATGTCATATACTGTATAAACCACAATAACTCACAAGAAACCATGGGGACACCAACATCAACTGACAAAACTTAACTTCCAATTCTCACTCAACGGTATAAATCTATATAGCTTCACACAGTTTATCGCAACTCCTACCCATGGTCTATTCACACCTTCAGAATCCACTGTAGATTGGATACTAGTGTCTGACCCTCACAATTACTCAAACTCAGGCACCCTACCTAACACACTAAGTGACCATCTATCAGCTTATACCCATAGAACTCATACTCAAATACTCAAGCACACTCATACAAAACATCCTGAAATCTTACCCACTTTGACCAAACCACTTTTATAAACATTGAAGGCACAAAACTGGGTTCCACTAACTACCCTTCCCCTAGATGATGTCATAAACTACTTTAACAAACTCTTTCTAGAAACCCTTAATAGTCAAGCCCCTATTCAAATCAAATGAACTAAACTTAACCATACCCCTTGGTTAACTAAACAAACTAAACAACATCTCCTTGACAGAGACTGAACATGGAAGCAATGACAAAAAATAGGACACAACACAATGAGATTAACTACAATCAACGTATGAATAAAGGCAAGAAATTAGTCATACAAAACAAAAAACTGCTTTCCTCCAAGCTAACCTCCTTAAATAACAATCCAAAAAAGTTCTGGAAATCTGTCTCCTCTCTTCTTAATCCTGGCACCTTACAAAACCCATCTCCCTTACCTAACAATAAACCACAACAAATTGTCTATAACTTTAACTCTCACTTTATCACTACCATTCAAAAACTAATCAAACACTCTCCATCTAACATACAACCAAACTCCCAGGACACAAATAGTTCTATATTTGACAATACCACCTTCCTTTCCTCTAACACTTCTAGCAATACTCATACAACCCCTTCCTTTACAATTCAACCTGTACCAACCTCCCTTATACTCAAACACCTAACCAAACTAAAACCCTGCTCTCTTTCCTCTGATAATCTACCACCTGAGTATTTACAGCATGCAGCAAAAGCAATCGCATACCCAGTTAGCACTCTTATAAACTGCTCAATCTCAGAAGGATATGTCCCCCAACTGTGGGAAAAAATCTATTATAACTCTATTACATAAAGGCGGAAATTCCCATGACCTCTCTTACTATTGCCCTATGTCTATACTCTCTCTCCACTATCAAAAATCTACAACTATCAATACACAGTAAAACAAAAAGTATTGAGTCGGCCTACTCGTGGTTAAGTCATGGACATTTTTTGCATGGAGACAGGGAAAGCTGATTTATAAGGAAGATACAAGATGAAATCGTTTGACTGGCAGATTAATGGCTGACCTATCCAAAGTTTCAAAGGCAGTTATGAGACATGTGATCCAGGATCCAGGAGAGCATTGAAGAGCCTTGCCAGTTTTCCCACAACACTAAGTGGTTAAGTGGCTTGCAGAAGGTCATACAGTACACAAATGGAAGTTAAGGAAATCACACCCTCTACCAAAGGAAACAGCTTGTAAACAGCTCATAGACTTAAACCTCTGCACTAAGTGACAGCATGAAAAGGCAGAATTATGCCATATCCAAAGCTATTACATCCCTGGGCTATGTATTAGCAAATGGGGGCCTTAAGGAATGGCAGCATAAAGGTTTACTCAATGGAATATGGCCAAAATATGTGCATTTTTCCTTTCCAGGTGCAAGACAAAGGGTCTGACTCTCCTAATATCAAGAAGTTACATTCTTGTGATAAAGACACATTGCTAGATGAGGGTAACTGTTATGTATGGGAAATAAAATTCATGGAAGGAATTCAGTTCATGGTTTGTAGTGTGGACATTTTTCCTGGCACCTCACAGTACAAGTTTAGAGAGAATGTGAAGAACTAGGCACCATCTGGAAAGGGAAGAGTTAGTGATATATATGTATATATGGGAAGTGTAGTACACTGAGAATTTCTAGAGCTGTGTGTGCTGGCCCTAGAGCTTATTAGGTGCCAAAGCTGTTGTGAAATGTAGAAATCTATACCAGGGCTATGGGACTGTTGGATGCTTCTGTGACAGTACATGGATACGCCTGATAGAGTACTCTTCCTAAAAAAAAAAAAAAAACAGGTCAGTCTCTAAGACAGATAAAATATATATTTCAATTGTGCTCATATATTTGGTAGTAGGCAGTTAGTGCCAAGGACTGAAGATCTGACTTTTTAATAAGCTGCTTTCTGTGACAAAGGTGCAGGGTTTGACTCTTTCAAACTTCAATTTCCTACTGTTTAGGCATAAGCATAATCAGACAGTGCTTTGAGGAACTTGGGCTGAGAACATTAATGTTCTCCTGGACTGTATGCATAGTAACTACCTATGAAGTTACTACATACCTCATTACAAGTTTGGATCATGCTGCTTTGGAATGCCATTTGCCGGCATTTATGCTCTTTATCTCACAGCACCACTGGAAATTCCCAGCGTATTATTTAAAAATAGATACATTTGAGAAGTAGCATAAGCAGTAGGAAGTGGACATAACAACAAAGACCTGTAATGAGAGTTTGCTCTTACCTGAGTAGTAAGAAGGGATGGAAGAAGTGATGGGGCAAAAAAAATGCAGTGACATTAAACACAAATAAGTCAAGATTAGAAGTCTTGTGAATAAATTTAGTACTGGTGGTATAATAGTGCAAACTGAAATGAATGAGTTTAAGCAACAGATAGATGATATGCTATCTTAAGGAAGTCTCTTAAAGGTGTTTTCTTTCATAAGTCTCTTGAATATCAAAAAGGTTTGGCTGCTCACCTGAGACAGCAAATATCACAAATACTTTTTCTAGGTTAGTCCTGATCAACAAGTTCTAAAGATCTGGTAATGACAGGACAATATATACAGACTATTATGAAAGATTATATACTGTTAAGATTAAATGGGGGTTAACTAAATAATAATCAGGATTATTTATTAGAATCAGACTTCCAACATAACTAAGGAACAAAAAATACTTAGATGGTCCTCATAAGTACAGAGGAAAGAGGGAGGCAGAGTCTAGATGGACAAGTGAAAGCAACATTTTTAGAGCTGTCTAAAACTATCATAGAAGACAAGAAAAAATAATTTATAGAAAAAGATTATATAGTATTATAGACATTCATCTAGTTTTTTTGTTTTCCAAATTTAAAGAAGATCTATAAAGGTTTTCCCGTCAAGCTTACTTAGAGACCAGCTTCTTCAGTAAAAATGAATAATTCTAAGCTATCCTAGGCTGAAATTTCTTTGAGAAAGGACTAACAATAAATAACTTCAACACTACAAGAATTGTCTCTGAAGATGGATGGATTTCAAACCAACCTAGAAAACTTGAAGGAAGGCAGTCTTAAGCAGACAGAGTTTTTTAAGGGAATGTTATAACAACAGCAAACAAGAATTTCTGATATGGAGAATGCCTTAAGTGACCCTGATGGTAGACAGAAGGAGGAAGAAATGCAATCATATTTCTGAGTAAAACAAAATACTTGGATTTTAAACAAAATAGACACCCTGGAAAATAGAGAGAGGAGATGCAATATAAGAATTTTTGGTTTACCAGAAAGAAAAAAAAAACAGAAGGAGAGGACTTAATTTCCTTCCTGAACTCTTGGCTCCCTGAAGTCTTAAATCTTCAGCAGGGCTTTTCTTACACCATTGAAAGATCCCATAGAGTCATAGGTAAGCCCATTTCTTATTCCTCATCATCACCACTGAGATATGCATGGAGAAAAGCCCAACTGAAATACAAACAAAGTCTTATTAAATTTGACAATGACTACTCCTTGAAAACAATAGAACAGAGAAAGATCTGTTGGCCTCTTGTTAAAACATTAAGACACAATTGGATAAAATCCAAGCTATTATTCCCAGCTTAAATAAAAATTCAATTAACCAATGAAACAAGAATGTTCAATAATCTGGAAGGAGCATCCTCATTTGTTAAAAACAATAATTTCTTCCTATAACTGAAGACATGGACTCTTTGAAAAGAGTACCAGGAAAAAGTGCATGGAATGATTTAAAGAAAAGGAAGCAGAAAACTGACCCTATCTCATCTTCTAAGTATCAAAAATATGGTCTCAAAAATAACTGGTTTGTTTATCTAGTTTCTTTGTCTATTTGTTTATTTACTTCATGTGATTATAATAATGTCTGCTGTCTCAGAACTTACAGTATTTCAGTACGGAGACATTTATTTAAACCATTTAGCTTATTAACTACTATATATAGATTTTAGTCATTTTTAGTTTTATAATTTAAATTAGTCAAACTCAACTAAATATGTTGTTTTATTTTTTAGTATCACAAATACTTTTAGTAATGTGATTCATGGTCTATTGGGGCTGAAATATGGTGTGGGATGTTTGTATACACTTTGCATACATTAGGGTTTCTGTTCACCTTCTTTTTGTTTATCTTTCAATGTGGTCTTGAGTATGTGCTGCTGTGGAGATGTGGGAAGGAATTTGGAGTCGGAGGTTTTTGTTTTCTTTTTGCTCTTGGCTTTGGTGGTTTGCTTTGTGTTTGAACATTTGTGTTGTTTATTGGGATATGGAGAATTGTGCTAGTAGAGTTTACTTTGGGATCATTCATGTGGACTGGTCCTGGAGTATTTGACAGTTTACTGCACCATTTTCAGAATGGCGAAAGTATTCGTAGTTGATTTTCAAACCTTTTACTTACTTGTCCCATGGGGTTCGTCTCAAGTTTGCAAAGAATTCTCCTCGTCTCTCTTTATCTGTTTATTTTTATTTAATTATTTATTTGCAGTTTTTTTTTTTTAACTGGGAAAGTCCGCTGGGCCATACAGAGCCTGTTTTCAGTGGAGGCCCAGTTAGAAAAGCTCCTCATTACAAGAAAAAAAGGAAATATATTGGTAATACACAATTATCAAACAACTGGTTTACAAAGTTGTAAACACAGTTAGCAATTCAGAGGCCTGACAAATAACATTGACAAGTTTGGTAAAGGTAGCATAGAAAAAGTTTTGTAGTTATTGCATAAAGAAAGTTTTGGTAAAAATGGCATAAAAAGTAGGGGGAAATATATCTTTAAAATTTGGAATTCAAGGAGGCTGCATGCAAGTACACTGGCTTTTCTTTGCTATCTAGTCTAGTATAACCTTTGATTAGTAAACAGGAAGTTACCTTTAAATTTATGTATTTACTTTCTATCTCACCCATTTCTCAGATTCACCTTGACAGGAAAAAAATTAAGAATATACTACTTCATGTCACATATTTTAGTTTAATATCTTCTCCAATATGGATCATTACTGCAATATAACAATCTGTTTTCAAAAGAAGAGATATGTTGTAGACTTGTTATTAAGTTGTAAATTATTCTTCGTGCTCTGGGAAAACCTGTTGGTTGGGAATGTGATGCATATCTCTTTAAATTCATAGTAATACCAGGTCACTTTTTGAATGTCAAAGGCGAGGACATTGTAATTGTTATGTAGAGGCTAGGCTGTGTTTTGGATTACAGTTGAAGTGTTTTGGACTCTGATGTGGATAACGGTTGCAGTCCTGGATGGATTTTTGAACGGGAGAGGTTTGGACATTATAATTACTATTTGGTTGTTGATGTTCTGATCAGTTTGTTTAGGTGGGGCTGTGGATGTTTGTGTTGTTAGATTGTGGACTTTTAGCTGTGATACTTGGGTGGTCCTTTGGTAGATGTTGGAGTCCACCTTCTGTTTGTTTCCTTGCTTGTTAGTGGAAGAATTTGTTTTATTGTGGTTTGAATTTATAGTTTGTTGGCCCCTGGGCTTGTCAGATACTTCCTGTCCCAGTGGAATGAGGAAGAGATGGGACAAGATGGTATTCTGTCAATTTGCTTTGAGTGCTGGTCTGACCTATGGGGAGGTTATTGATTAAAAAAAAATGCTTGTGGGTAGGATGTGTCTTTGGGCGGTCTCACACTCGCACATTCATGCACTCATACACACACACACACACACACACACACACACACACACACACACATAGATAGAAAGCTTGATAGTTAAATAGTTGTATATGTGATTATAAGAATGCATGTTGTAGGCAAAGTAAATTGAGACATTTTAATAAGCTTCAGACTTATGAAGGGATGTCATTAAAGGAGAGCATTAACAGTCCTGATCTAATATTACATGTCGTGTCATATCAGTTGCTGTTCAATGCAAGCAAAAAACTACAAAAATAAACCGCACTGTTTATGTCTTCATGTGACAGAATAATTATATTTAGTATGACCATTCTATCTACAATATTCTTTCCCTTGCACATACTTATTGTTTTTGAAGTGGTTCCAAGATTGTATAAAGTATTTTCTTTTTTGTAGGGGCACAAAAGACGCAAGACAAGTGCGTTTGCTTTAGTATGTCTTGAGAAAAGACTGGGATAGCACTTCCCAGTACTCATGCCTCATATTTGGTGGCCTGTACCAGGGAGCTCTCGGAGCTTTGTGCCCTAGTTTTCCAAGGTTCTTATATGCTTTTAATTGGACTTACTAAACTGATTATTGTCTGGAACCAAGCATCTATTATTTCCCTTTATAATGACAAGTTTTTTAAGATCAGTTTATTAAGAATCACCCTTTCCAGTAGCTCTGGATGTGCTGTGGAAAGTATAGATTAAGAAGTTTATCATTCCTAATTTCCAACTTTTATTGTGCATCTACAGTTATGTGTTCATGTAGTAGTTATGGATAAGTCATAGTATGCGGAAGTGATAGGTAGTCTGCAAATTTATAATTTCTGGAAATGTTATTTTGTCTTTTCTACAACTTGAGATCATTAGGTTTAAGGCCTTTCAACTTCTTTATATGCTTTGTTCTATCCTTGACTAATATACTTGTCATCTTTGTTTTGCTCTTGTTTGGTGTGAGTTGTATCCTTTGAAAATTTGGTACAAGGGGCTTCAGTGGGGTCTTCAGTGTTCTGACAGTAACTGCCATGCTTATCCTTCATGCATGTAGCTAAATTAGGGTAAACAAGTCAGCCATGAACTCCCCCATGCTAAGTCTCTGAATTAAAGCCCTGAAAATTAGGTCAATACTCAAACATAAACTTAATTGCTTTTTGATTTTTCACAATGTTTATTACCCCCTTCTATTGAGACTCTATTTTACGAATGCATCAAGCAGGTGCTAAAAGTTCATATATTTTAAAGATGACCTGTGGTGTTTGATAAAGCTTAGCTCCGCTGAAATAACATTCAAGGGATCGTACACGGCAAACTGGACTTTTGTCAGTTATTTTCAGTTGAAATGTTGGCTGAACAATTCTAGGGCCATGATCATTAAGAACAAGTATTTGTCATTATCTTCATTTCTACGGTCAGATCCTTTGTTTCTCTCACTTCCAATAAACAATTATATTTTGATTGTTGTATAGCCATCACTCTTCTTAGATGGCTGAACTGAATTTATGTATCTGCCAGGATTTGAATGTTATTACAGTAATTCTACTGTTATAAGGGTGCAGAGCCTGTTGCTTTCATTGTCATATATACTTTCATTTATACATGAAGAGTCCCTGAGATAAGAGTTGTCACTGACTTTATATGGGACTGTTATACAATGATGTGGACAAGAAGCATAATGGTTCTTGGACTAATTTCAAATAACTACTAGACACTGGCTATATTGTATCTTATATTCACCTTAGACTTTATTCACTTGAGTGGGTGCCCTACTCCTACTAACACTGGTGTTTCTGTTCATAAACTATAAACTGATGTTGATATCTGATATGATGGTAACAAATAATGCTTTCCCATTGTCTGTAAACTAAACTACACACGCTAGGAATGAATAGTATTCAAAGTATTAGTTGCTTTTTGCTGAATAATATGATCTTCATTTTTTTTTTGTATTTTGCATGGCGATAATATTCAGTGAATACCTGTGTTTTATAATCACAATAGATAAAGGGTAAACAGGATTACCTCGGATAAAAACACAGTGTATTTTTTTTCCTTTATTTTATTTTATTTAATATTAGGAATGTATTACATTTACCCCATGAAGGAGATTAATAAAAAAGGGAGGAAGGGAAAAAGGAAAGAAGGAAATGGAACTGATTTAGTGTATCACTACTAACTTTCTGGTTAATTGATCTATTGTTTACAAAACAGCAATTGCTATTATTTTTAGTTAACATTATTATAAGTAGTATGGAATATACTTGCTATTTTATTTATGTAAATACTAAATAAGCATAAACTAAAAAGAACATATTCATGAATGAGTCTTTAGTATGTACTTTTATTGTCATACATACATTTCATACAAATTCATGAGTATTCAGGTGGAATTAATATACATTATATATGTTTGTTGTTCTAGTATCTAAATTTCACATAAGGATTTCCTTAACTGTTTTTTCATATGTTTACTTTTATTATAAATGTGTATTGTGTGTAGTGTATAATAAACAGTAATTTAATGATTTTAATTAATTATTAACAAGTTGTATTACTTTTAATGGATCTGTACATTCATAAAGTTATACATTACTTATATATATTTTGTATATAATAAATATATGATTTTAATAGTTTTATTTGTATATATTATTTTGTTTACTGAATAGTATATATATCATTGATTTATAAAATATCTCTATTAGTGCTATATTATTACAGAGCTCTTTAATTGATATATGTTGTCTTACTGGATATTATTGTTGGATAGTCTAATAGCTGTCTTTTTTTTTTTTTTGCTATTGGACTAGGGATGATCATAATTCCATGTTTGTTGTCAACCCATTTTACTTACAGTTATATCATCTACCTTGTTTTTTAATCGCTTTGCTTTTTAGTAGTCAGATTCTCCTTTTAAATTTTAGCTCCAAAAACTTAAGAATACCCTAGTCAAACGTTATATCTTATTTCATTTTTCTTTTAATTTTATTACTATTTCCTAAACAGTTTTATTACCCTTAGATGGATAAAGATACATTATGTCTGAATATTAATGGATTGAATAATCCAAGGAAAAGATTGAACTTAATAGATTATTTAAAAATTAATAAAGCTCAAATAGTTTTTTTCCAAGAGACTCACATCAAACATACAGAAAAACGTATTTGGAACCCTGCAAATTATACAATTTTAGTTCATTCAAACTTCAATCAAAGTAAAGAGGTTGCATGATTTTATAGAAAAAATAACTCAATATATCCTCAAATTGTATATAAATATGAACATCAGGAAGGCATTTTAACTTTCACAATCTTCAAATGTAATAATAGACTATGGACATTAGTCAATTTATATTGGTTCCTAGGTTTAGGCTCAAATCTAAAACATCTAGGTATAATAAATGATATGATAATTGATAATTATAATGGTAGTTTAATTATAAGTAGGTATTTAACTGCATTTTACAAGATTCTGATTCCAGTAATAAAAGAACATTAAAATTAACTTCTACTGCTAAAATATAAAAATGATGGATTCTTTTAATTTGATTTAATTTCTATTATATCTTATTTTACTATAGTTCCTTGTCCTACTTCATATCATGATGCTCTTATTTTAAACTTTCAAGTTAATCATATAAGACTGTCATTGATAACTAGAATTTCAGCTTACATAACTAAACTCATGGAACATAAACCTTGGTTGATCTCAGAATTTAATTCATTTTTGGAAATCAATAATACGTCAGATATAGATATTGTTATGATATAGGACTCGTTGAAAGCTTTTATTTTTGGAAAAATCTTGGTATTTTATAAAATAAAATCAAAGAGTGGGACTCAGAACTTCAGAACATTCAAAATAAACTTCTTATAGTTAAAGCTAAGGACATCAAAAATAATAAAACTAATGTTCAAGAAATAGAAACTTTAAGTAAAAAGTACTCTGACATTTAACTCAAAACTAACCTGGCTATACAAAGATTAAATTTAAATTTGTATTCTTTGTCCCCTAAGCACTTACATAATCTTTCCAGAAGAGTTAAGATTCAATCAAAATGTAGCTATATTTTACAGATTGGAAATTAAAGAAAAATACCACTGATTTAGTGGAATTTCTTGATGCTTTTAGATTTCATTATACTAATTTAAATATTGATACTGATTTTCATACTTCTACACCTGATTTCAATCTTTTTAATTTTTAATTCAATCTCAATAATCTTAATATTAAGAAAATATCTCAAAAATTAATGAATACTATAAACAAAATGATTACTTTTAAAAAAGTAGTTGATAAGCTTAAACAATTGAAATCTAATAAAGCTCCAGAAATAGACATAATAATCTCATAAATATATAAATGTTTTCCTTCTCTTATCTTACCTTTTTCACAAAACACTTACTGAAATTCAATCAAATGAAAAAAAAAATTCTCCCTCATGGAAATACTCTTTAATTTCCTCAATATTAAAAGAGAAAAAAATCATTAAACTATGCTTCTTATAGACCTATTTCACTGTTGAATAATGACTATGAGATTCTCCTGATTATTATTTCAAATAGAATGAAAGAATACATACCACAAGTAATTAATATGGATCAGATGGGTTTTATTTATCAACGGCAAACTTATGATAATATTAGACTTACTTTGACTCTCATTAATTTTCTACGTGTAAAAAATAAAGAAGCCTTATTAATTAGCATTGATACTTAAAAAGCTTTTGATTCTCTAAACTGGGATTATTTATTCAAAACTGCCAAGATATATGATTTTTTTCTTTACACTTCATTTCTCTTTTTAGGGAATCTTTATAAAAATAATTCTGTGTATGTAAAAATAGGCCCTCTGATGAAAAGCATCCAACAATGGTGTCCCCTCTCTCCAATTTTATTTGCATTGGTTATTGAAGTACTTCCTATTTTAATTCAGCAAAATCAAAATATTAAAGGTATAGATTTATCTAATATGTATTCTTCTAAAATTATGTTATTCATTGATGATATTTTATTAACTATTTCTAATTCAGAATCTACTCTTTCTGAACTTGAGTACACAATAGAAATCATTCAGTCCTTTTCTGGACTTATTTTTAATCAAATCAAATCTAAATTTATAATAAATAAAAAGAAGAAATATTCTAGATATTTAAATCATATTATTAGTTCCCCAGTGACCTCAATTGATTTTCTAGGCATTAAAATATTATCTTCCATAGATGAGAAGAATCTTAGAAGAAGAAGATTATGATGATATTATAATTAAATATAAAATCTAATACTTAAATGGAATAAACTTATAATTTCATTTGAAGATAGACTTTACTTAATAAAAATTATTATTTTTCCCAAGTTACTATATATAATTCAAACCTTGTCTACATCAAAATAAACAACATATTCAAGAAATAAATCATTTTTTTTAAGATTTCTTTGGTTCCCTCATAAACCTAGAATAGCTTTTTCACATCACATAAGACCATGGAATTTGGGGGAAATTATTTTTACATAAAAGCTTCCATTTTTAAAATTACATTGAATTGGGTAGATCCTAACTATACTTCAAACTGGAAAATCTTAGATTTAATAATTCTTGATAATAAGAATAATATTTTGCAAAATAAAACCCACCCAATACAAATACTTTATTTTGGCTTTCTCTCTGTAATCTAACACAATACAATGTATTGCTACATACAGATTTGGAATATGTAAATCTTATAATAATGTTTTTTAAAACTATCCCATGGATTTACTAATCTCCCATGCAGGACTAATCTAGTCCTGCACAGAAGTGGCAGTTTAAGAGGAGAACAGCAGCGCATCATGCATATTAATGAAGGTGCGCTGCCTGAGCTCCAAATCCTACATGGAGTGTGGACGAGTGCAGGGGACATGTCTGAGAGCAGAGCCATCAGAATGAACATGCCCCTGCAAAGTAGAACAGCAGAAACTGTAAATAAATGAGAGAGACTGCTCATAGGTGTCCGCATATCCCCATCAACAACCCCCCATGTGTACAAAAGCAACAGGACATAAAAATAAAAAGAGGAAACCCCTTTATTTTTTTTTTTTAAAACCCCGAGTACAGCTAACCGTAGGTGTGCAGGTGTGCCCATTGCTTAGCTACAGCTAAAGCAGCTGAAAAAACAGAAGAGGATAACAAGAAATATATATGCAAATGAAGCAGCACAGCAGCACAGCAGTAGTGTAGTGGTTAGAGCATCTGCCTAGTGAATAGGCATTCCCGGTTCATGTCCCCCTGCAGCACATATCATTTTCCATGTGAAATCTGTATATGAACATATTTTTATATATTTTTGCTGTATAACCTACATAATAACATTTAAATGTGAACTGGAGTACTGCATTAAATGCATATGTGAAGTGTCAGTGTCATAATGAATAAGGCACTAGTAATCAGGTTTAAGCACAAATAAGCAGTAGTAAGCATATATAAGCACTAGTTTTGCATGGGGGTAAGCATCATCTACACAGATTAAGCAAAGTAGAAGCTAACTGAGTGTAAGAAACTGTAACCGGAGGTTAGCAGTGCTTATCGTCGAGCAAACCCACACCAACCCGCTCACAACTGCTTTAAAGTGCCTTAATCACGCTGTACCCAATGGCCCATGTTCTGCCCAGAACAAAACAAACTGTTTCTGCAAGGATCGAACTCAGGACCCTGTACACTATAGTCACAGTAGTTAAGCATTAAGCCATCACAGCAGTAGATATGAATGAGGTATCAGCAAACTAATCCTCACCACAGAAAAATCAAACCAAACATGTGAACTGAATCTATGTACATTATGAAGTGGTAAAACCTGCTACATAATATAAATATGTGAACTGGGGTGCTGCAGTAAGCATAGATGTGAGGTGTTATTATAAGAAAGTGTAGAAGTAGTAGAAGTGTAGAATCATGAATACCAGACACATATAGAACCTGTAATGAATAATAAATCACTGCCAAAAGGCAATTATAGTATTAATTAACTATTAAGCAATGCTAACTGCAGCATGGCTCAACTTAATAAGAGTAAGCAATGTGTAGGGGAGCCAATCCAATCTGCCTAGCGGTATACCTTTAAGCACTGCCAACCTTAGGTAAGCAGGTGTGCCCATAGCTTAGCCTTTTCAAACCCGGCCAATCACGGAAAAGTGTGGGTAATTGGCCGTATTTAAACCACACAGGTGGGAATACATTCCATAACTGGTTGTAGCTTCCTAGTGCAGGCAGAATGGCTGGTGTGAGTGAAGGCACTCATTTTAGAGCACAGCACTGGGGCATCCAGGAGTCAAAAATCATGGTATGGCTCCTGGTAAAACACCATGAGGAGAGACTACTGCAGGGCCAGTACCAGGGCTTGCAGTATAAAACTGAGGCCTGGGACAGTCTCGCCCGTGACCTCACCAGTGCCACAGGTAACCCCTGGACTGGTGATCAGGTCAGACACCACCATGGTGACCTGAAGCAGCAGAGGGGGGGATGTACTGGAACAGTGGATTCAGGAGTCCCAGCAGATGGCTAATGCCCCAGTACTGAGTAAGTACTCATTCTACTAAGTAGTTAATAATTGCCTAGCTTGTGTATGCTATGGATAGGTATGGCTAAAGATCACTGTATTTCTCCGATAGCTGCAGATGATGGGGCTCCGAACCAGCAAGCCCATGATGCTAGGTTGCAAAGGCTGTGCCGCGAGACAGGTTAGCAATTAGTCTGCATGTACTGTCATAACAAATAAATATAAGAGCCTTAGAAAGTGTTGTACCAGTAGAAATAAATGTGTAATAGTCTGTGAATAAAGGTATACCTCCTGGAGTGCTTCTGTTTACTCTTCTGTCATATGTTGGTAAACTGTTGCATACTATAAATAGTATTGTTTTATTTTAAGCAGTGTCACCCACACTGTGGTATGCAGATAAAATGTGTATGAAGTCCTGCATAACACTGTTGGAAGTGCCAAGAAGTCAGTCATACTGTACAAGTGAGGGAGACTTAGATAGAAAACGGTAGGAAGCTTTACATCAATTCCCTGATAACACAGTGTACTGTAATGTTAGCTATAATTTTTTGTCACACACAGCAGGGGTTTGAATCCTGGGAGTGCTACTAAGTTGTATGCATAACCATACCCCACAACTGTACATATTTTTGTTACAGTGTTCAGATAGAAAGCGGTATGCATAATTACACCCAACAGCTATATAGAATTTGCTAGAATGTTCAAATTGGTAGTTTTATGCATATTCATACCCCACAAGTGTTCCAATCTGTCCAACATGTCCAGATAAATGGCCCATATCATCAGTCTGGTACCCCATCCCCCTGACAAATCAGTGTGATGATCCAAGAAATGTAGGCAGCCATTAATGACATATAACTGATAGTCAAACGTGTACATAGTCATAGAATGTATATGAAAATAAACCTGTCATTCTAGCATCTCACCCAAAGTGTATGACAGCTATTCTCAACATATATTGCATTAACACCTGCATCTTGTCACGCCTGTATGTAAGACACAGGTCACGTATAGAATAATCTATAAACATACCAGTTTACAATATAAGGCCATTGGGTAGTGTAATAATGCATGTAAGGGAAAGATCACTGCAGTGACTGAGAATGTTATGAAAATTACAACGATATATTAGTTGTTAATTGAAGTCTCTCTCTCACCGCTACCACATGTGCAAAATAACCCAATGACACTCCTCAATTGGTATGTGTACACTCCAAACTTTTGTTGGGACATATGTCCTAATGGTTAATAAATATTCACATTTGTTTCTATGCATGTTCCATGTTAAAATACACCATATTGGTGGCCTGTTGCCATCAATGAAACCTGCATGCTCTTGTAATGGCCACTGCTGTTCCATATATGCATGTGTTCTGCTTGCTCTGCAGCTGTGTTAATTCTGGTGTGTTGGGTTAATGGGAATACATATGCATGCTGTTATAACTAATCCTGAATGCTGTTGACTGTTACTAACCCATATCTGTCATAAACCTGCAACAACATAGCTTGTATGGGAAGGCCAGTTCCAGCAGACCCACCTGTCCCACCTCAGCTGGCCATGGCATCAGGCACCAGCATATCTTGGGCCCAGCCTGGGACCTCCTCCTCTGTGGGTCCTGCCCCACCTTCAGTTGGAACCGTTACAGGGGATGGGGCTCACCCCCCCTCAGAGAGGGCATAGAGGGGAACCTGTCACCCATCAACATGTCCGGGCTGTGGTGCATAGGGAGCTCGATCTGAAGTATAGAGACCGGCTATGTCAGCTTGATCGCCAAGTGCGCAGTTAGGGATGAGCCTGCACCTCCTACACAGCCCCCAGCACAGACACCTTTGGGGCCATGAAGGTGCAGTGGTGACTGCCCATGGGTGGGGACCTCAGTCCCACTGCTTTCAGTTGGGGACTCATGGGCTTGTGACTTCCAAACACCCCTCCGTGTCCAAGGTGTTTACCCCCCACATGTGTCATATACCGGCCCTGTAAGCATCTTGTTTGTCTTGTCTGTTAACCTACCCAACCTACCTCCCCAAATATACCTACTACCCCTCCCCAACATCCCACTCTCACCTGAAATAAAAAGGGCAATCTGTTCCCACAAAAAAATCTCGCTCCATACATAGCTGTCTATTTTGCACACGTGTCCACTGGACACATGTAATCTGGTCTAATTGGCATCACAATGAATATATTTTGTCCTCACCCCTCTCCCAGGGGTTTGAGGGTCCAAATGTACCTGCAAATTTAGTGTATATGCGCATCTGCTGTTAACATGTGTGCCATTGGCTACTTACAGACATCCTAAGGTCATCATAGCACAGTACCACTGCTAGCACAGTAACGCCCCTGTGGAATACAGCTGCGATATGGCCAATATATGACACACTATGGTCAGTCCAGTGGTATACACAGAACCCCTTCATGCAAGACATGTGGACCAGGCCTGTCAATGTGGATGTTAACAGCCATGTAGATGAGTATAACATGTACATACTGGTATACATTTGCCCCCATAGGTTATGCATTCATACACCCCTGTCTGTCCTGACACATAATAACCACTGGTACAGAGGTGCCATGGCCACATACTATCCACTAGTTAGTGACATACATCTGAACAGCATCCCGCTGCTTTGTCTGACATACATGACTGTTATGGTGGCCCAGCAGCAGTACATCTGGCAAGTATCTGGACATGACATCTCACTGGATAAGTACAGTAAGCTGCTAGGCATGTAACAAAGCACAGTGCAGGCTAAAGGCAGACTGACTCAACACTGGGCTACATCTCCTATGTGGGAATACACATGTGCCTGCATAGATAGCAGGCTCTACAGGCATATCACATCACAGAGTAACAGACACCTGTGTGAAAGTTCATAACCACAACCAATGTGAACACAGCCACAGCCACATATGGTAAGCTAGCATACTATTACAGTATATGGACTATCTGATGTACACCATCCTCATATCAGCCACTCACACAACAAGCCTACATATACTGGGCCACTACACAGTGTGGTCCGATGGCTGTCTGTAGTTTGGGACATGTGTGTGTTTGCCACTACAAACATGTAAGCTGATAGCGTGACATGCAGAGGAGCAGCATGTAACATCAGATAGAACAGGACCAAGAGCAATGACATATACCGCAGTCCAAGGTACATATGCACTATACACACACTGTCGACAATTACCAGACTTACACATACCTCAGTACTGTACGCACAATCACAGAATGCCCACGCTATGTCCTCAAATATAACCCCTACGATACATAACATGTGTAGCAGTCTAATATCTCACTGGCTTGTTATCAGATATGCTGTCAATGAATATAGTGTACAGAACATATGCACCCCCTACTGCATGACATATGTGCAAAGATTGACAGAGTTGTGGCTGGAGCACAAACACATGGCCAATATTGACATGTCACTCTGATAACCTCATACATTTCCTGTCGTAACAGGGTTTGATGCAACATATGTCCTATGGGGGATATGACATCAGTAACTCTCTCGGCTGTCACCATCTACTAACTGCAATCCTCACACTACTTTCTGCAGTTGAGAGACAGGTGCTCTCTGGGTAACACAAGGAACACAAGGCACCACACACTGCCCAATCTGCAGATGATCCTACAGATGGGGATTCCTTATAAACATAGCACTGACATGAGAAGTATTAAAACGTGTAGGACAGCCATATCCACACACACCCTGTTAAACCAATATTACCCCAACTGCAGTATAGCAGCACTTACAGTCTGTAGTCAGGACAGGCACATCCCCCTCCTGTGTGTTGGCCCATTTCCACAGTGTATGTTGTTAGAGGTAAGTCCCCAATCCATCTGTGATGCTGTTTGCCAAACAACAAATCTAGTTCCTGCTCACAGTGAATGAAAAGGCCCAACACCAACATGATGTTCCTAGATATTAGAGTGTTTCCATGCAGTTGGCTATGGGAATGTTACCACAGCTGTTATACATGCAATCAGCTAGAGGAGGGCTGTAATCCGTGCAGAGGCCATAAGCTGATTATGAGCATCACTAACAATACACATACCACTGCCTAAGCAAAGCAGGTGTAAGTCCCCACATCCAGTGAGAGAGGCAAACAGAGGCAAAGATAAGTCAGGGTGGGTTGGGAGAGTAAAAGGTAAGAATGTTTGTGTCACACACCTACCAGTCCAGGGTATCAAACCCCTGACTATGGACTGATATCACATCTGTTATCCCTGCAAGGTGGATATTGTGATTTATGCTAGGGGCACCATATAAGAAATTTTAAAAACCCACTCAACATTGAGTCTAGTTGTTACACACTCACAACCACCTCCATACAGGAGATGAACAACAAACATTGACACATTAAGACACACACACACACCTGTCACAAGAACTACCTAACTAGTTATTATACTACAACTACAGCATTATGCAATTACAGAATGCACCACAGAGATTACTGGAGTGTTTGCTCCCCAAAGGTTTATTTCACAGTGAGTGACATCAGCAGGGTTGCTAAAGTAGGGCAAATGAATTGTAGTGAGTGAGACTAGCCAAACATGCATTGCTCTCTACACAGGCATAGGAACAGACACAAAAGCATCCACAACTCCCATGTGTGAGACTAAAATCCCTACCAGAGTTCTATATCACACTATAGCATTACGCTGTTATAGCAAACACCACAGAGATTGATGAAGTACTCATTCCCAAAGGTGTACTTCACAGTAATTGACATCATCAGGATTGCCAAAGTAGGGCATTTGAATTGTACTGAGTGTGACTAACCTAAAATGCCATAATTAGTCTGCATTCATTAACCGCTGTTCTGGCCAGACCAAAATAACCTGTCTTTGCAGGTCATGAACCCAGGACCCTGTACACTATAGTCACATTAACTAACCACTAAGCCATCACAACAGTACATGAGACTGAGGCTTCACCAAAATAATCCCATCATAGGCTAATCAAACTGAACACGTGAAAGGAATGTATATAGAGTTGTCCGAAAAAGACCTCTGCAAAGTCAACTTCATGCTACTCAAGGCAGAGGTGACAATGTTTGTGACACCCATGGAGACAGGAGCTGACAGTTCTACTGATGAATCCTGCACTAAGGCACTGTATGAGCACATCCACTTGTGCATAAT